>NC_045775.1:54719739-55038239 GCF_008692025.1 Phocoena sinus | reverse complement strand
ACTTTGGCTTCGAGTGTAGGAAGGAATGGACATCCACGCCTACAAAACACGCACAGTGACTGCCTAGGCCTTCTGCATGTTCATGTGGGATGACAAGGGTCTCTGGCAATGTCTCTACTCCCACTTCTAAAACACCATCTCTCTGGGAATTCCCTGGTGGTCCAGTGGTTAGGACTCCGTACTTTCACTGCCAAGGGTCCGGGTTCAATCCCTGGTTGGGGAACTAAGATCCCACAAGCTGCACGGAGTGGCCAAAAGAAACAAAACAAAAAAACCCACCATCTCTCTGAGGCCACCATTTCAGGGCAGCCATGGCGGGGTCACGCGCAAGCTGATGACTGAAAGCTGTCTGCTGAGAGAAAAGACTGAGGTAGACACAGGCAGTAGAGACGAGAGACCAGGACACCCCAGAGAGTGAAAAAGAGTTGGAGGGGGGGTAATTACAAAAAAAAAAACGTTGAAGAGAAGAATTGCCTGACAACTTTTCAGTTCCTTGAGGCCACACCACACTACCTGCAATCAAGTTTCATGCAGATTCCAGCTTTCTAGTAAGTTTTTTTTCTTTCTTTCTTGTTTTCCTTTCCTTTTTTTTTTTTAACTTAAGCCAACTTGAGTGAGTTTCTATTTCTTGGAATTAACAGATCCCTAACACAGCCTTACATACTGTCCTGTAATTTTCTTTTTCACTTTCTAGGTTCGCTTTTAAAATACAAATCCTCCTGAGGAAGTAATGCTTACGTCACTAATACTTTAGGATAAATGCCTTTTGTCATCTTCCTGAGTGAAGGAGGTAGCAGGCGGGTAACACGAGCTGCAGGGGAGAGGATGCGGATGGGGCAGACAGTGGCTATGAAACGTCAAAAGACAGAGCTGGCCGCCCTTACCATTGTTCTTCGGCCCAGCCCAGCATGCAGAACACTGTCACTGCCTTTGGATCTGCAGGGGCTGGCTATAAAATTCCAGGAGAGAGTTATTCCAAAGCACAGGGGTATATTATAAAATGTAAAGAATTAGCTGGAAGTCTGGTATCTTCAGACTGGATCTGTGAGCCATTCCTAATTCTGCAAAAATTTAAGTTTCTTACATTTGCTCCATCTCAAAGACGATAGCATTTCTCCATTCTGCTGCACCAAAAACTTGTACGCTTGAGTAGTTTCTTCCACCTTCTCGCATCCCAGACAATAAACTGTTAATTCACGAGAAGAAAGGCAGCATTCTTAGTTACCTACCCAAACACCTACACCCTCAAAGAGCCTACAACAGCAAGTGCCCAAGCCACATTCTTGTTTACTTGAACTTATTTATACCCTTTCTCATTCCACAAGGGATCTGAGGGGGCTGCCAACTCTCTGTGTCATCAGATCACTAAACCAAACTCCTAGCAAACATATTTCTAGAGGGCTGGAAATATAACAATGACTAACATAAATAGAACACTCACTGTAGGCAAGACATTGTGCTAAGTGGTTCAAATGGATTCACTCATTCAGCCTGTGAGAGGTCCTACTGGGTCCCGTTGAATCCACACCAGCCTCATTCGTGGGTTGCACCATTATGGACCACTAAGAAAGAAAGAAAAAAACCTGTCAACTAACTGGAAGATGAGTACCAGTCAAGATGCGCTAGACTGTGCTATCAAAACATAGAATCCGAAAGTTCCATGGCTAAAGAAGGAAGGTTTATGCTTCTCTCTCCTTAAATGCCCACTGGCTACGGCTTAGCTCCATATCACCTTCACTGTGAGATCCAGGCACACGGAACAGCCTCCATCTGGAACTTTGCTGGCTGTTGAGGTGAACCTTCTAAAGCTTCAGCCTGGAAGTGACACATCACTCCCCTTCACACTCCATTGGCCAGAGCAAGTCACATGGCCGCCCCTGGGCTCCTCCTGTAGGAAGGAGCAGCAACAGAAATACAATTTCCTACGCTTGTATTAATTGAAAGGCATATCCTGGTTTCCAAGTCTAAAAGGTGAGAAACAGCACATCCTGGAATTGATGAAATACGGAACTGGAGGCTTAGGTGGGTCTTACAATGTGCCTGAGACCTCAGAGTGGCAAAGCTGGGGCGTCAGCCCAGGTGTCACCAGCTCCACCTTTAATCTGGCTGGAATAAGCCCTTATGGAGGTGGTAGAATCTGTCAGGTCCTGGGGAAGCATGGGGGGGGGTGGGGCCTAAATTACTCTCCATTTATTAATCTCTCTTTTTTTTTTTTTTTTTTTTTTTTTTTTTTTGCGGTACGCGGGCCTCTCACTGTTGTGGCCTCTCCCGTTGCGGAGCACAGGCTCCGGACGCACAGGCTCAGCGGCCATGGCTCACGGGCCCAGCCGCTCCGCAGCATGTGGGATCCTCCCGGACCAGGGCACGAACCCGCATCCCCTGCATCGGCAGGCGGACTCTCAACCACTGCGCCACCAGGGAAGCCCTAATCTCTCTTTTTTAAAGACTCTTTTCTTTCAACATGTGTCGAGCCAGCACTGTGCTAGTAGCACACTGAAGAATAAGTCTCTAGTTCCCTTCAACAAAATATCCCAGGTCAGTCAGGGGTCAAAAGGAAGATTCACAGAGGCTAGCTATTAGCTGTGCAGAGGGAGGCGTGCCCTTGGAGACTAAGATGCACGTGGCCCCTTCCCAAACAGGGTTGGCTCTGGTCGTAAATCGTCCCACAGAGAGGACTATTTACTCTAGGCAGAGGCCTGTGCGTGGTGGTCAGGCGTCAGGAAGTGAGCTGGCCATCGGAATGGAGTGTGGGTGGGGTGAAGGGACGTGGTCACCGGCTTCCACTGAGTCACAGAGGGCTGAGGTGGGGAGGCTGGCGGGGCCCCGCCCTGGTGCGGCAGGAAGGACAAGGTCGGGGCAGAGTCAGAGGCTGGGAGCAGGGAGGAGGTGGAGGGCTGTCTCAGGCCCCAGCAGGTCCCCGAGGGGGCTGGCAAACAGGCCTTTGATGCAAACGTTGCCCTGAGAAAACCACCCAGGATCCAGCTGGCAACCCGGAAGGCTCCTTCTGGTATGTAAATCAGGGTTGCCATGAGAACATCCAGAACCTTGCCTTTGTCTGGTTTGAAATTCAGAAGCTGCTGGCTGGGGTGTCCAATACTTATTTGGAAAAGTCATATTTAGGGTCCTTTAGCTGTCACCCCTGCTGCCCAGGGTGAAGGTCTCAATGGTAAGCAAATTTTCAGACATTTTCGAAATGGGAAATAAGAAAAACTGAGGGTTAGAAGGAAGTAGAAAGGATAGAATGGGTTGGAGGGGATGAGGACAAAATATGAATGTGAAATGAGGCCAGCTATAGGATGACATTGCTGGTTAGTCATGGTATATAATCTGAGTGTGTAGCCCCAGCTCTGCATTATAAAGGGAAAGGGATTACTGCGTGGAAGGAGTGTGCAGGGGGGCCAGTCAAACAGCTGCTGGCCTCCTGCCGAGCTCTGAGACCAGGCTGGCTGGTCAGGGTCCCGCCTCCCTCAGCAGAAGCTCAGGCTGCCCTCGCAGGGATCCCTGAAGCTAGGGTTCACCCACACGCTCTGCCCAGCTGGGCCCTAGCCTCCACGGTCACCCCCTCAGACCCCCCGCTCTGGCCTTTCTGGCCACTGTCCCTGCTCATGCTTCCTCTCCCTCCTCAGGGCTGACCCCTGGAATGACTCCAGCCCTCGCTGTACAGGTACTGGGTGTTCATTCATTTGACCGCACAGCATGGGGACCTGGCCCGCACTGGCTTAAAGGAGAAAGTGGAGAATGTGTTGGCTCGTGTTAACTGCAGGGGCTGCAGAGGAGGAAACCATTTTTCTTGACCCTCTTAGGGTCCCTGGCTGGGTCTGCAAATTAAACTGAGAGAGATTAACAGGAGAAAAGCATACAGATTTGTTTAATCTAAGTTTGACATGACATGGGAGCCTTCATAAGGAAATGAAGACCCAAAGAAACCGTGGGAGCTGAGTATTTTACGCTAGGTTTGATGAAGAGTGGGCAGTCATGGAGGAAGAGGACAGCTTGAGGAGTAGGAAGTAATGTAGGAAACTAGGCCTGTTTATTAGGATGCTTCTTGGTGTCCTTTTGTCTTTGGAGATAAGGATGCTCCTTTCCTCCAGAAGTAGGGAGGGCACCTCTCACACGAGGATTTTACGACTTTTTTCAGGGAAGAAGGGGCGGGGGTGGGGTCAGAGTAAACTTCCTGCTCTGCCATTTTCTCAAACTCCTTCAGCTTAAAATATTCAATAGGCCAAGATGCCATAGTTTGGGGTAGGGTGTCCTGAACCCCATCACAACCAATCTGAGGAAAGTTCCAACTTTCGACGAGGGACTTAAAACTCCATCTGTCCGTCTATCCCTGCTTGGCGCTCCCTGGAATGTTTTTCTCTTTAGGTTTGTTTCTTCCTCAAGTGGCTGCCCCCTAAGAGTAGAACATGGCCTTGCCGCTCCCTGTTGTAAGGTTCCCCTTACAATCCTGTAACCAGGAGAAGCACCTCTTCCTCTCCTGGCTGATGGCATCCACCCCAGCGACGGGGGCAATGAAGTCTTTGAAGAGAATTTGGAGGCAGATGGTGCTGGGAAGACCAGGGCAGTCTGAGCCACACAGATCATTATTGTCACATCATCTTCTCATTGTTGCAGGTGTTCGTTAACCTCAAGGCCTCGACCACACCGTGAACTCCTCATAGGGGATCCTCTGCTATGCTTGTTCTGGGGTCCCCCAATAAGCAGGCTCTCAGTAAATGTTTATTCACTGGTTAATTAACCCTCAACACCAAAGAGCCTGACCAGGACCACTAATCACTAAAACGAGACCTAGCCACGAAGTTTAGAGTGGATCCACAGCCCTCGGGAACTTTCAGGCTCTTTGGAAATCCAAAATCATCAGGGGAAATCCAGATCTCATCTTGCTGCTGCTGCTGCCTCAAGAATAAAAGGGTCCTCTCCACCCAGCGCTCTGCTACCCGCCCCCCTAATCCCCCCACCCCCACCCAGCAGGGAAAGGCGGCTTTCAGGGAAGTCTCTGTGGGCCATTCCAAGGATGGGTGTTCATTTCTCTCCCACCAAAGAACCCGACCTTAAGGGCTGGGATAAAAATGGCCAGTTTTGGGGTGGTAGCAGGTGCACTGATTTTAGCAGAGATGTTACCAAAATGTATCTCAGAAGACAGTTAAGGGTTAAAATTTGTCGTTTAATGTGTCCGTTTGAGAAGTGATCATTTCCAGGCCTTTCGGCTTTGTAATCGCTCTTGTTTCCCACCCTGACATCCCAGGGTTGCCCGGCAGTGCCTCCCTGGCTCACAGCCAGCCTGTCTTCCCCACCTCCTCAGTGCTCTCTCCTGAGAGCCAGTCTGCAGATTCAAAGGAGGGCAGGTCTGTGCTCACACTTCTCGGTCTGTGAGCAGTTATTGACTAATCTGTCAGTCGATAAGTACTTAGTGAGCACCTGTTGTGTGTACCAGTCATTGTGCTGGGGGCTAAGAGGACCCCTGAGAAATATAAAACTGGACCCACTCTCCAGGAGCTATGTCTACACAGGGAGATCCCTGAAGACAGATGATGCCAGACTGGATGGTCTTGAAGGGTCTTCAGGACACTAATATTATGTGGTTATAGACTAGGCGATTGGGTCTGGGCTAGGCCCTGATTGGTGGATACGGTCTGGCTATCTGCTAACAGGTGAGCTGGATGGGGGGATTATATTCCAAGGACTGGGAAAGATGAGGAAGTAGGAGAATACTAGGTGTGTTCCAGGATTAGGGGGTTGTCAGGCTTCGGCCAGAGCAGAGGATTTTTAGGAAAAAATAATAGAAGGTTTACTGTAATATTTGTTTGAGCCAATGAGCATGTAATGTTATCTCATAGGCAGAAGAGAACCAGTATGAATTTGAGCAGATAAAAAACAAAGTTGGACTGAAGTTGAATATTCATCATAGCATTCATATCCCACTTGCCCACTGCTGCCTCTGTGATGGACACTGCTGGTTTTGCACTCAGCAACCAACCCCACTTCTTTCTTTCTTTCTTTTTTTTTTCTACTTTATTTTTGGCTGCGTCGGGTCTTAGTTGCGGCATGCGTGATCTTTCATCGCGGCGCACGGGCTCTTCGTTCCAGTGAATGGGCTTTTCTCTAGTTGTGGTGTGCGGGCTCCAGAGCACGTGGGCTCAGTAGTTGTGGCACGTGGCCTTAGTTGCCCCGTGGCATGTGGGATCTTAGTTCCCCAACCAGAGATCGAACCCACGTCCCCTACATTGGAAGGCAGATTCTTAACCACTGACCCACCAGGGAAGTCCCCCCATGATCTACTCATTCCCCCATGCAGCCACGTGCCTCAAGGGAAGGTGGCATGCTCCAGAGTAAGTCTGATTTGCCTATCTTGCCAACAATTGGTTCTAGAATGAGCACATGGCCGAGTCCTGGCCAATGAGAGGTGGAGGAAAGTCCACTAGGGGACCTCTGAGAAAAATATCCTTGTTTCTAAGAGAAACTCCTAAGAAGAGATGGTCTTTCTTTTTACTCTGGACATTGTCACGTGTGGAGGTGGCCATTTTGCCTCTAGTCTGAGGATGAAGCCAACAATGAAGCTAGTAGGGCAGAGAGATGGAAAGAACTTGATTCTTTGATTACATTGTTGAGCCACTGAATCAACCACCCTGAATCCTGCCCTTCCTGTTATGTTGCTTAATACATTTCCACATTAAGTTAGTTTGAGTCAGGTTTTTGTTACCTGCAGCCTGAAGCATTCTCACTTCCTCCTCTCAGCTCTTGAAATCCTTTTTCCCCATTTAGCCCACTCTCCACTCTAATCAGGAACTCTAGTCTCATGACCCTTCCAGCTTCTCCAGTTCTATCTACTCTTCCCCTTCATTACTGTCTTTCGCGTCATCCCAGAATTCTTGCATAATAGTTCGCCTTCACTCTTCTCTTGCCAGCTCCCTCCAGCCCTCCTCACCAGCTCCTGCATACTTACCCACTAAGTCCCCCGCCACAGGTCAATCCAACTCTATCACTGCTGCTCCCCCACCCCTGAGCTAGGGTAACAAAGTGTCATCCAGCTTTGCCTGAGACTGAGGGGCTTCCTGGGGTTCTAGACTTTAAGTGCTGAAACTAGAATTATCCTGGATAAATGGATGGTGGGTGGCCCTAACAGTGACTGGTGAGGCCATTGGGGAAACTACCCAACAATGATCAGTGGCCATTCCCAATGCATGGTCTCCAAGCGCCACCTTAGCTTAGCCCTGCTTGGGAGTCCTATGACACAGTCTGGCTAGCCTGACACCATCCACCCCTTTCATTGCAGTGCTTGTTTCAAACCTTCACTGCTTTGCCTACCCAGCTCCCGCCGTACTCCCTTTGCAGCTGACCTCCAATTTCACAGAGGAAAGAGAGACTATTGCCCGTAAAGCCCCTCATCTTCCCGCCTGCTTGCTCAGAATGCATCTTCTTTTTTGCTTCTAGAGGAAGACTTTCTCCATCCCAGTGCATTCATCAGAAATCCAGAGGCCGCCCCTACTTTCCTCTGCACCCACCTCTAGCTATCACACTCTCTCCCTCCCTCCATGACAATACAAGTCTCACTTGCTATCTGTTCCTAATTCTCCCTTCAACCTGGATTCTGCTCCACTGCTGCTTTTGCCAGACTCTCCAAGGACCTCGTCTCAAGCCACAGCTGGCTGCCCAGTGTGCCCCTATCGACCACCCCCTCCTTGAAGACTGGCCTCCTCTTTGGCCCCATCTCCTCCTACTTCTCTGGCTGTTCCTGTTCTCTTTCTCTGTCTGCACTGTAAATGTTGGTGTTTCCTGCTCTCCTTCTCAACTGTATACACTTCTTTTGGATCATTCCATCTATAACCATGGTTTCAACTATTATCAAATTCCCACAACTCCTCAATCTGTAGCTCAGGCCAAGATCTTTCTTCTATGCTTCGATCTGCATGTGTTGTGAAGCCATCAGTGTGATCATTAAGGTCCATGGTTTTAGAGTCAGACAGATCCAGGTTTGAGTCCTGGTTCTACCACTTATTAGCTGTGTGACTTGGGTCAGGTATCTTAAGCTCTCTGTGCTTCATTTTCCTCAATTGTAAGCCAGAGATCATAATGTACTTACCTTATGGAGCTGCTGAGAAGATTAAATGAGATTATGTAGAATGCTTAGTCTAATGTCTGGCTCAGAGAAACAAGCAACGCAGTTATTTTTATAGCATTTAGTTGCCTAGCACTCATCTTTCCCCCCCCCCCAAGCTTTTATTTCCTGAACTGTGAGGCACTAAGCAATTAAAATCATTTAATCATTAAAAACAAAAAATGAAACCCCCATAAAGTAGGTGTTGTATTCTCTCTCTTTGTCTCTGAGGCTCAGAGACAAAACATCTTATGCAAGGTCACAGCCTGGGAGTGGCCAAGCCAGGCTTTGAATGGACTCATGCCAAAGTCCTCCTCAGCCACTACAGTTAGCCCATCTCTCAACATATTCACATCAAAATTCATTCCCTTTTCCGTGCCCCACACTTGCTTGCCCTTCTGCTTAGAATCTCATTTTGCCAGAAGGCTGGCAACATTTACCTTGTCAGCAAAAATCAACCCTCCAGGGGCAAGAAGGGTGTGGAGGGCAGCCCCTACTCCATCCACCCGCCAGGAGGCCGCATCCTCTTGTCTCCACCCACCCACTGCCCTTGCCTGCCTGCAGCCAATGGGGTTACTGCTGCAGCAGCTGCTGGGGTCAGCACCTATCAGGATACCCAAAAATAACGGTTAAGGACCCCTGGCTGACACTAGCCTTGGCCCCAAATCCACCCCTTGCTCCACTGGTAGGGTGACGCTGCTAACACCTAACTATGTTCACTTTGTTCTCCTAAAGGTCCCCAATACCCCCTCCCCGTTTGGTTTCCCCAGGACAAAGTGTTAGGAAGATTCATGCAAAAGAGCTGTCCTGTGTGAAAGGTTTGGGGGGCCGCTTGGAGGAAAGGGAATTGCCAAGGTCTGAGCCTCTGAATCTGTGGGGCTTCCCTGGTGGCGCAGTGGTTGAGAGTCCGCCTGCTGTTGCAGGAGACATGGGTTCGTGCCCCGGCCCGGGAGGATCCCACATGCCGTGGAGCGGCTTGGCCCGTGAGCCATGGCCGCTGAGCTTGCGTGTCCGGAGCCTGTGCTCCGCAACGGGAGAGGCCACAACAGTGAGAGGCCCATGTACCGCAAAAAAAAAAAAAAAAAAAAAGAACCCAATAGTCGCATCCAGGTCTAATTCAACTGCCTCCCGGCCCTCCACTAGCTGTCCCCATTCCCCCAGGAGGGGTCAGTAGCGAGCAAAAGGTGTTGCCATGTTGCCATAGGATGGGGCTGGTGACCTTGCTTCTTGGCTTCTTATCCAGTTCCCTGGGCAGAAGTCCGAAGAAAACACTCCGGTCACACAATTGGTCTTTCATTAGCATCTTTTCTGGCGGGGAGAATTTAGGACTGAAGCAACTGGAAACTAGATTCTTCGCCGCCAACCTCCCCGCCCCCGCCCCGGCCCCACCCCTGTTGGGCTTCTACTCCCGCTCCAGGGGCCTGGAGGCTCCGTGCTAGGGGGAACCGGGTGCGAATTTGGTTTCCCGGGTGTTTTCCACCGCCGGCCAAGCCCCCAGCCTCCCCAGCCCCGGTCCCAGGCCCACGGGAGAGTGGTCACGTTAATTGCTCCCGGGGCCTCCAGCACGCCCCTCGCCCCGCCCCCAGGGTGACTCCCACCTTTTCCTGTGCAGCGGAGGGGCCTGCTGGGCGCGCCCCTTAAGTGGCACTTGTCCTGGTCGTTCCTGGGGTGGTGCGTGGCTCCCCAGGGTGTGAAGCCCGAGCCTGGCCGCACAGCCTGTCTGAGAATTCTTCGGATGTCTCCCACTGCCCGCACCACGTTTGGAGTTGTTTCGCAGGCCCGCTGCTGGAGGAAGACACCCAATCTGTACTGGAAAGAGAGATGGTCCAAAGAGCTGGCTCGCTCTCCAGCTACTCACTTCCTGGAAAACCACGTAAAAAGAGGAAAGAGATCTTCTCAGTCAATCAAAAAGACAGTACTGATCAGGGACCCAAACTGTTAGAGTGGTGGTGGGAGAGCGTGGGTAAGAATACCAAACAAACAAAGGAAGAAGCCTACGGATAGTATCTTACTTACCGGGTAACCCCAGGGCAGTGACTGCCATGGTGGGCGGCACAAATCAATCAACCTGGGCTAGTTTAAGGTTTATGAACATCGACTTCTTATTCCCTGGAATTCTAGAACTTTACAGCTATAGAAACCTTAGAGAACACCCATAATCACTGGCCCTCATTTTAAGGCAGAGACCTAGAGATTTAGGTGACTTGAGTAAGGCCATGCTGTTCCTGCTGTTAGTTAACGATGAGTCACACCTGGAGCCTAAGTCCTTAACTCTCCTTACACCTATTGTCAAATGAGCTTCTGCTCCCAGCCTCACCTGCCAGGTGGGGAGGCCATGAGTATGGTGTAAGCTCAAAGGAGCTGGTGTTAGGAAAGCATTCACCAAGTGAAGGGGTCTCCCTTAGGTTATGTAGAAACTTTATGTAGAAACAATTTTGTGTTTCAGCGGAAAACTAAATCATCTATGTGTATCATGCACACCCTCGAAGGTTATGAGATTCAAGCTCCGTCCATTGTCTTTAAGCTATTTTTCAACTCTGTAAATTGTATGTAATTGATAGATATGTATATCGTATCCTATCTGGTAGAGATTTGACTTCTTCGACTTGTTCCCACCCCCACTGCATTGGCAGGAAAAAAAACCCACTTCTGTCTTCATTTGCAATTCATCTCAACAGAACTTCCTGTAAATTTGTGGTGTTTCTACTTTTCCTTTGAACCAGTTATGAAACTGAGTAGGCCCCTGTGGGGCTCCTGGGCACAGAGCCTTTCTGTGTCCCGCTTCTCTTGATTGTAGGGAATAAGCCTCAGTCTCCAAGACCTTCCCTGAGTTCCAAAGGGTAGGTTCAAACAGTGGCTAAACAGGGAAGGGAGGGGATGCTGAGACAAGGGAGGAGTAGTCAAGAAACAATAGTGCAGCCTTGGGGCAGGGTCCTGGTTCTGCCTTAAGGGAAACACATAACAATATCTTTGCACTCTTCCGCAGAACTAAAACCCCCAACAAATGGAAGATGATAACTACCTGATGAAGCATTCTTCATTCCAGAGAGAAGGTAACCTTGAGAACCACAGATGCTCATCAGGAGACCACCTGAGGCTAGATTAAAGGAATGCAGGCTCTTCACACACCCTGATCCTTATCAGCAACCCCACCCTTGATCCATTGCTATAAACCGCCTCACCAAGTCCCCCTGGGACACACAGTTTTGAAGACATTAGCCTGCCGTGTCCCCTTTTGCCCGGCAAAGCAATAAGGCTATTCTTTTCTACCTCACCCAAAACTGCATCCAAGGTTCAACTTGGCACTGGTGCACAGAGGCTGAGTTTCGGCATCAGTCATAACATCTATCTGCCTGTTTCCATCATATCATTTGAGCAAAGTAAACTCTTTAACGTGTGTTCATTTTTTATGGAAATCATGATTTTACCTTATAACAAAGTCGTACCTTGTCCCATTGTGTGGGGTGATGAGTAGCAGCTGATGGGTCTGTTTCTGTGTCCAAATGAATCCAAGAAGAGCTACACTTCTCTGAGTTTACAAGGGGGGACATTGTGTCCAGGGATGGCAGCTAGGGTGGCTGACCTGGGCCCTGCATCCCCACTCACTGATTGGAAGGTTATTCAGGAAAACTGGACATGGTTTAGGGTGGCTCTGACCTTCAAGGAAGGGAAGGGGGGTCTCTGTCATGGGCTGCCCTGCAGATGAACTCTGCACTCTCTTTTTCTGCCATTAAACAGCTACCTGAGTAGACATCACTTCATTTTTTCTTTCTTTACTGGTATTCATTAGATATTTTTAAATGTCTAATTGTGAGAACTTGTTCTAAGAAGCTTGAATTTTCATGCTGAGGCATGAAATTAGTGTCCAGTAACTCAAAGCCTGTCTGCTTCACTACTTAATTTAGAGATATGCTGGTTGGTGCAAGGCTTCTAGTGCCAAAAGACATCATTTCTGAAGCCTCTTAGCCAAGCACAATGAAAAATATAACCATAAATACTCATTCCAATGACTCCCCAGGCCATAGTCACAAAGCTTTTACACTGCATTTACTCAGGGCTCCCCAGCCAAAATCATCTCACTCATTCTTCTCCAGGGTCCTTGGAAATGTCTGCGTCCTCCCACCATATGCCTTACTGTGTACCCACTTCCTTGCCGGCCATGTATCTAGGTGCCAGGTTTAAGCTGTGGGCCATGATTTCCTGCAGTCGTTAAGCCTCTGGCTCCCTGGCTTTCCACGAGGTGATGTTCTAGCCAGAGGCCCTGGGGGCTGCAGCCTTGGAATTTGGGCTTTTACTCTAGGTGTTCCTTGCCACTGGGGTTCAGATGTCTAGGCAGAGCTGATGATTCTCTGGCCGTGGCCTGAAGGATGGATTTGCAAAGCTGATTTGCATGGTCTTAGAAGAATAGAGGGAGAAAGGTGGGAGTTCACAAATTGTAATTCTCCTCTCGCCCTTCACTCAGTCCACAGAGGCTGGTCCTGCTGCCAAAGGTCAGGCATGGACCACTCGCTAGCCAGTCCCTACCAGGATAAGCTGTGAGGCCCCTACTTGTGTTTCTTGAAACTGGCTACAATATTAGAACTAACTGGGGATCTTTAGAAATACTGATGCCCAATCCCTGCCCCAGACAACTTAAATCTAGAGTTTTTTGTTGACCGTTGGTATTTTTTAATTGAGATATAATTTAGATATAACAAAGCACATGAATTGTAAATATACAGCTTGACGAATTTTTGCACCTGGGTAACTCCCACTGAGATCAGTATTCAAGATGTGGAAAGCTTCCAGTCCCTCTGGATTCTCCTTTCTGGCTTCTATCTACCTATCTATCTATCTATCTATCTATCTATCTATCTATCTATCTATCTGTCTGTCTATCTCAAGGCCCATCAGATCAGAAGCAGGGGCAACCAGCTCTTTTGAACTTTTCTAGTCCTCCCAACTGCTGGAGTAGGTGAGGAAAAAAAATCATCCTTCCCTCTATCCATCTTAGGTTCATTGGCTGGGGCTCTGTAAATTAGACTGAAAATGACAGAATAATAAGAGAAAAACCAACACGTTTATTAACATGTGCATTGCACATACACTTGGAGCACACAGAGATGACAAAAGAACAAAAGATAAAATTTTAGAGAAGTCACAAGACAAAGGAAAAGGACTTTGAGGCAAAGGGCAAATAGTGGGAAGGCAGATATATGGGGAAACTACTGGAAGATAAGGACTAGTATTAGCAAGGTTTGTTTTGGAGATTCCTCTGGTGCTCAAGGTTGATAAGGGTTTAGAGTTGTCCCCAGTGATTAACTTCTGACCTTCCCGGAAGGGGGGGAGGGGACATCTTTACAAATTTATATCCTACTTTTTTTGGCAAATAGGGGGAGGGCAGAGAGCTTTTCTTGTATCTGCTTCATCTCAATTGCCTTTAGCTCAAAATAATTCTTATGCCAAAATGGCATATTTTAGGGTGGCATAGCATGCAACCCTTCACAGGAAACCCATGTCAAGCACTCTGGGTCCACCTCTTGCGTCCCCTCACTTGGCTTGAGGGAGAGAGAAATGCCCAGGACTACAAGACAACTTTCTCCCTAGTATCTTCACTACTAACATTTAGAACAAGTTGTTTGAAGATGAGTGCCTGATGGGATCAGAAGGACAGAACTTAGCAGGTTTTCTGTTTGTTTGTTTGTTTGTTTAATTTTAGGGTTTCGGGGCCTTGGTTGTTTTTGTTTTTCAGTTTAAAAGCCCTGCCTAGAAGGTCCAGTACATTCCTTTGAAAAGAGTCAGCCACTTTTTAAATATGGGGGCTTCAGCTGTGCTTAACAGAAGTAAAGTTCCGGGCTTCCCTGGTGGCACTGTGGTTAAGAATCCGCCTGCCAGTGCAGGTGACATGGGTTCGAGTCCTGGTCCGGGAAGATCCCACATGCTGCGGAGCAACCAAGCCCGTGCGCCACAACTACTGAGGCTGCGCTCTAGAGCCCATGAGCCACAACTACTGAGCCCAAGTGCCACAACTATTGTAGCCCGCATGCCTAGAGCCCGTGCATTGCAACAAGAGAGGCCACCACAGTGAGAAAGCTGCGCACAGCAACGAAGAGTAGCCCCCGCTCGCCACAGCTAGAGAAAGCCCGCGCACAGCAACAAAGACCCAACACAGCCAAAATAAATAAATAAATAAAATTTAAAAAAAGAAGTAAAGTCCCTTATGTCCTCCCTCATACTATTATGTGTGTGGTAAAATATACATAAGATAAAATTTATCATTTTAACCATTTTTAAGCATACAGTTCAGTGGCATTAAGTATCTTCACAGTGTTGTGAAAACCATCACCACTATCAAACTTCTAGAACTTTTTCAGCATACTAAACTGAAATGGTACCCATCAAATTATAACTCCCCTTTTCCCCCTCCCCCAAGCCCCTGGGAACCACTATTCTACTTTCTGTCTCTATGAATTTGCCTATTCTAAGTGGAATCATACAATATTTGTTCTTTTGTGTCTGGCTTATTTCACTTAGCATAATGCCCTCAAGCTTCATCCATGTTGTAGGCATGTGTCAGAATTTCATTCCCATTTTTTTTTTTCTTTTTGGTCGCACCATGTGGCTTGTGGGATTTTAGTTTCCCAGCCAGGGATCGAACCCACACCTTCAGCAATGAAAGCATGGAGTCTTAACCACTGGACCACCAGGGAATTCCCAGAATTTCATTCCTTTTTAAGGCTGAATAATATTCCATTGTATGGATATACCACACCTTGTTCACCCATTCATGTGGGACATTGATTATTTCTACCTTTTGGTTATGGTGACTAATGCTGCTCTGAATGTTGCCATACGAGCAGCAGTTCAAATGCTGTAGCATCCATATTTTTTTCAATGCCCCTTTGCTGATTCTAACATGCAGCAGGGTTGAGACTCCCGCATGGTTTGGAGGTTCCTGAGCTGGCCTTGTTCTCAAAGTCAGGCTTCCTCATAGGGCAGCTGGGGAAGCCATGAGGACACAGAATCAGACAAACCTTTGTTCCATCAGGGTTTCTCATTGATCCCAGGTCACGTTCAGTGCTGCCTCCGTGGAGGTGGCGTCCTGTTGGTGTTCCTGTCTTCCTTTCTAATCAGCTGCCTCAGTGACCCTGAGCTCCTGGGCCTTCTTGCAAATTGGTCCCCTCTTTTCCTTGAGATCAACTCCACATGTGAAGAGGGGGTGGAGGCCTTTGTTTTCTACAAAAGATCTTGCTGCACCCTTTCCTCCAGGGCAGGGAGCATCTCTTAGTTTTTACATTTGCATGACCAAGAGGAGACACTCCAAGTTATCTCCTTAGAACAAAGAAAATCTGCCCCAAGATGACTTCCTGCTTCTACCAAGCCTCAGAAGCAGCTGTCAGCCCTTAAATTGCTGCTTCAAGGACTAAAATAAATCAGTCCTGCTTAGCCAAACACCCCGTAATATTCACAGGCCTGCCAGGTGACAGGATCTGGCTTTGCGTCTGAAGTGCATAGAGCAGCATGGGCAGAGGTTACTTGGGTGTGCAGGGGCCACTTTGCCATGTGGGCTGGGGACAGGTCCATTTCACTCTACCCCGAGGGGTCCACAGCGTGGCTCACAGGGTAGTAAGGACTTCAGGGGTTACCCTAGGGCTGCGACCTCAGGCTCTGGCAGGAGTGGCAGTATCAATGCTCACCTTGGCTTTGAGGGCCAAGAGTGAGCTCATGTGCTCCTCTGGGGCCTCCAAAAATTGGCACTGGAGGAGGCCAACGTTCTGGGTTCTTCAAGTGGCACCTGCGCCAAGGATTTTTGAGTTTTGACTGCTCAGGGGGTCTTCTTAGGGCCTCTGGTCTGAAGAGACCTTGGCAAACTCTGATTCACCCAGATAATTCTCAAAATCAATAAATAGTGAGACTGATTCTTACAAAAGTAGTTTCAAATCTTCCCATTTTCCAGAGTTACAGTTAGTTTGAGTCTCATGCTCCCCAACTCTTCCTGCTCTGAGGGTGCTGATAGAAAGTGAAATGGTCAGGATTCCGAAAGCAAGGCCAGCCTCTAGAGAGTGTTTATGCAAATGGCAACTGTAAGCCCCAGAGCAAGGAGCTAGACTTCTCAAGACTTTCCAGCCTTCTGGTTTGCATAAAGCGGTTCTTGTCCTGAGGATGAACCTGTAAGGCAGAAAGAGCTAAGGAAATCTGGGGCTAACATCTTCTCTAGAAGGTTTTCAAGGTCAAGGTCTTTCTAATGAGAGCCATCCAGCTATTCAGGAATAACTGCCTTCTCGTCATCAAAACAGGAGCTGGAGCCCTGAAGAGGGAGGCAGGCACAGGGCCTGGTCTACCCTGGCTGAGAATGGGGTGCTGGAGACTCACAAGCTCTTTACGTTAACCTTCTCCATGCCAGGCTCTGTTCCCCAACAAACTTCAAGGGAGGACCTATTTTGTGCAAGTCACACTCCTGGGCCCTGAGGGACACAGAATGAGATAAAGCAATGTGAAATTTACTATCTGGTAAAGGAGAGACTCAGGCATACAAAGTAAGGAATCAATGCCCCAAAAGAAGTATAGGGGAGGAAAGACTTTCCCTGTACCCTCCTAGGTTCATTAGCTGCATCTATGAAATAAACAGGAAATGGACAACAGGCAAATTAACAGGAGAAAAGATATACAAATTCATTATCTTTTCGTATTAGGTGGATGGGGCATGATAGGGGGAAAAGTGAATACCCAAAAAAGTGGTGGGATTTGAGACTTTATGTGTCCTCTTAATAGGGGAAGGGAAGGGGTGTACAGGTCCCTTAGGGGAGAGTAAATTATTTTAAGGAAAGATAAATGGGCCCTTAGAAGAACAGATGAGAGATAAGACTGTAACAAAGTTTGTCAGGGTGTGATGTGGACTTCCACTCTCCTTTCCTGTGGTGAGAGTTGATCTTCCTAGGTTAATGAAAATGCCTTCCTGGGGGAGGAGATTTATGACAATTGAGCTCTTTTTGGAGGATCTGTCTTTAGGCAGATAAGAGGAGTTCAGAGAAAGCCTCTCTCTGCATTTCAACTGGCTTCAACTCAAAATAATCAATATAAGCAGTATATCTTGGGGTGGCATGTCCTGAACTCCTTCAAAAGCATGAGTAGAGAATGCAGAAGTTACCCTCCAGCTGTGTGGGATGTTCTTTGGTTAAGGCTGCTGCCCTGTTTGATCCAACTTTGGTATTCTTTTAAATAACGGCAGATACTCACAACATAAAATTTTATTAGGGTCAACTGTGTGCTAAGCACTCCAAATGCATTAATCTGTTTAGTTGATATAACAACACTAAGAGGAAAGTATTATTATCTTTGTTTTACACATGAGGTTAAATGCTGTTTAGAGATGTCAGATGCTATTCCTGAGAAGGTCCACCTGGTAAGAGGGAAGCCAGAATTTGAGTCCAGCTTGGTCCAGTTCTAAAGCTTGACTTGTTAGTGTGATGCTTGCTAGACTTCCAGATGCATCGACAGGCACAATGAACAGACCTCTGAAGAAGTGGGCGTTGATTCTGGTTTCAGTACTATCCAGTTTGTGGACTTATGTCAGTACTTTGTCCCCAGGCCTTCGGTTTCCCCCTCACTTGTTTTAATGGTTAAACCAGATGACTACAAATGTGCCTCCCATTTCTAAAATTCTCTCGATCTAGGGTTTTCAAGTTCCTGAAATGAAACCATCTTATGCTCACTCTTTTAAGTGCCTAAATCCCAAAGGACATTTAGGAGGCAAGTAAGCTGCTGTTGTGCTCATGCCTCTTGGACTTCTGGGAAGGATGCTAAAAATGTCTGAGTGCTGTGACAGGGGACAGAGGCAGGGGTACAGAAGTAGGGAGCCACGATCACGTTTGAAACGAACTCAACAAACTTACTCTTTTACACAGCGTGTATTAGGGTTGACCACTATGTCAAACAGCCCCATATTTCAATGACTTAACCCAAGGAAAGTTTATTTCTCACTTTGGAACAGTCCAACCCAAGTGTCCTAGTTCTATGGCTCTCCTCTCAAGGGCTTCTCAGGAATCCAGGCTCTTCCTGTTTGCGGCTCTGCCTGACTCCTAGGCCCTGAAAGTACTTTGCTTCCAGTTGTAGAGAATCACATGAGAGGCTTTTAGGGTGCAAGAAGTAGCATGTCTCACCTCTACCCCATTCCATGGGCCAGAATTGGTCACATGATCCCACCTAACTTCCTAGGAGAAGTTAGGAAATATAGTCTCACTGTGTGCCCCAAAGGAAACTGATCTTGATGAATACATTGTAGTCTCTACAGAAGTCCATAAGTAGTCAAGTCAATCTTAACAAAGGAAACAGGGAACTTACCCTACCGGTCATGGAGATGCTCCACTGCTGTCCTCTTTGGGCTGTCCATGTCTGTTTTCCCACCATGACTGCTCATAATATTAACCCGGTGTCCCTGGGTGGAAATAAAGAGAACCCCTTTCCTTCTTTCATTCTCTAAGAGAACGTAATAGGACTTTCTTAGTGTCTTGTCCTGGGATCAAAGGTAATAATAATAATGCTAACTAGCATTTATTGAGCACACCTCATATATCAGGAACTTACACACATTTTCTTAGAGTCGGGGCAAATCTCAAGGTCTGGATGACATATGCGGAATTGAATAATTCCATTTATTTTTTAAGTTAATTAATTGTTTTATTTATTTGGCTGTGTCAGGTCTTAAATGCGGCACATGAGATCATCACTGTGGCATGTGCGACCTTTCATTGTGGTGCTCCGTCTTAGTTGCCCCACGGCATGTGGGATCTTAGTTCCCTGACCAGGGATCGAACCTGCGTCCCCTGCATTGGAAGGTGGATTCTTAACCACTGAACCACAAGGGAAGTCCCACTGAATAATGTCATTTAATTTACCTTTTCTATAAATGGCTTTAATGTCTATTTTTAATGCTCATTCTGCTGGGTGGCAGAAACTTAATTTCACTTGATTTGGCCCTTGCTCTATCCCAGGTTTTGTCTACGTTTCCAGATGACGGGGAGTAGCTGGGATTCAACGTCCTGGCATCTACCATTACATCCTGTCAAGTGACAAAAGTAAAAAAAATTCGAGTCTGATGTCCCTTACTCAAGGGAAACCAATCCACAGACTGGGAGAGTGCAGTGACTCACAAGCAGGGGAGCACTCTTGCGGAGGATGTTTGGACGAAAGCGAGTTTATAGAGCGTTAGAAGAGGCAGTGCAGAAACAGGGCATGATTGGCTAAGGGGTCAGAGCTCCCCTTATAAGGCGAGCAGGTCTTGTTTTCTAGGGTGAGATCAGCTGGCTAAAGCCAAGCTGGAGGACTGTGGTTGGCAGGTACTAGGATTCCGTGCGGGAACTTAGATTTAGATTTGTGTCATGGGTGGGGCCCCTGGGGTGGCGTCCTTTCTGTGGGTCATGATATGCAAATTAACGTTATCAATCCGAATTACCAGACTTGACATTCCATCAAGCCTCGGCCTGCTTTGCCCCTTTGCTCCACACCTTAAAGCCATGTTTCTCTCTGGTGCCTCAAAACCACCTCCCACTTCACCAAGTGAACCACACACCTCACCTTCCTGCCGGGCACTTCTGTCTGACAAATTCCTCAGCCCCTGAGTGGGGAGGACACCACCACCTCTCCTCCAGGAGGGTGGAGGGGAGAGGGGGGAAGCCCCTTTCTCAGGGACCTACTACCTATGTTTTGCCTCCCCTCTGCTTCTCTCCTCCCTTCCAGGGTTTTGATAATCCTTAGTTCTCAGTTTTTCCATTTCTAATATTTATGGCGCAAACTTCATGCTTCAATTATTCAAGGGTTAAATTTTTGCAGTTCAAAAGGCTTCATTCTTACCAGTCCTAAGTAGTTTTCTGGTTTTTCTGCTTTATCACTCTTCCCCTGAGGCAATAAATGCTACTGACTTCAAGGCGATAAGGAAAGACTACAGACAGAATCAGGAGTAGGGCAAGGGACACTAGGAAATAAACATAGGGGGGAAAATTGTCAATTTCTCAAAATATTTTTCTGTCCCAATCTCACTTAAGTCTCAGTGACCACTGTATGATACAGTGGTGATACACCCATTTCTATCTCTATTTAACAGATGAAAACACTAAGCTTTATTTTTAAGATCTATTTTGCCAGGAGACTTTTTGGTGTATGGTGGGTGAAAAGTTTAAAGATCATTTTGAATTGGTAAAAAATTAGAAGGTCTGTTTGAAAGCTATGCAGCGTTATTGCTTTTAAGCGCCAACATAAACTAACCAGTATGAAATCTGGCCTAATGGAGACAAGTCTTAGACTTTCTTTAACAAATACCTAAGGCACACTTGAAATTTGTAAGATGCCTATTATTTGGAATGGATAAAACAAAAGGTTTGAGAACTATCCTCTTAATTGAGTTTAACTCCCTCTTGCAATCTCATCTAATGATTAGCTTATTTTAAAAATCCTCTTATTTACGAACAGTATGAATGTAAAGTTCACTTAATCATTCAATAAACATTGATTGAGACCATTTCCAGGCCCATGTGTAAAGAGTAATTAGTTGTTTTTTTTTTTAAATGAATTTATTTGGCTGTGTTGGGTCTTCGTTTCTGTGTGAGGACTTTCTCTAGCTGTGGCGAGCGGGGGCCACTCTTCATCGCGGTGCACGGGCCTCTCACTGTCGCGGACACTCTTGTTGTGGAGCACGAGCCCCATACGCGCAGGCTCAGTGGTTGTGGCTCACGGGCCTAGTTGCTCCGCGGCATGTGGGATCTTCCCAGACCAGGGCTCGAACCCGTGTCCCCTGCATTGGCAGGCAGATTCTCAACCACTGCACCACCAGGGGAGCCCCTGTTTTTTTTAAAAATAAATTTATTTATTTATTTTTGGCTACGTTGGGTCTTCCGTTGATGCACGTAGGCTTTCTCTTGTTGCTGCGTGTAGGCTTTCTCTTGTTGCGGTGAGCAGGGGCTACTACTTTTTGTTGTGGTGCCCGGGCTTCTCATTGCGGTGGCTTCTCTTGTTGTGGAGCACGGGCTCTAGGCACACAGGCTCAGAAGTTGTGGCTCCCGGGCTCTAGAGCGCAGGCTCACTAGTTGTGGCCATAGTTGCTCTGCAGTATTTGGGATCTTCCCAGACCAGGTCTCAAACCCATGTCCCCTGCATTGGCAGGCGGATTCTTAACCACTGCGCCACCAGGGAAGTCCAAGGGTAATTAGGTTTTAAACTCTCCACTTTGCAGCATTCAGATTCTTTAAGCTGCCTCCTCCCCTCATCTTTAAAATCTTTTTCTAAAATTTAACAGTGAAGTTTCTTTATTCAGTGAATGCTTGAAGCAGATGACTCTTCACCAGAGGTGGGGTCTGGGAGCCTCTCCGAGGAGAGAAGGCAACTGAGGCCAGGGAAGAGGTGCTTTTAGAATGAGACGATGAGAAAGGCAGTGCCTGGCAAGGCATAGCACCAATGGAGCATTCAAGGAACGACTAAAAGCTGCAGTGGTGCTGCAGGAATGAAACACCCTGTCCAGGACCTCTTGGGGGAAGACCTTAATTTCCCAGGGCTGGATCCCTCTATGACTTGCTTTGACTGAACCTCAGTGCCCCGGGATGACTGGGCTTGTCTTGTACCCTAGTGAAGCCCATTCACACCTTCATCTCATAGCGCCAGACAGCATAGCAGAAAAATCTGGAGGAGCATAGGACACAACAACAGAGATGAACCAAAGATGGTTGCACAGATGGGTCTTTAGAGAGGATGGGTTACTGCGGGGACAGTAGGTTGGTGGCAGGGGAGTGTGGCTGGGGCTCTCTGATGTCTAAAAAGAACCATGGTAAAAAGTTAGTTTTGAAGCTCACAGACCTTTGGTTAGGATTACAAGTAGCACTTGTTCGAGAGCCTCCAGAGAAGGCCTAACCTACATGTCCAGGTTCAACTAGGGCCTAGCATCTTATGGCGGAAGAATCAGCCACCTCAGAAGGAGGGCAGCCTGGCATCTCTGAGGCTTGCGGGCATTGGACTCAGTGGTTCCCAAGATGCTCACATCTTGTTAGAAAAGACAGCAATTTCCTGTGGTTAGAGGGAAGACTGGGGCCCTTTTTGGTAGACCTTGGTGCAGCCTACACTGGCATCCTTTTTTTTTTTTTTTAATAAACAATTCATACGTTTTTTCTAAAGTAACAATATTTTATTTATTTATTTATTTTTGGCTGTGTTGGGTCTTCGTTGCTGCGCGTGGACTTTCTCTAGTTGCAGGAAGCGGAGGCTACTCTTCGTTGCGGTGCGTGGGCTTCTCATTGTGGTGGCTTCTCTTGCTGCGGAGCACGGGCTCTAGGCGCGCGGGCTTCAGTAGTTCCGGCACGCGGGCTCAGTAGCTGTGGTGCGTGGGCTCAGTAGTTGTGGCTCGCCGGCTCTAGAGGGCAGGCTCAGTAGTTGTGGCACACGGGCTTAGTTGCTCTGCCACATGTGGGATTGTCCTGGACCAGGGCTCGAACCCGTGTCCCCTGCATCGGCAGGCGGATTCTTAACCACTGTGCCACCAGGGAAGTCCGCGCACTGGCATCTTTGACGAGATGTTATATAAGTGGTGTTGATATTGCCACCTAACTTCCTTTTCAAACACCAGAATCGATAACGGCCATTTCCAGTACTTGGGCAAGTTCATAATTAAGCCGAAGGTGACCGTAAAGGAAGAAGTCAGGCTGACCTGGCTTCAAATCCTGGCTTCACCACTTTCAGGTATGATAGATTAAAGATGGCTGCAAATTCTTTTCTACTCCTCCTCCCATTGAGAGGCAGACTTGATTCCCCTTCTCCTTTGACTAAGAGGGTGCAGTAGAAGTGATGCTAGGGCAGAGAAGACTTGCAGCCCCTGCCTGGCTCTCAGAATGTTCCTGAGACATTCCTTCTCAGAGAGGCTGCTGTAGGTACTCTGGGGTGACAGCCCCAGCTAGCATTTGTGCAACAAAGCTGTGTTTGCACATCTAGCTCAGTGGAGCCTTCAGATAACTAACTGCAGCCACAGCCAATGCCTAAGCGCACCTGCATTAGAGACCCCAAGTGAGACACCCTCACCTCCAGCTGAGCCTCAGAGAATCATAAGTAATATAATAATGTGTTGTTTTAAGCCAGTACATATTGGGTGAGATAAGCACTCAGAGGTTTAGTTTCCTTCTGTAAAATGGGCAAAATAGCAGTATCCACTTCCTAGAGTTATTGTGATATGAATGTAATAATGGTGGAAGCGCCAAACGCAGTGCTCGGCACACAGTAGGTCTTCAGTAAATGCCAAGCTCCTGCCTGCCCCTTCTCCAGGAGGCTATATATCCCAGGTATGAGTGAATCTTGGCCACTGCTCCAAACTTCCTGGGCAGACACCCAACTTTCCTCAAAGGGAATGCCTAGGATCAAATTTGAAAGTGGGGTTGGAGAGCACTTGATTTTTTTCTTTCTGGGACAATCTGTGACCCCATTAAGAAAAATATCACCACCTTGTATGAGGAAAACGGTATGTTTTTTTCTTTCTCCTCAATCTAAGAGATCAAGGAATTAAGGCTTCACCTTTTCTTTTTTTTTTTTAAAACAAGAAATATGCTTGCTCACGCTGAAAAGTACCGGCTTGAAATAAAACAACTCCCCTTCTGTTTCACAGCCAGCAGTTTTTCTGCAGCACCCAGCCCTGCAGAGCCACAGACTGCATGCACAGTGGGCAGACTTTGTTGAACAGATGAACAACTGTGGCTTAATCTGTTTTGGGAAAAGAAAAAAAGTCCTGAAGCAATTGATAAACAGGAGGCTGAGGTCAGCGTGAAGGAAGAGTAAATGAGGCCCGATTGGGGACCGCTGGAACGTAAGCTTCTTTCATCCCCAGTCTTGAATCAGGGGGGCGTGTGAGTGATAGTCAGGACTAATCTGCCGGGAAAGGGGCTGAGAACCTCCTGCATTGCCTGAGTTTGGAGTTATGTTTTCATTATCATTCAAAATTATTTTAAAATTTATATTCTTTTACTTATTTATTAATCAAAAACTTTTTCCAAAATTTTTTGAAGTATAACATAGAAAAGTGTACAAATCCTAAATACAGACCAGTGAGTGTTCACAAACTAAACACATCGTGTAACCAGCATCCAGGTCAGGAACAGAAAATCAGCGGCATCCCAGAAGCGCCCTGCATGCCCCGCCCATAAGGAGAATCTCTGTCCTGACTTATAACGCCGTCATTATTTTCACTAGCTCATACGCATTCACGGGTATTCTAGAGACATTTTACGCATATACAAGAACTTGGGTATGTTATGATTTTGTGCAAATGTAAAATGTACTTTGCACTCTACGTAGCATATTATCCAGACTGTTCTGCTTCTGGCTTTTTTCACATTTATCTTGGTAATTATTCCATACCACTACCTAGAAAACAGCTCGGTTTCTGGAGAGGCCACATGGTATCCCATTGTCTGAATGTACCACAATTTATTTAATTTTCTTAAAAGGCAGAGAGGTTGTGTCCAATCTTTTCAGAGCTGGATTTTTGAAGAAGTATTCTTGAGGTATCCTTGTGGTCCTTTAGATTTAAGGTGGCAGCCAGGCATTGCTCTTTGGAAGCCTTATAAATACGACTACTAGTTCTTACTCTATTCTGAACTGGCGTGGGGTGTGGTACCGCCTGGGGTGCTCGATTATTTTATTGCCTCGTCCTGTTAGGACTCAGTTGTTGCATGTTTGAATGTGTATCCAGGAAGTGGAAATAATGTCCCTGACACCCTCACTTCCTTTTCTGGCAAACCTGTGTCCGGTGAGTGAATCCAGCTACTTTCACCCACCCCCGTGTCCTTCAGTCAGCTGCTTGCTTAGCCTGTCTCGTCTTTGCTGAAATCTGGAGATTTTAGGAAATGGACCTAGAGAGCACTTCCAGGCAGGACGAGTTTGAGGAACTATTGTTTATTTTGGTTAAACCAAGCCTTCCTCTTCTTTCTGCCTTTTCTTCCTCTGTGGATTCTTTTTGTCCCTCACTTCCAACCGGAGCCCCAGTTGCTCTGAACTCAGCTCTCAGAATTCTTTAGACTTAATGTGAGTTCAAGTCAATGCCTACCTCTTGCTCCTAGTGGTACTTGCCCTTTAAATTTCTTACCCACCATAATTATAGAACAAAAAGCTTTGCCTCCTTAAGCTTTTTCAACTCCCTGACAGCAGGCACTGCTGTATACTCAGGAGTTGGGGCAAAGTCCTCACAGCCCTCCTTCACCACCAGAATCATGCCTGTCTTCTCCCAGCCCTCAGAGGATAGACAGGAAGGGGGCAGGCCTGGCTTGTTCAGGACCTCAGGGTGTGAGGCAGGACTGTCCCAGTGTTTGTTTCCTGTGGCAGAGGGACAGATGCCACCAGCTTTTGCACAGGGTGCCAAGGCCGAGCTGCAGCAACATGTCCTCCAAAAGCAAGGTCACAGGCAAGTATCAGGGGCAGGGCGGCCCTAGTTCCCAACCTGAAGGTTCAGTGTGGTAGGGAAATCCTCAGGGGTGTCCCACCAGGAGGTAAGGATCACTGGATCACCTTTTGGCAACCACACCTTCTCTGGGCCTAAGTGACCGCCTGGTAGAGCTGTAATTCAGATTAAATGAGTTGATATACAGCTGTGGTGAGTGCTCTGTAAATGTTAGCTCTAATTATTATGTGAAGTGGCCCAGACACGGTGACCCCACTTGCTGTTACCAGGAGCTAGATGAGCTTGTCTGTCCTCCTCCGACTCGCCCTGCTCTCCCGACTTGGCTTGGGGTGACAGTCCAGGCTCTTCTGGCCTGACCCATCTTCCTAGTCTCCACAGACCCCTGTGCACCTCTTCCTCCTGCCTGTAGCCTTAGCGAGCCTTCACTCTTGCACTCTTCCTCTGCAGGACCATCAATGCCTCGACCTCCTTCCAGAAGGGGCAAAAAGCCCACTGCGTGCCAAAGAAAAAACAAACGCTTCCTTCCCTGGTGCTTTTGTGCCTCTTTCATCCCTCGTCTTTGCACTGTCCAGTCTCCTTCCAAATTCCCATTTCTGGTGTCTCCCTGCCCCAGCCCTTTGTATGTGCTGAGGATAAAGACTGGTGGTGGGAGAGAAGGATGCACGATCCTTACACTTGGGGACTCTCCCGAGATCAATGACGGTAATACGTCTCCATCCTTCGGCACCTGTCTCTATGCAGGAAGATAAGGGCAACAGAACTGAACTTTAACATTGTGAGGACCCACTACAGACCTGGCTCTGTTCTCGGCCCTTTACACTTACTCTGTCATTTAATCCTCATGGCAGGTCTTCGCACAGGTGTATTAGGACCATTCTGTAGATTTTCAAACTGAAGCTCAGAGCAGGTACACATCAAGGTCTCATCACTACTGGGGAGCAGAAATGGGATTTGAATCGGGTCTGCCTGACCCCAGAGCCCAAGCATGTTAAAGAAAATTTGAGACAGTGAGACTTAATACAGTAATAACATTTTACATTCTGTTTTGTAGTTGGATCAACTAGCCCGAGAAGCGGTGTCTTCTACTTTTGAACTTGGCACCCATGATGTCTTAGCCAAGGACTTCAAGCTTTGTCTTGTCCGCACACAGGCTTGATTTCGAAATAGCCAGTTTGTAGACATTCAAAAGTATTCTTGCCAACACTCACACAGCACATTTGTTTTCCCAAACTTCTGAAATACACTCCTCCAGAAATTAATCACCCGAGGACAGCAGGTACTAGGGAGGTGATATCCAGGGCTCCCCACCTCCTGTGAGGGGCTAATCAGGACAGAAGCACATCACAAAAGGCTCTGACAGAGAAACCAGTGGAAGGAAAACGGTACCTCATGGTGTGAGCGTCTAAAATGGCTTGAGAGTTTTATTCAAAGTAAGCAATGCTCACCTTCACATGACCTAGAGAAGCAGTGCTCAACCGTGTTCTTTTGCAGCTCCGAAACTGTCACAGATGTATGACATATCTAAGCAGAGGTTCAGTCTTACCTTCTACCCCAAGTCTTCCCAACCTGTTCCCCTCAAGGTTTAAACTATGCCCTCTCTGAATTTTTGCCTGAAGCTCTCTTTTGAGCATAGTCTGCCTAATGATACCTCTAGTTTTCTCGTATTAAACAGAGGAACTGCACTGGGTTTAGTAGTGTCCTCCCAAAGTTCATGTCCACCCAGAACCTCAGAATGTGACCTTATTTGGAAATAGGGTCTTTGCAGATGTAATTAGTTAAGATGAGGTCATTCTAGATTGGGGGGCGGCCCTAAATCCAATGACTGGTGTCCTCCTAAGAGAAAGGAGAAGGAGAATCAGGTGCAGAGACACAGGTAAGGAAGAAGGCCATGTGACGACAGAGGAAGACAGTGGAGTGATGCATCTACCGGTTTCCCTCCTATCTGAAAGTAGAGCATTCCCAGGAAAACTTTTGTAAGCCAAAATCGTGTAAAGCAAAGAAGCAATTACCTTAGGACACATCTTGCTAACAGATGCACAGAATAAATCGAGATACAGCACAGGTGCTCACAGACACAGTTCAAAACTGTGGTGGCTGGATGTTGAGATGCTGAGTGTAGCTCCCAGGGAAGGAGCTTGGTGGTGCCATACTGGCTGCTTGGGGTGTGCTGCCTCTATAACAGCTCCTGCAAAACCAATAGTGAACGCTATTTTCACTTTTCACCCTTTTTTTTTTTTGGGTAAAAGCCAAATTCCTTTTCAGATTTCTTTTGGTTAGTGAAAACAGGTTCTAATGTAGATCTTTCATAAAAGCGAAGTGACGTAAAGTGAACTTTTGAAAAGTGGGGGATACTGGTACAGGCCAAGGAACACCAGGGATTGCCGGGAACCACCAAAAATTAGGAAGAGGCCAGGAAGGACACTCCCCTAGAATCTTCCCAAGGAGCATGGTCAGGCTGACCCCCTTGGTTTCAGACAACTAGCCTCCAGAACTGGGAGAGAATACTTTTCCAGTGCTGTAAGCCGCACGGTGTGTAGTAACTTGTCAGCTCAGTCCTAGAAAACTAATATAAGGACTTTCATTCGATTCTCTAAATAAAAAGCTTCCTTTACTATGAACATTTCCATGAGCTATTCTTGTTTTTAAACAAGGCTCCCTGAACCTCAGTTTTCTCACCTAAAGATTGTGTATCAATCACCCCACAGCTCACTGGCATAAAGCAATGATCATGTATTACCTCACTCGAAGGTCTTTGATGTGGCTGGGATCCTCTGCTCCATACACCACTTGTTCTTCTGAGACCTACAGGCCTCCTGGGCAACTTGTGGTGATGGCAGAAGCCCAAGCTGACATTTAAAGACTCTGCTTTTGTCACTGTAACCAAACAGGACCCTATGGGGACTTCCCAGGACAGACCCCTCCCCATACCCTCCGCTTTAGCTCCTCTTTGAAGTATCTACATAATAGTACCCGATGTACATTTCCTGCATTGTTTTGCAGATGCTAAAACCCCGCCAAACGGAATAAATTAACTACTAGATGACCACAAGCATGTACCCCGCAGACCTACGGGAGCCTGAGGATTAATTGTGTGACACCACCCTGTTACCTCACCATCAACCAATCAGAGGACTGTGCATGAGCTGATCACAAACCCTGTGACTCCCCTCCCTCACCTGGTCTTTAAAAATTCTTTGCTGAAACCCATCGGTGAGTTCATGTGTTTTGAGCACTAGATGCCCTGGACTCCCTGCTTGGTGTCCCGCAATAAACGCTGCACTTTCCTTCAGAACAACCCAGTGTCAGTAGATTGGTTTTACTGTGCATGGGTGAGCAGACCCAAGTTTGGGTTTGGTAACGCCACTGCTAACATCCCATTGGCCAAATCGAGTCACAAGGCCAAGCCCACTCTGCTCACAGTGAGAAGCAGAAAGGAGGAATATTTGTTCAACAATAATCCCAACTATCACAGATGTGATAATACCTGCTGCTATAGACTAAATGTTGTGTACCCCCAAATTTATAATTGAAACCTAATTCCCAATGTGATGGTATTTGGAGGTGAGGCCTTTGGGAGGCGATTAGGTCATGAGGGTGGAGCCCTCATAAATGGGATTAATGCCCTTATTAAGGGGCACAAGAGACCCCAGAGAGCTCCCTCGTCCCTTCTGTCACGTAAGGACATAAGGAAAAGATAGCCACCTATGATCCAGAAAGATGGTTCATAGCCATCTATGAACCAGATCTGCCAGTGCTCTGATGTTGGGCGGTGGAGTGATACCCATTTAAGTAAATATAAGTTCAATTTTGATTTTCTGACCATGTCCTGTCCGGTTATGAAGGTTCTGTCCCATCCATGAAACTGCCACTCAACTTCTACACTCTTTTGGGGAGGCCATTATTCTGCTGATCATGTGGTCAAACCAGTGACAGGGACAGCCCAGGCTCGAGGGGAGGGGAAATAGACTCCACTATTTGATGGGAGAAATAACAAAGCTATTGTGGCTCTTTAACCCACCACAGTATGCATCCACTCATGCAGTCCTCACCACAAACCCATGAGGTGGGGACTGATATTCACATTTGAAAGTGGGAAACTTGAGAGCAAAGATGTTACTAACTTGGCTAAGGTTAGCCAGCTAGTCAGCGGGAGGGCTAGGGTTCCAGCCTAGGCTGTTTGGCAGCAGGGCAAGAGCACCAGACACAACGTTGTACCTGGTGCTCAGCTGTTTGCTTTCTCCTTCCCTATTGATTCCATTTCTTCAGCCCTTTAAGGGCAGGAAGCTGTCACCCCTTGTACCCCATTATGTACAGGCTTCTCTCGTACATGCACTCACACGCACCTAAGGGCTTGTGGTAAAGTCTCCTTAAAAAACAGGGTGGTGGGACTTCCCTGGCGGTCCAGTGGTTAAGAGTCCGCCTTCCAATGCAAGGGGACGCGGGTTCGATCCCTGGTCGGGGAACTAAGATCTCACGTGCCGTGGGGCAACTAAGCCCGTGCGCCGCAACTACTGAACCCGTGAGCTCTGGAGGTCCCACGCCACAACTAGAGAAGCCCACAAGCTGCAAGGAGGAGCCCGAGCGCCACAACAAAAGATCCCACGTGCTGCAACTAAGACCCCACGCAGCCAAATTAATTAATTAAAAAAAAAAAAGGTGAGTGACTAAAGTGAATTAAAAACCATGTGAGGAAATTAAAAAAAAAAAGCAAACAGAAAAACCAGGGTGGTGGAGTGATACTTGTTTAACTAAATATAATTCAGTTTGGGTTTTCTGACCATGTCCTGTCTGGTTATTAAAGTTTCCTCATGATTTCTTTCTATGGGGATTCTGACCTGTCCATGGAAACGCCGCTTCCACACTCTTTTGAATCAAACTCGCTTCTGGCTGCTAGTCCTTTATTTTCAGATGTAGTCTTAGTAATGGTTCCAGGGTTCCCCAGCCCCACCGCAGGCCCAGACCCATCTCCCAGAGTCAATCAACCTCTGCTCCACCTCCCCTTGGGCTTCACAAAGTGCGGGAAGTTACAGAGCTGTGCCAGAGGGAGTAGAGGTGGCAGCATTCAAAATCAGCGTCTTGTCTGAATTCATTCTAACTTAGGTGGGTTTTGAAATCCATATGCGTGGAGCACTGTTCCAAGCACTGGACTATAGTCATGGGTGTGACACATTAGCCTACGTAATCACTTGGTTTGGGCCGGTTCTCCCACCCGAACCTGTGAGAAGAGCCTGGGGTTCAGACAGTCTTGCAGGCTGAAATGGGTGCTTGCCTTGTAAACTAAGTAATGCTTTTGGATTCATTCACTTGTCCAAGAAATCTATAATTGAGCACTTGTTATGAGCAGTCGCTGTGCTGGGCACAGAGGACAAGGATGAATAAATTAGATGCAGGAATAAATTCCTGCACTCCAGGAGGCCACAGTTAATTCTAACAGTTATTACCTACATTTTATACCTGGGCATGTAAAGTGTAAAAATGTTAACCACTATATATGTCTACCAATGAGGCACGGTTTTTTTCCCCCTAAAGAGAGGGGAGTACTTTATTTTGGGGTACTTTATTTTGGGGTCTGTAAAGGAAAAATACACTCTTGTGTGCTTCCTTTCCTACTAACACTTAACACTTCTGGCATTTCTGGTTATCAGATGTGTGGGTTTTCCATACATCAAGCATTCTATGACACCAGCTGGTGCCTACAATTCAACTCAATTCTGACACTATCTACCTGTAGTTAGATCTCACAGGTCAAGTCCATAAGACTGTCTCCACTTCAGATGCCAATGGCAAATCTATGTTGTCACCTGTGCTTCTGACCGACTGGCTGTATTCAGAGTTTCCCATGACCACCTCCTTTGATTCCATTAATTTGCTAGAGCGGCTCACGGAACTCAGGAAAACACTCTACTTACTAGATTACCCATTTGTGGGCTTCCCTGGTGGCGCAGTGGCAAGAATCCGCCTGCCATTGCAGGGGACACGGGTTCGAGCCCTGCCCCGGGAAGATCCCACATGCCATGGAGCAACTAAGCCTGTGCGCCACAACTAGTGAGCCTGTGTGCCTAGAGCCGGCGCTCCACAAGAGAAGCCATCGCAATGAGAAGTACGTACACTGCAACAAGGAGTAGCCCCTGCTCACTGCAACTAGAGAAAGCCCACACGCACCAACAAAGACCCAACGGTAGCCAAAAATAAATGAATAAAATAAATAAATTAGATTACCCATTTATTATAAAAGGATATAACTCAGGAACAGCCAGATGGGAAAGATGCATAGGGCCAGTTACATGGGAAGGGCACCAGAGCCTCCGTGCCCTCTCTAGGAGTGTCACTCATGGCTTCATTACATATGCGTATATGATCAAATCATTGGCTGTCAGTGACTGATTTAACCTTCAGCTTCTTGCCCCTCTCCAGAGCTCAAGCTGGTGAGAGTGAAAATTTCATCTCTCTAATCCCAAGGTTGGTTCCCCTGGCAACCAGCCCCTATTCTTAGGTTATCTTGGGAATTTCCAAAAATCAGCTCATTAATAAATACAGGTGTGGTTGAAAGGGGCTTATTATAAGAATAATGAAAGACACCATTTCACCTTATGGCTCTTATCACTTAGGGAATTCCAAGGATTTTAGGAGCTCTGAACCAGAAATGGGAAAAAGATCAAATATATATTTCTTAACATAAATCACAATATCACAGGTTCCTTGCAATGCCTCTCATGTTACACCAATGCTTTCCAAATTTCTAGTTTTGGAAGCTTACAGAGATCACCAACTCAGTACAAAAGGAGGTGAGAAAATGTAACACAGTTTTGTTAGCTATTCCTGGGAATGTGACTTTACATTTGCAATGCTGGAAGTTGCTATAAACAAGCTTTTTATGATCACTTTAAAAAGCAGAACAGTGAGCAGTTATGTTGGAGAGACCGGTGAAGGCATGAACTGACTAATGCTATTCGAATGGACACTTTGTGGATTGGGATAAAACTTCCAGGGAAAGCATCCCATAAAGGGTCCAAGAGAATCTCCGACAATCCAGACGGCAGTGAGAATGCCGAATAAATGGGTCTAGTTGCAGTTAGGACGTTGATGACCAAGAGGTACATGAAGAATTTAAATAGATTTTTTAAGTGAAATATGAAAGTGGAAAAAAGCGGTATTTATAAATTAATTTATTATATTGCATAAATGGTATTAAACGTGGATGTGTAACTAAATTCATTTATTGAAAAAGTACATCACAATTTCATCTATCTCACTAAAAGCTTTATGTGCTCAGGTTGACCAAAATATTACGGGAGGATTTCCCCGTTGGAAAGTTAAGTGCTATCTTATATTTGGTACCTACGTCCATTTGGGTACATGTGGAACCTTTGCCCAAAGTCAAACAGTTAGGAGGGACAGAGCCAGATCTCTCTGACCCACCCATGTATTTACCTTAATTCCTCCATCAGACCAGATTTCATAAGATCTCAGACTATGGTCCCTGCCCCCATTGTCCATCTATTTCACCCCATTTCAACTGAGAGCATTTATTGAGCCCCTAATATAATGGAGGACTTGTTTTTCTAGTCTGTAAATCACTTTTAGTACTGAACTAAGGGAGAAGAGACTGACTTTTAACTGAAGATCGAGGAAAAAATAGTAGTTTTGACTAAGAATAGCTGGGTCCAGGTTTATGTAGGCCATTCTCCCTGTTACACAATATGAGTTCTGGTCTTCTCTGTCTTCTTAGGACTAAAAAATGCCTGTAACCTCAGCCCCGATAGGACAGTCATAAGGAGCAAATAAAAGTGCAATTTCCCTTTGTCAGTTTTTTTTTTTTGCGGTACGCGGGTCTCTCACTGCTGTGGCCTCTCCTGTTGCGGAGCACAGGCTCCGGCCGCGCAGGCTCAGCGGCCATGGCTCACGGGCCCAGCCACTCCACGGCACGTGGGATCCTCTCGGACCGGGGCATGAACCTGTGTCCCCTGCATCAGCAGGCAGACTCTCAACCACTGCGCCACCAGGGAAGCCCCCTTTGTCAGTTTTAAAATAATAAACAAACCTGGGTAATCTTTGGGTAACAGGGTTTTATATTTTTCTTGATACTTTGCAGTATCACATAAATTTTCTACTTGAGCATGTATTATATTTAATCAGAAAAAAATCAGTAAATATTCATTTTTGAAAACACACAAGTATTGAGTTACAGAATTTCAATTTCACTTGCTGGATTTGCATTGAGTCCACCTTACATTTAACCTCTTTCTTTCTTTTAATCCAAGCTAAGAGAACCAAACACTTTCTGTGGGTAATACTTGCAGGGCTCCCCTCTCAGGATCTGCCTGCCATCCCAGCCTACCTTCCCTCAAGATGCCCAGACAACTATACATAGAGGAAAGGAACAGAAAGATGCTACAAGAGCTTGAGCCATATCTTGTGTGTGTGTGTGTGTGTGTGTGTGTGTGTGTGTGTGTTCAATATTATTATGACTCTCCCTGAGATTCTCCTTTAAGATCACATTCTTGAAGATACATTAAGTCTGTGAAATAAAGTGGAAGACGCTGTGTGACTCAAAGCAGGCTGTGCTACCTCTCTGAGCTGGAGTTCGCTCATCTGTAGAATAACTGGTGGAATCCAAAAGGAAAAAGAGCATGGCCTGAGGTGACAAACTCAAATCCTGACTGCTTAGTGCTCAGCCAAAATGTACACGCTATTCTGTGTAATTTATACTGGTACATTCTATATGCTTAAAAAAAAAGACAACTACTGCTATTATGTATGTGAAAGAGCCTATAGCTCTTAAAGCAAAACCACAAATCACAAGGCTGCCACCTCAGCTGTGCAGGCTGTGCACTGCACAACTCTAGGGGGTGCCATCCACGTGGCACACAGTGTCTAGTGGTGTCCTGAGGAGGCGCTATACAAATTTTAGATATTTCTTTCATTAAGAATAACAGGGGTGGGGAGAGATAAATTGGGAGTTTGGGATTAACAGATACACACTACTATATATAAAATAGATAACCAACAAGGGCCTACTGTTAAGCACAGGGAACTGTATTCGGTATCTTGTAATAACCTATAATGGAAAAGAATCTGAGAAAGAATAGATTTACATATATATGTATGTATGTATAACTGAATCACTGTGCTGTACACCCAAAACTAACACAACATTGTAAATCAACCATACTTCAATAAAAATAAAGGCCGAAAATAAAATAAAATTACAACCACAACCCAATCCCCCCAAAAAAAAGAGTAACAGAGAGGTAGTACTGGACTTTCCTTGTTCCTTTAGGCACCGCTGAGGCCCCCTAAATTGATAAAATAGGTAACAAGAACACTCTTTTTTTTTTTTTTTTTTAAGAACACTCTTTTTTATTCTTTTTTTTTTTTTTTTTTTTTTTTTTTTTTTTTTTATGCGTTACGCGGGCCTCTCACTGTTGTGGCCTCTCCCGTTGCGGAGGACAGGCTCCGGACGCGCAGGCTCAGCGGCCATGGCTCACGGGCCCAGCCGCTCCGCGGCATGTGGGATCCTCCCAGACCGGGGCACGAACCCGTGTCCCCTGCATCGGCAGGCGGACTCTCAACCACTGCGCCACCAGGGAAGCCCCAAGAACACTCTTTTTTAAAAGAAAGGTGCTGGACCATGTGGGCAGGACTTGTTAAATTAAAAAACAAAACAAAACAAAACGAAACAAAAACAAAAAACCCCGAAAAACCAGAGTTCGGCCTTACTGAACCTATCACTTATTCATCTTCAGGAGATTCATTCTGAATGTGATCTGTGAAGATTCTAAGGAGAGAGTCGTCATGGAGTCCTGGGTGGCTCCCTTCCCCTCAAGCCAAGCGAGGGGACCCAAAAGGTGGACCCGGTGTGCTTGGCATGGGTTTCCTGCTATGAGGAAGACGGGAGTTCAAAGCAGAGGTGCTGGCTGCCCCTGCTGCTGATGGCGGAGGGAGGGGAGTGCTACCGAGGAACAGCTGTGTGCCACCGGGGGTCTCAGAGGGTCTCTCCAGCAGAATAGAGTTCGAATGGACACAGTGGGAGAAAAGCTTTGAGCTGTTTTCCAATTTCTTTTAAGGTCTTTTAAGCTCTGCTTGTCAGGGCAGATGACCACAGGGTAGGGGGAGGGGTGCTGTATGTGTGGGAGTGCTCTGTCAACAAAAGCGGAAGCCGAGGGCACTTAAGTGGGGGGCTGTAGGGGTATAGTCCTTTCTGAGGAAAGCTGAGTGCACACTCACTGCTCTCCCACTCCATAGGGGCCTCAAAAGAACTCAACAAAGCAGGAGGGCTCACCTGTGAGACAGGAGGGATGGAGGCAGGGCACAACCATTAAAAGGATGACACAGCCATTGAGAAACACAGGACCCACAAAAACTGGTTAGAACCTACTAGGCCCAAGATGGAGGGAAATTCGACTTCTGGTAGACCTTGAGCCTCATTATATGCTCATTGTAATACAGTAACATATGCTAAGTGACACATCCACAGGCACCATGACAGTTCTGAGGCTGGCATTGTAAGGCCCAAATTGGTGGCCCAATTCCTGGAAATCCCCGCCCCCATCCCTAAAATAGTTGGAATAATCTTCCCACTTATTAGCCTATGAAATTACCCAGCCCGTAAAAAACTAACCACACCACACACCCCGGGCCCACTCTTACCTTCTGTGACGGACTGCATTCTGCTTATGGAATGTGTATCTCTCTAAATAAACTCGCTTCCACTTTACCATGGCTTGCTTTTGAATTCTTTCCTGCTCAAAGAATTTGCTCGAGACCTGGGACATGACCATTCTCTTGTTCCCTCTTCTTCTGCAATACCTGTGCCACTTCCCAGTGGCTCTTTATAATGGCCCCAGTCAGGTAGACAGTTTCTGTCTCTGGAGGAACCAGAGGCTGGAGGAGGGACAGAAGAATAGATAGAAAAATGTGAGACATTTAGAATTCCCAAGACTAGAAGGAAAGAAGCTTTAAATTAAACGAGTGAGGGTTTGAGTGAGGTTGGGCTAGCAGGAGACTCCTGAGTAACACTTGAGTTAAGGCTGGAAAAGCAGTGGGTTGTGTGCTTCTGATATCATCCAGAGGCCGGGGAACAACACAGCAGGTGTGACAGAAGCAAAGTCTTTTCCTGATTTCACTTCTGGGGCACAGACGGATTGGTGAATGGCAATGCTGATTCTGGTCTCTCCTGGTCCAGCTTCTTTCCTTCCAGGCTCCAGGCTGTGCTCTCTGCTGCAAGCATACACCTCCCTGGATTGATGTGTACTTATGTCTCTCCAGCTAAAATGAATGTCCCCTGAGAGCGGGAACTGTGTCTTTTCTCATCCTCAACCCTTAGCACAAGGGCCATTAAAAGTTTATTATTGAAGACGATGAGAGACCCCGGGTACCAGAGTCAAGGTGTGCAGAAGAGGATGGTGGGGGTGGGGAGGAAGTACAGAAAATGGAGACAAGGTTCGTGTTCATCTTCTCCCTTCACATCTGAGGCAGCCATGAGACTATGCTATTAGAATTTAGGGGTAAGGAGAAACCATGCACTTCCATCATAATTTCTATAAAACCACATTTCTCTGACTTAAAAATTCAATTAGAAACTTAACAGAACTATGTTTTTCTGGCCTTCTAGTAACTGGAAATATTCCGTTTACTACCCATCTACTTTCCATGAGATTGACTCGTGTTATAGTGATGACCCAACTCGCTGACAGCTTCTCAAGTCCTGAAGTCCTGGTTATCTCAGAAAGCCTGAGTTTCACAGCTTCAGACCTGGTTGTGAAGCATATATTACTGCACAGAGAGTCTTCCAGTGGTTGCTCTTTATCAATGCAAAGAGCTGATTGACCTAAACATCCCATTTCCCATCACGTCGGAGAGCAAACATTTCTCATATTCAGTGGTCAGGCTCAATTATGAGAGATGAAGAAATAGAGGAAGAAAATTTCCTCCCTCCATTGCTCAAGTAAACCTTCAAGCCAGACAAATCTCTCCAGGGCTGACTTCAGATGAGTGATGTTCAAGGTGAAACAAAGCAATGAACCTACTTGAAGACATACATCCCTTCTCTATAGACATTGATAGATGTCTCAAGAACTCAAGAAAAATGCTGTTTTCCCCTTAGACATCAGCTGCCTTGCAATTTTTTGGCAGTTCACAGTCAGAGTACACTGGAAAGACTGAATTATTTTACTTCAAATGTGTAGAAACACTTTGTTCTCAGAAAGCCTCTCTGTGTGTCAGCTTGCCTGATCATGTGGGGTCACCCCTGCCGGGCAGTAAATGTTGGTTTATCTTTCTGGACATCACAGAGTTGCTAAACCCAGAGTCAGTTGTCTACCCAGAAGTTGTGAGTTTATCTGAATAACATTCCTACAGAAAAATGAATGTCCATGGTGGACTGATGTATAGGAAATTATTAGATGTTGAGGGGCAAGATGGGGGATGAGAGGGAGAAACGAAAAAAAAAAAAAGAGCAGGGAGGTCATCTCAGAGAATTAGGAAATCCTGATCTTTTCTAAGCCTCAGATCTTTCTGGGATTCCATCTGGCTTTCATTTCTAACTCCTTGTCTTCCAACAAAGAGAATAAAGATGGTTTTAAAACTAAATGTGAGCCCTTCCAGGAAACAAGAGCTCCTCTCTTCCCCTCTCTCTCCTAGTAGCAGAATTTTCTTTTGCACTATTAAAAATGGCGTGGGCCACCTTTTCTCCAAAAACACATGAAGCTGCTGCATAACTCTTTTCCAAATAATTAATCTTTCCAGTGGAATCTTTCAAAGCCCCACATTTCCTGTTATTTCATACAGCTGCAATTTGTAACTGGAGCTCCTGCCCAGTGTTCCACGGGCAAGACGCCAAATCCACTACATTTCACCTACCAAGGTGCCCCGCGCAAATAATCCTTAACCACAAGTTAAACAGTCAGGTCCTGTTCTAGCCGAAAAGAAAAGCCTGGGGAACAAAAGACTTTTAACATACTTCTCTATTAAAATTTTAGTGGACGCTCGCGATATTTTATTTTCTAGTGTCAGCATTGGGAGGTAACACCATGATGCCACAGTAAAGGAAGAGTTTTCAAAAATGGATTGGTTCTTATGTTAAGTTAATATTTGTGAGTCATAAAAATGACACCCTCTTCCAGTTATCTAGAAGCCAAAACTTGCCGGTTGCTCTATCAGACCCACCTTATTTGCTTCCTTGTCTATGAACTGGAAGATCAGAGCCAAGATGGGCTAAATAAGGTAAGCAGGGAGGCAGATGTTGGCAGGTTGGCTGTGACCCCCTTCCTTCCTTCTTTCCTCCCTCTGCATTTTCCCTCTTCCCACCACCCAGTTATCTTTCCTTCAACCTGCCTATGAAGGAAGTTCTCTCAAAATCACGAAGTTGAAAGTTTCTTCTATTTCAAACCCTCTCCACTCTCTTGCCTACCCTTCCTCCCCCCGCCCTTCCCCCCCACATTTCTGCCTATGACCTACCTCCTACTCTTTAGAAATTGAAGCCATTGAACCAGACCCTCAACTTCCTGCTACAGCCCCACCTTCCCTGGCGCCATCTCCCTTCCTTTCCTCCCATCCCTCAGCGGATGCTTCCTATCCTGAGGTCAGGACCTGTGCTCTGGATCCCAACCCCTCCTGCTCTCTCTGGAGTCTAATGCTATAACATGGCTCCTCTCCCCTGTATATTCAACACTTGCCTGAATCTGAATCCTTCCCATTTACATTTAGACACCCTTAAGTCTCTCTTAAGATAAAACCAAAACACTTGCCTCAACCCACAGCCCCTTCCTGCTATTATTCCTTCCTCTCTCTTTCCCAGTGAAACTTCTTTTTTTTTTTTAATGAATTTATTCATTTTATTTATTTATTTTTGCCTGTGCTGGGTCTTTGTTGCTGTGCGCAGGCTTTCTCTAGTTGTGGAGAGCGGGGGCTACTTTCCCTTGCGTGGGCTTCTCATTGCCATGGCTTCTCTTGTTGCAGAGCATAGGCTCTAGGTGTGCAGACTTCAGTAGTTGTGGCACGCAGGTTCACTAGTTGTGGCACATGGGCTTCGTTGCTCCGCAGCATGTGGGATCTTCCCGGACCAGGGCTCAAACCCGTGTCTCCTACATTGGCAGGTAGATTCTTAACCCCTGCACCACCAGGGAAGTCCACAGTGAAACTTCTTGAAAGGGCTGTATATACTCCTCTTCCTTATCATCAGCTCCCCTCACTCCTCAGTCCCATCACTCTGGCTAAAATGACTAATGACCACTATGTTGCTAAAGCAAATGACTCAGTCCTCTCCTCCTCTGCCCTCTTTGGGACCCTTCGCTCCTGAAACCCTCTTCCCTGGGCTTCAAGGACTTCAAGCTCTTCTTATTTTCCTCCCACTTCTTTGCCTCTTCTTTTTCTTTTTTTTGTTTAGATTGTAAAAGTTTATTGATATGATCAAAAAGCAAACAGCCAGACGTTTGGTTATCTTTGCCACTGCCATGTATCATTTTGAATAGTGTTTTTAAATGCGTAACAAAGAATATTTAAACCGTTATTAGAAAAGTAAATTAAGAGTCTACTTAAGGCATTTCAGATGCCTTGTTCTTCCATTATCTTCCTTCCAAGTCCATCGTTCTTTACAGAGCCATTAAATGTTAAGTTTTTAAACTTCCCTTTCTCACTCTATATTCAATCCCTACCATCCATGTGTACAGCTCCAACAATCAGACTCATATATTCATTTCCCTACTCAGAATCTCCAGTGGGATTTCTCATAGGCACAAGTTCAAGCTCCAAGTCAAGATTTTTCCTTCCAGGCTTGGTTTTCTACCTCATATTCCTATCTCAGCAAATGATGCCACCATCCACCAGGCTGCTCGGGTCATAAACCTGACATCCTTGATAGCTTTCCCTATTTCTCAAATCCAACCATTCCCTTAGCCCTGGGAATTTTACCTCCCCAAATTTCTCATATTTATTCAATTTTCTCCATTTCCACACCCACCACCCCAGCCCTAGACACTGACTACTTTCCTCTGGACCATGGCAATTGTTTCCCACACATCCATTCTCAGCTCTCTTTAGGCTCTTCTCCACAACGTTGACAGGCCACGTCACCCTCTTGCATGGAATCCTTTAATGGTATGTTGGACACAAACTCCATGTGCTTCTCAGAGTCTCTTGATTGCGTCCTTCTCTTTCTCTTGGTTGGTATTCCACCCACACCTCAACTTCCAGGTTTGGATAAAATGCCACACCTCCAGCCTGACCAGTGCGGGGCTAGGTGATGCCCTCTGGAAGTGCAGGGGTTTAGCTTTCTGCAGTGTGAAATACAAACAACGAGCAATAAAGATAGGAGTATATGAAGCAGATGAATTACTCCCTCCTTTCTCCCTACTAAGAATTGCTCTGAAATATGGTTTTCCTTGTAAGCTTCCTGGAGAAATCCTGTGGGCTGAACAACACACCTGGCAATTGATCAGCTGTGTTTCTTTGCAGCTGAATCTCCTTGTAACATGGTGACCAGACTGATAACACATAGATAGCATTGCATTGCCTCACCTCCCCTTTTCCTCACTCTCACTGTCCTGGGTTTTCACCTCCCCATAAAGTGTCACCATTTTAGTCTTTAACTCAGACTTTACTTCCTACAGGTCTCAGGCAAGACAAATGCTTAGGAGAAACGCCGAAATATCTATCCAAGACTCTACAGGGGTTGATTCCTATTGACTTTTTAAAAAAATTTAATTATTTTATTTATTTATTTTTGGCTGCATTGGGTCTTCGTTGCTGCGCATGGGCTTTCTCAAGTTGCGGTGAGCGGTGGTTACTCTTTGTTGTGGTGTGCGGGCTTCTCATTGCAGTGGCTTCTCTTATTGCAGAGGATGGGCTCTAGGCGCGTGGGCATCAGTAGTTGTGGCTCACGGGCTCAGTAGTTGTGGCGCACAGGTTTAGTTGCTCTGCGGCATGTGGGATCTTCCTGGACCGTGGATCGAACCCGTGTCCCCTTCATTGGCAGGCAGATTCTTAACCACTGCACCACCAGGGAAGTCCTCCTGTTTACTTCTTTAGCTTCTTACCTAGCACCATTTTACCATCCTTTTTTTTATCTCCAGCTACAGTACAGAGTTCTTCATTCATGCCGAGCCCTCACATGCCAGAAAGTCTATTAGGAAAACTCTTTCCACCACCCCTCTGGCTTCACCGGGCTAATTCCTTTCTCACCAGATCTCAGTTTCCATATCACTTCCTTCCAAAGGAGATCTCCATGGCCCCCTCTCTGCTCCCTCCTCCCTGACATCCTCTAAGTTTCCTTTGCTACAGTATCTCAGTGATCTATGTCAGGGTTTGAATAGTGTCTGCCTCCTTCCCACACTGACTGTAAACACTGTGACAGCAGAGATGGCATCTTCTTTGGTTCTATGCATCCTCAGCACAGAGCCTAACACTCAACAAACATACACTGAGTAAACGAGCTTATGGGATCTGACACTCATTTTATAGATGGGAAAGCTAAGATTAAAGAGATGAAGGGATTCATTCAAGATAGCTAGTCAGTGGTAGAGCTCAGTTGAAGCTTCTACCTTTTTTAAAGATTAAGAATCATCCTTCTTAATTCTGAAATAGACAGATAACAGGCAGATCAATGAACCAGAATAGAGAATCCAGAAATAGACCTAAATACCTGCTTCAATATGTGAAAAGTACTTGCCCTCATTCATAATAAAATAAATGTAAATTTAAAATCGAGCTGACATTTTTTATCTTTCCAATTGGCAAAATTCACAAAATTTGGTAATTTCCTCTCTTGATGAGGGCACACCAAATATATGAGTGGATATGTGAGTGTTTGTGGAGTGTGCAAATCATCTCCCTTCATGGAGGACAGTATGACAATAGCTATTTTGATTGCAATAGGTACCAAATCACAAGAGCAGATGCTCTCTGACATTCAACCCACTCGTTCAAATTTTAGGTATATATCCTACAGATATATTTGCCCAGGTGGGAAATAGAGAATGTACAGTTATTCATTGTAGCATTATTATTTTTTTTTTTTTTGCGGTACACGCGCCTCTCACTGTTGTGGCCTCTCCCATTGGGGAGCACAGGCTCTGGATGCGCAGGCTCAGCGGCCATGGCTCACGGGCTTGGCTGCCCCACGGCATGTGGGATCTTCCCGGACCGGGGCACGAACCCGCGTCCCCTGCATCGGCAGGCGGACTCTCAACCACTGAGCCACCAGGGAAGCCCCTGTAGCATTATTTTTAATAGCAAAAATTTTAATCTGCATCATTTAGGGACTGGTGAAGTAAATTATGATATTTTCATACATTGGAATATTACATAGCTATTAAAAACAGTGGGGTAGTTCTTTTGAATTCCATATTCCTATATGTGGACCATTCCATATTCCTATTGTAGGAATATTCCACACTGCAATATATTCCATATTTCTATCTCTAATAATATGGAAGCCTTTCCATGATACATAAGCAAAAACCCAAGGTGCACAGTAGTTATATAGTATGCCATAATTTGGGCTAAAAATGAACAAAAACTATAAATAAAGCCACTGGACAATAAACTAAACCTAGAGAGAGAGCAGTGCCCTCATATAGTTTGTCTTTCTTACAATGCACAGCAAATACTCAGTGAATATATTTTTATTAATTTCAATAAGAAGAAATGTCCTAAGTGATAAGGGAAAGAGGCAAAAAGGGAAAATAGACAAGTAATCATTTATACTTGTTTGCCAATTGGGCAAAATTTCATCAGAGGAGAAAGTGAAATCTGACAGTCAATATGACAGTTTTAGATCACCTGTGGATTTTTTTTTTTATTCTCCATGAATTAGGTAGCTATTCCCATGGGAACTGAAGAACTATGTGTTCTTGATTGTATTAGCTCCTTTCTACCACAACTAGAAAAGAAAAGATACTCAATTAAGCTCTGCCTGCCCAAAGCTTATTCTGATCAGGTCTCTGCCATGTGCATGTCCTCACTACTGGATTATCCTGGTTTCTCACTTACATACCACATCAGGAAAATCAAATGAAAATATGCTTATGCATTAGCAGAGACCTTGCTCATGCTAAAGAAACAGTTATAAATTTGATGGAATCCCCGGTTTCACATTGCTGCCTGCATGTTCTTTCAGAAGATGTATGACTATATACCTTAGACCTGGGAAGTAATAACTGTGAAATCTGGCTGTGGCCAAAGTCAATATCTGCATGTTTTCCTGTCAAAATGCTCAGTGTGTGCTTGCTGTGCCTCAGTGGGGACATTACTGCTACAGAGGCACTTGTGCCATTTTTTCCCTGATTTGAAGGCTGTTTTCTAAACAGCATTCAAGTGTGTCAATACAAAAGATGTTTTCTAGTGTGACAAAGGCCCAATGATACTTATAACATCAGGAAGCTGGTGTTTTCCTATCCTGAAACCACTATATTAAAGGCAGTGAAAGTCTTTTCCATCTACAGAGAGCAGGCAATGGGCTCTTTGCAGGACTAGCCTTGACCCTTTGGTTTCATCTCAGGTATGTAGATGATAGATAGATAGATAGAAACATACATACACAAAAGATTGCTACAGAGGTGGATACATAGAACATTGCCTTAATGGAGGGAGGTATGAAACTGAGGGGCAAAGAGGTTAAATGACATACCTGAGATTAGAGAGCTAGTAAGTGGCTGAGCCAAAGTCTAAACTTCACCCCATTTGACGTTCCTAACTCCACCCCAGTGCTGGCTGCCTAGGGCTGAAATGGATGAAGACAGGAAGGAAAGCATTCACGGTTCACTTTGATCACAAAGTCCAACAGTGGTCAGTGCAGGCAATTCAATTCAAACCAGTTGTTAGGTAGAATTTAGGCCAGTATTTCTTAAAGCATGTTAGCATGTTTGGCAGAATATCAGTCTTTTGAGATGTTCAGCAAAGAAAAAACATTAAAAGACTTACCTACACACTAACATATAAAGATCTTAAGAAGGCCTATGGTAAAGAAACATGCTTAATTTCACTTTACGAAAACTACAATTTCTCAAACTTATAGGACCACAGAACATTTTTAGAAATTTGCAATATAAAAATTGTTGAAAGTAAATTAAAGTGGATGCTATAAAAACATTTACCTACTCATCATCCAGCTTCAACAACTATCATTATTCTCCTTACTTGTTTCATCTATGCCCACTTTTTTGTTTTTTTGCTGAAGTATTTTAAAGGAAATTCCAGACGGCATGCTATTCTATCCTTAAATAATTTAGCGTGCATCTCCCAAAAAGTGGGAGATTTTCTTACATAAAGTGTCATCATCATGCTTAAAAAGATTAAAATATTTTCTTAATATAACTTAATACCCAGTTCATATTCAATGTCCCTGATTACCTAAAAAATCAGAGCCCCCTTTTTCAGTAAAACCATTGGAACTCTCTGCTTGTCATATTGATTCAGTTTTACAACCAAATGCCAGGACCAAGCAATCACATGTTAGAAAAACCTACAATAGTTGATAGTTCTTTTCTAGGACACTGTTAGAGCTAAAAACCTCTTAATAATTCAGCCTGAAAAACACAGGACAGAGGATGTTTAGTCCTTCACCCTCAAGATGTCTCCTGGCTGGAGAAGAGACTAATAACCAGATTGTACCACTTTCTTTTTTTTCTTCACTTGACTTTCCAAATAGAAACAAAATAGAATCCTTTTAGCATCCCACCAATACGTATGCTGAGGAACACATTTTGGGAAACCTTGATTTAGACAAAACAACCAGTTGAAAGAAGGCTTCACTTTACTTGACTGTTTTGATATTTAACAGTGATAGGTTTGGACTCATTATGCGGGTTTTTCTGTTTTAAAGTCATCACATTCTAAAAGGAAGGGCTTAGTGATCAGTCCTGGTTGTGACTCCTAGTTACATCAGTGATATTAACAAACACACGCACACAACACACACACACACACACACACACACACACAAAACACTGCAAATCTTAAAACAGAGAAGTATGGCTGTAAAGTTAAAATCAGGTCAAAACCATCTGAAGCAAGTGACTAGGTTATTCAAGATCTATTTGAAGGAGATGCACCTAAAAGAGAGATAATATGCAAAGGGAGATGGATATGCAAAGGGACAAAATAATAAACCATACAGCACAGTAGCAATTTAGTTTCCCATGCATAAGAGGCGCTGAAATAAACACCTCATGCTAGTACACTGCCAACGTTATCTTCTAAATTAAAGAACAGAAGAAATGATTCCGTTAATTGATGCTTCAATGGCTAGCTAAATATTTATACACCCCACAGCACTATACTCAAAATTTACAGTAGCAAAGCAGCCTGCAGCAACCAAAACATTGACTGAGTCCTAAAAACTCAAGATTATTCACCCAAATATCTCCTTGCTTTGTACAAAACGGATTGCTCAGCCAGGGATTGCAATTTCTGAGACAACTACTAGGAATGGGGGCTTTAATGACTTTGTCTTAATGTTTTGCATAAGTAAATAGTAGCTGCCTGCCTGATCCAGGACCCTGGGTGAGTTTCCTTCCACAGCTTAGAGCTAATCAAACGCATTTCTCACCAGGAGTCCAGGTGACTCTTTACCTGAAGTCAGACCCGTGTACATTCCAAGTTTGAAGTGTGTGTTCCTGAAGCAGTACACATCCTCAGGCCAACCTCAGTTTCTGATGATACATTATCGACTGTAAAGTTGTGTAAAGGAAAACAAACATAAGTGTAAGTCATCAAACAGTGAAATGTATCTCTTATTACCAAAGCCCCATGTAGTCATTTGCTGGTTTGACACTGCAAACAGATACTAGTTGGCTTCAGGGCTGGCTAGGGAAGTGTCACGGGAGACTTAGGTCTCGTATTGTGTGCTTCCTGTCAGGAGCCTGGCAACCCTTTCCCTACATATCTCAGGACATAGCCAGGCATGGCCTAGTTAATTGCTATAGGACAGGGTGTACAAGGAAGAGTCAGGACCTAGAAGCAAATTTTCCTCCTGGAGTGGACAGACCCCAGGGAGACACAGCTAGCTAAAGGAGCAGTGAGGGTAGAGCCAGGCATCCAGAGGGTATGGTGATGGGCAAACTTAGTGCCGGTAAGGAGTCTGCAATAGGCACTTCCATACAGAACAGTGGAGGTGTCCCAACAGACAGGCAAAGTATGGCAATCGATAATCCTGGAGTTGGTGACTTTCAGAAATCCAGGAAGAGGATCATCTATCCTGGGTCTGTAGGTCAGCAGGATCCAGGACCATGGCACAGGTTTTAGGGGGGATTTATAGGCAGGTAGAGGCCGAGATGATCAGAACAAGTGAGAAGCCCAGTGTTTTAGTTAGGGTATAGCTGGGTATAGCTGCTGTAACAAAAAAAAAAGAACATAACATGGCTTCCATCGTATAGAATTTTGTTCCTCTCTCATGCAACACTGCGAAACAGGAAGGGTACCACAGCTCCACGAGGTTGTCTAGGAACACAGGAAACCATCCTCTGCTCACAGCTCCCTTCACTGTGTCTGAGGTTGTTGTTCCAGCTGTCTTCTCCTTTTGGTTCAGCTGGCTTACCAGCACCATGTTGGAGTCCAGCCCATAGCAGGAGTGAAAGAGAACAGGGAGGGCAAGAAACTTTATTTGAAACTCAAGAGGCAGAAGTAGCATACATCACTTTTACCCATTGGCCAAACCTAGTCATATGGCTACTCCCAGTTGTCAAAGAAACTGGGAAATGTAGTCTCTACAACAGAAATTTATCCTTTTGCAGTTCTGGAGGCCAAAAGTCCAAAATCAGTATCACTGGGCTGAAATCAAGGTGTTGTGAAGACTGCACTCCCTCCCGAAGCTCTATGGGAGAATCCCTTCCTTGCCTCTTTCAATTCCTGATGGCTACTGGCATTCTGTGGTTTGTGGCCGCATCACTCCAATCCGTGCCTCCGTGGTCACGTCACCTTCCCTTCTGTCAGGATGAAATCTCCCTCTACCTCTGTCTTATAAAGATACATGTGACTGCATTTTTAGGGCCCATCCAGATAATCAAGATCCTTAATCACAACTGCAAAGATGTTTTTTCCAAATAAGGTAACATTTACAGGTTCCAGGGATTAGGACCTGATATTTGGGGAGGGGGGATTATTCAGCCTACTCCAGGGTTTTACTCAGTTAATAAAAGGAAGGAGAAAATGGGCTCTGTAACACCCAGCAATCAGAATTAGGAAACTCTGGTCAATGCAGCAAGCCTCACATAGCGCTGAGCACCAAAGAATTTGTCTCCAGCTCTTCATAGTTTCCCAGTTGGGTTCTAGTTTGGTGTAGAGCTTGAACTGGGCTAGGCCCTAGCTAGGGCCAAGTCAGGCAGGTGGCCCTGGCCATGGGGAAAGAAAGGCTACTAAACAAAGGAAGCAGGCAGGCAGGCAGTGTGTGCCTTGTAAACAGTATCATCCACAGTGAGAAAGCACTGTGAGCGTTACCCAAGGACACACATGAGGTTCTTGGACAAATGAGTAAGTACTGAGACCTTGGCAAAGCCTCATTTGCAGATTACAGCCCCTTAAGACAGAAGGGTGCCTTCCACCTCCACATTCCTTACCTTCCTCACTCTCCTCCCCACATCCCGCAAATACCCAAACAGTCCAGATGCTTGGGTGAAATGGCGAAATCCCTTTACCCACTTCCCCATTTCGACTCCCCAGAATTAACCACTCTTAACAGTTTGATACTTCCTGACTTTTCTTCATGTGTTTATAAATACACACACACAGAGAAATACAGCAGTTCCTCTTCACATAGATGGGATTGTGCCATACATGTGCTTTATTTATTCACTTAATAATATATGATCGGGCTTCCCTGGTGGCGCAGTGGTTGAGAGTCCGCCTGCCGATGCAGGGGACATGGGTTCGTGCCCCGGTCCGGGAAGATCCCACATGCCGCGGCAGCGGCTGGGCCCGTGAGCCATGGCCGCTGAGCCTGCGCGTCCGGAGCCTGTGCTCCACAACGGGAGAGGCCACAGCAGTGAGAGGCCCGAGTATCGCAAAAAAAAAAAAAAAAAAAATAATATATGATCGAGAATTCCCTGGCAGTCCAGTGGTTAAGACTCGGTGCTTTCACTGCGTGGCCCTCATGGCACTGCCAAATATATATATATATTGCTTGGCAATAATAATAAATGTAGTGCTCACAGTATACCAGGCAAGATGCTGAACACTTTACATGTTTTTATTTCGTATCACCCTCATACGCACCTTATTGGCTAGGTACTATTATTTTCCTCTCTTAAAAATGACAGTCACAAAAGTGACTTGCCCAAGGTCACAGAGTTGGTGAAAGGCCAAACTAGGATCTGAATCCATACCTCAATCTTTGCTAGCATCCTCTGCGATCATGCTTCTGCTGTAGACATCCTTGTATCCTTGTATGTCTCATCATGCAGCTCTTCCACTGGCAGCCTTGTCAGCTGTTGTACCAGATAAGCTTAACTTTTGCATCACCACCTCTTAGACTTCCCTGGAAACTGAAGTGGTCTCCCAGGTTACTGGACCGCTGGCTGTCACGTAGGGCACGTGGCTTCAGCTGCTCCAGTTGACTTGTGCTGGGAAGGAGCTCCCAATTCCATTCCAGTCGTTGCACCTGCCCTAGTCCCAACCCCTAGGCTCACCTTCCCTCTGCCTCCAGCTTCACCCTCTTAAGCAGTAGTGGCTCTGGCCAAGCATCTGTCGCCCCTGCTCTGATAAGCTGGCTCTGCCTGGTACCTTCTGCCTAAAAATCTACAGTCATGAATGATGGTTTTTGACTCTTCCCTCCCCTCTGCTGCTACAGCAAATAGAAAGTCTTTGTGATGGTCAGTGGCCAGTGAGACCTCTGCTCTCCTTCTGGGCCATCACCATGGAAACAGATGCCATACCAGGGTTACATCCCCCTTCTTGTCTGTTCCTGTTCACCTTCTAGGGGCTCTGTCCCTCTCACTTCCCTCTTGCCTGCCTTCCTACCATTAAAACCTTCTCTCACGCACGTGAAAATGTGGGTCCCAAGCTCATGGTCTTCCCAGTGGAGAACAGGACTCCGTCGTGAGGGTGAGTGGCCCTGGGGGTGATCAACACAGACACAGATGTTGGTGGTCGCTAATGGGGTAGGGGAAGGTTGCCTTCAGAGAATTCAAGGCTGGTGGCTCTGATCCTGGATCTTTGGAAGCTAAAGGCTCTGCCAGGCACAGAGAGAGTGGCTCTGAGGTGCTAGGACAAAAAGGTACCTCCACCCCTATACCCGCCCTGCTCTCCCCCACCCCCCACCCCGCGCCCTTAGCTGTCCCTGGTGCAGCTGCCTCTGTGAGCCCTATTCATGGTTACACCCTTGCTGAAGCTGGCCTCCCCCATCTGTTAGGCTGCAGGCTTCATTCCTTGACCTTCATTCATTCATTCTGCCCCCCAGCCTGAGGGCAGATAAAGCAGGTAAAGCTCAGGTGTTGCCATGACACCGGCCACAGGCCACAGAGATGTCACGGTCTCAGGGTGAAGTCCAGGCCCAGGTAGTTCCTCACAGGCCCATTGACCCCACCCCTGATCCACCCCCGATCCTCTGAGTCTGAATCTCTGGGGTAGGGCCCACAATGTGTTTTAAGAAGCCCCCACGGAAGCCTGAGGCACGCTCAAGTTTGAGAACCATTCTCCGGTGGCTTCTTCTGATTCTCTCTCCTGGGAGGAACCAGGTCCACTTCCCCCACAAGACTAAGAGGTTTTCCTGGGTGACTGTGGTTTGTCACTTTAAACAAGGTGGTCAAACCCTGTTAGCCTATGCCCGGTTCTTTCTTGGGGCATGAACCAAACTTTTCTATACTTTGTTATGAGAAGCCAGGTGTCCACGACAGATAAGAGGGAAGTATTGCCGTTCTCACGGGTATTGTTGTTTCATGAGGCCAAGAAAACTAACAGTGGAGTCATAAGCTTTTGGTAGGGGAAGGATTTGGGGGAGACAGCACGGTTTTCCGAGCTCCTTGGAAACTGTCATGTTGAGAGGGTCCCCTTGTTGCAGGACCAGGCTTCATAATCCTTCACGTGCACCGTTTTGTGTCACTCATGCTGAGGTCAGACTTCTGGTAACCAAGACCGTCTAGAGTTCAGACAGGGCTGGGGTGGGAGCCAGGGGCCAGATCATGAAGGGCCTGGAAAACCATTTCTACAAGTTGGTCTTTATCCTCAGAATGATGGAGGAGCTTTCAGGCATGCTCCGATTTGAATATGGGGGACAGCTCTGGCTTCCTTGCAAATAATGGATTGGAGTGGGGCAGGGTGTGGTCAGAAAGAGTGAATGCTCAGAAGCCAGCTAGGGACAGAGGTGAGGAAGAATGGCAGCTCGAAATCAGGGCATTGGTTCTGGTGATGGAGAGAAGCAGACAGATTATAAAGATAATGTATACGGAGGAGAGGAGGAAAAAGAGGAACGCACTTACATACCACTTACTCTGTGTGAGGCACTTGACGTTTAAAGCTTACAGTGACAGCCTTATGTGGTCTGTACTATTATAATCCTCCTCTTATCGATATGGAAACTGAGGCACAGAGAAAATATGCCCAGATAGCTTCTGATTGCGTGAAGGTACTAGAGAGAGAGGGCAGGAGGAAAGAGTAAAGAATGGCATTTTGCTTTCTGCCATGACACTGGTGGATATTGGTGCCATTTCTTGAAATGAGGAACCTGGGAGGAGAAGCAAGTTTTTTGGGAGGGAAGACCATGAGCTCTCCCTTGGACTAGGAGAAATGCTTGGCAATAATAATAAATTTGGAGAAATGGAGCTCTCCAGCCCTATAAGCTGCTATCATGCAACTTAAACATTTTCATCAGAAAGGGTTATGATGAAAAAATATTCAGGTGTTGGGAGGGGGTGAGTTTCAGTGATGTGGATTAATTTTAGGGCTTTTGGGTTAAGCCTATATTTGGAATTGTGATCCCTGAGTCATGAAAGGTAAAACCTTTGATTTTTTCATTAGTGGCCTCTACCTCCGAGCCTTGAATTCTCTTGTTTTTCATGTAAAGCTGCTTCTTTGGAAAAGGATTCATCATCCAAGAGACGAGAATGAATCAAGTAAATCTGTGTTTAGACGGTTTCTAAAAATCTATAGTTTAACCCGAGAGAACAGAAAGGTTTCTGTCTCCTAGGTAAACAGCAGTTAAATGGTATATTAAAATGTATATTATGTACGCAATTGGTCCATGGAGTAATTATGTATTTTAGGAATATTTCAAAACATGTGTTCCGCCTCTCTCAGCACTGTTTCAATCCATCAAGTAACTGTATACTTAGAACATGTGTTCTGCATAGTAAGAGTCATTTTATAAACCTCTTGTTAACGGGAACCAAATGAAAAGGCATCAGCTGCAGCCCATTTTTCAGAAGTGTTTATGCCAACCAAATGTAGACAAAGGAAAACAAAACCATAGAGGCAACTCGCGCACCACGGACCCTCCGTCACTGACTGCAGAAACTCAAGGTGACGCTGGGCCACGAAGAGCAGAGGTTGGGGCTCATTGGGACACCTTCTGGAGTGAGGCTAGATCGATAAATAAAAAAGGGGGAAGGGTTATAGCCCAGGCACAGGTTTTCTTCCCAAGAGGAGACTTCACACTCCCCTGAAGAGAATGAAAAGCAGGTGTTCTCTTGGCTGGTTGGCAACTGAGAAGCAGTGGGCCAAGGTCCAGCTCTGTCGGGCATGCTGTATTTGCCAAAGGGCTGGAGCAGAGGCCGGGTGAGCTGGGCACTGGGGGTAGGTGGAGATGAGGGTCACAACAGGAGAAGGAGTGGCGGGATCCCCCTCTGAAACCTGTGGCCTGGGGCTAGTGGCTTACCCACACCAGCCACGGCCTCTGCTGCGCTCTCTTGGCTTCACCACCGCCCTTAAGGACACAGCAACACGCAGAGCACTTTCTTTTTCAGTATTTCAGTCTCTGCTGAGTATTTGTAAAGTGCTGTTTGCATGTTAACTCTTTCCAGCTGTAAGGGAGCAAGGATGTACTGAACATGCCTTGTTCCTAGTCTGAGAGTCTCTCTAAGCCCTTAGTCATTAAACAGAAGGCACCAGGGCTTGCTTCTAAACTCAGTGGACTTGGTGGAAAAGTGAAGCTAGGAACTTTCTGAGCCAAGGTGGCATCAACTATAACTTAAAGGCCAAAAGAGCTATTAATATTACACAGGAGGGGAAAGGAGCTTAGGAACTTGGGATCCCACTTGGAAGGACTAGTGGGGGTGGACATAAAGCAACTCACTGAAGACTAAGTACATCAGGCAAAGAAGAGAGAGATGCAAACAGAAAGGGGTGGGGGAGGAGCCAAACAGAAGTAATAATTGGAGGGAAATTTTGAAATGCAAAAGGGAGAAAAGGAAAAGGAAAATGTTCAGAGGAAAAGTCAGGCTATGTCAAAATATGCGATTTCATGGGATTAATCAATGATTTGTTTGTTTTTTTTAAGTTCACCAGTGGTAGAGACAACACATCTTTCTCCATATAAAAAGGGGCGAAAGAGGGCTTCCCTGGTGGTGCAGTGGTTGAGAGTCTGCCTGCCCATGCGGGGAACGCGGGTTCGTGCCCCGATCCGGGAGGATCCCACGTGCCGTGGAGCAGCTGGGCCCGTGAGCCATGGCTGCTGGGCCTGTGCGTCCGGAGCCTGTGCTCCGCAACGGGAGAGGCCGCGGCAGTGAGAGGCCCACGTACCGCCAAAAAAAAAAAAAAAAAAAAGGGAGGAAGAGAAGATAGCAGCACCCCTCTTGTTTTAATTGTGATATTATAACAGCTCACAGCAGTGGCTATTGTCTGGGAACTGGGGAATTCTTTTGACATTATTTTTGGACCCAGTCCCAATCAGTTTTAAAGTATGACACAGATACATTCTTCTAATGTTTAATGTCTAAAGTCACTGATACTGCTGGATCAGGAAGGAAATGAGCTGCGTGAAATGCCTGAGTGGGTCTTGGCAAGGTCTTGCTTGAAGCCTTAAGAAATAACTGTGTCCTCAGAACCTGCGGCAGGTAAGGCTGCCAAGTGGCCTTGGGCTTTGTAATGAGTCACGTATTCATTACCATCAACATTGTCGCTGCACTGGATGGTGGGGAGTACTGACCCCATTTCATCATCTAATAGCCCTCATTTACTGGGCACGTGCTGGGTACAAGCACTGCCATGGATGTGTCACATTCATCATGCCTGATCCTTACAGCATCTCAACAAGGTAGACTTTATCTGCTTCACTTCACAAAGTGGGAAATCTAGTATGAGCCTGACCCCGTACATGACTACTCTTCAGTACTGCCTGTGTAGCTAGCTACCCAGGAGTGGTGTCTTTGCTGAACTGTGTTTTATGTGCTCATTCTTCACAGGACCCCAGCTTGTCATCCATCCAGACTGTATTTCTGGCAGGGTGTAAGCAGGTCAGCAAGTTGGTGGTGAATAGGAGATAAAAGGAGCCCTAGGGGGTCAAGTCTAGGACAACTCCCTCCCCAGGGTCCACTTGGTCATCTGCCACATGCCCAAAACCTGCTAGGTGCTACATGGGTCATGAAAGAATCCTTACGTCCAAGGAGCTTATGGCCTTCTCCAAGGAGCTTATGTCCAAGGAGGTTATGACTCAAGTCATGGAAATCCAGTCAGTCAATCCACCACTGTTTATTGAGCATTTGTTCAACTCTGTGCTGGATAAGGCCTGTTCTTAGCCCTGGGATAGAGCAGTAAGCAAAACAGACAAAAATCCCTGCCCTCATGGAGCTTATAGTCTAACAGGGCCAACAGAAAAATAACTGAAATACATAGCATGTTAGACAGTACGAAGGAAAAGAACAATGTAAAGGGGGAAGAGGCCTCGGAATTGATGGTTTTGCACTTTTAAACAGTGTGGCCTGGAAAGGCCTCAGTGAAGAGGTGTCAATTGGGTAAAGACCCAAAGGAAGCAAGGGCACTAGCTGGGGGAAGGGTTCCAGGTGGAGGGAATAGAGTGTGCAAAGAAACTGGGATGGGAGCATGCGACATGCAGCTGGAGCAGAGGATGCAAGGGAGAGGGCAGTGGGAACTGGATTCCAGTAGGAAAGGAGGCAAGGGGTGGGGTAGGAGCAAGTAGGACCTCATAGACCATTGCGAGAACTACGTAAGGATCACCAGGAAAGAACTGGAAGATTTTGAGTGGAAGCAGAAAATAATTCGAATTTTTTAATCAACTCGCCACTCTGTTGAAAACAGCCTGTATAGTTCTTAGGAGAGCAAGGACTAATGCCAAAAGACCAGTAAGGAGGCTCTAGAGGTTTCCAGATTTCCAGTCCTCCTTCCCCTCTTCCCCACCATCTAACCCATCGCTCAAGTTTAATGATTCTACCTCCATTCCCTTTTTGCCATTCTCTCTGCTACTGACTTCGTGCAGAACCTCATCGGCCTTCAGTGGGAATGTTGCCAAGCACCTTGGAAGAGTCTCCTTGTCCCTCACCTCTCACTCCCCAAGCCTTCCTCCACATCGCTGCCAGTGGAATTGCCTCAAAACACAGGTCCAATACTGTCACTTCTCTAGACAGTTTTAATGTACCAGATGCTGGGGAGATTGAAAAATGATAAAGAGGTGACCTTTGCCCTTGAGGAACTCAGTCCAGTGAGAGACACACAACAGCAGTGACCTGCAGCACCAGGTTATGTGTGCCACCCCAGAGCGGGGCACCAACCTCTGCTAATCGCAAGGGGAGTGTAGAAGGAGCCCTTTAGCAATGCTAAGGAGGGAAACAGAAGGACATTACACCATGCCTGGGCCTTAACAGATGAGAAGCAATTCTCTGGAAAAGAAAAGAGCATTTGAGGTTGGGAGAACAACCTGGGTCCATTTATTTCGGTCCAGGAAGATGGGCTGACCCTCCTGGCACACTAGAGGGGACTCCATCTCTCAGCAGCGGACTCACATTAGCCCAACTCACAATGACTGATGTAAACATTTCAATTTGAATTTTTAAAAACTAGATGATTTTTAGAGCAGGTTTAGATTCGCAGCAAAACTGAGTAGAAGGTACAGAGTGTCCCCATATATCTTCTGTGTCCACATACATGCTGCCTCCCTTATATCAAAATCCTCCACCAGAGTGATACATTTGTCACAATCTATGAACCCATATTGACACATCATAATCACTCAAAGTAGTCCATAGTTTACCTTAGGGTTCACTCTTGGTGTTGTACATTCTATAGGTTTTGACAAATATGTAATGACATGTATTATATAGAATATCATATAATATCATATAGTATAGTATCATACGGAGTAGTTTCACTGCCCTAAAAATCCTCTGTGTTGCACCTATTCATCCCTCCCTCCCACAATCCCTGGCAGCCACTGATGTTTTTATTGTCTCCATAGTTTTGCTTTTACTAGAATGTGATAGAGTTGAAGTCACACACTGTTAGCTTTTTCAGGTTGGCTTCTTTCATTGGCTTCTTCATAATATGCATTTAAGGTTCCTCCATGTCTTTCCATGGCTTGAATGCTCATATCTTTTTTTTTGCGGTACACAGGCCTCTCACTGTTGTGGCCTCTCCCGTTGCGGAGCACAGGTTCCGGACGCGCAGGCCCAGCGGCCATGGCTCACGGGCCCAGCTGCTCCACGGCACGTGGGATCCTCCCAGACCGGGGCACGAACCCGTGTCCCCTGCATCGGCAGGTGGACTCTCAACCACTGGGCCACCAGGGAAGCCCTGAATGCTCATATCTTTTTAGCACCAGATAATATTCCTTATCTGGATATAACACAATTTTTTTTTAATCCATTCACCTACTAAAGGATATCTTGGTTGCTTCCAAGTTTAGGCAATTATGAATAAAGTTGCTGTAAACATTCCTGTGCAAGTTTTTGTGTGGACATAAGTTTTCCGTTCATTTGGGCAAATAGCAACATTGCTGGATCATATGGTAAAAATAGTCTTAGCTTCATAAGAAACTGTCAAACTGTTTTCCAAAACAGCTGTACTGTTTTGCATTCCCACCAGAAATGAATGAGAGTTCCTGTTGCTCCACACCCTCACCACCATTTGGTGTTGTTCAACTTGAATTTGAAACAAGAAATCCGGGGAATTTCTTGGTGGTCCAGTGGTTAGGACTCTGCTCTCTCACTGCAGGAGTCCAGGTTCGATCCCTGGCCGGGGGACTGAGATCCTGCAAGTCGTGAGGCACGGCTTAAAAAGAAAAAGGAAAGAAAGAAAGAAAGAAGGAAGGAAGGAAGGAAGGAAGGAAGGAAGGAAGAAAGAAAGAAAGAAAGAAGAACTCTGAATCCCTCACAAGCTGACCGTAGTCTCTGTAGTCTCACGTTTGCTGATTGGATTTCTCTCCCTATGTGCAAACCTGCTTAGGAAGCCACATGAAAACCAGCAGGTTGCTTGGCAAACAGGAAGGCTGAGCAAGAGGAATTACCTGGATTCTCTTCATGGCTGGTATCAGTCCTGGTGGCCTGTGACCTCAAATCAACTCTTTGGCTTTGTGAGCTGGAAAAGAGATGTTATTTTTCTCATTTCTAAGCTTCTTATTGGTTCATCAATTCTCACACTGATTGTGACTTTCTATACAAAATATAATCAGACCGGGGGGCCATTCCTTCTCTTTCAGGCAGAGATGTTTAACCATTTTTGTGCCATGGACCTCCTTGACTATCTAGTAAAGCCTACAGGACCCCTTTCCTGGATCCCTTTTTGGAATAATGTTTTTAAATGCATAAAATAAAATGAATGGGATTACAAAAGAAACCAAATACACATAGCAACATATAAATTGTGATATAGTAATGTACACTTCTTTATTAAAATATTAATTAACATGATCTAATGGTGAGTTTAATAGCTACAGTAATTTTGAAAAGATAATAAGTGTTAAAGGTACTCCAAGACATATGCAACGGCTTTTATATGGTTTGAAAATATCTGAGATTTTTACTGCTGACAAAATCATAGATACTGCTGATATTACTGTGTTTGTTGTTTGCATTCAAAATGGAATGGAACGCTAAATTTCAATTATATGTTAGGAAAAAGAGATATGTTAAATTTTTCCCATTTGTGTTCATTGAGCCCCTGACTTTTACCCTCAGGCCTCCAGATTCAGAGCCCCTGCTTTAAGCATATCTTTGCCTGCACCTGTCGTATGTGCTTTTACCATTTCATTTTCTCCTCTTTCCAAGTTCTTACTTGCACAGGAGCTTCTCTTCCAGGAAGCCTTCTCAGACTCATCTGAGCAGGTCCCTTTCCTGTGATTCCTTCCCAAGCACCATGAACTTCTTTTTTCTGATTCTCCTCACAGTTATAATATAGCATTTATTTGTATGTTTTTCCTTTTAAAAAATATTAAATGTAACTTTTTTCATGATGATATAAACAATATGTGTTCATTGCAACAATTTTGAACATTACATAAAAGGACAAAGGAGACAATAAAAATCACCCAAACCCCAGCTCTCTGAGATAGCCACTGTTCATATTAGATCAGAATAAACTTGCCTTTATCTCTCCATGTGATGTCTTGATACCTGTTGATCTCCCCTGCTAGACTGTATCCCTAACAGGGGCAAGAAACTTGCTGGTATTAAAGGAAAAATAAAATCTAAGGGCCCAGAGGTTGAGCATTGAATGGATTTTTCAATTTTTTTCTTCTCTGCCAAGAGTCTGATCCATCACAAAATCTGGACTATGGGGGATGAGGATGGGGGAGGGAAAATGAAGTAAGTCTTTTATTTTTATGTATTTATTTAATTTTTTTACAAGTCTTTTAAAACATTAATTAATTATATATATATTTTTTATTGTTTATTTTTGGCTGCCTTGGGTCTTCGTTGCTGCGCACAGGCTTTCTCTAGTTGCAGAGAGCAGGAGCTACTCTTCGTTGCGGTGCGTGGGCTTCTCATTGCAGTGGCTTCTCTTGTTGCAGAGCACAGGCTCTAGGTGCACAGGCTTCAGTAGTTGTGGCTCGCAAGCTCTAGAGTGCAGGCTCAGTAGTCGTGGCGCAGGGGCTTAGTTGCTTCGCGGCATGTGGGATCTTCCCGGACCAGGGCTCGAACTCATGTCCCCTGCATTGGCAGGTGGATTCTTAACCACTGCGTCAACAGGGAAGTCCTGAAGTAAGTCTTTTAAAAGCAAAAACCCACTCATCATCTCTGTCCCATATTAGCTATCGAATTAGTGCTGGGTTTTTCAGTTGGGCAAATACTGGGCTGTGCAGGGTGCCCAATCTGGGCTTCGGGTGTCCAGCTGCCTTCTCTGGTACTCAGGTCTGACCCCTGTCAGCAGGCTGGGCGGCTGGTTCAATCTTCATCACTGATGTCTGTTCTCCCACAGTGCCTGGCATGTAGGAGATGCTCAGTAAATACCTGCTGAATTTCTATCCCCTTTATTCCCTACATGTTCCACTTTGTGATACTCATTGAAAGCCCCTCCTTTATCTCTTTGACGCTGCCCACTCCTCGTTATTTCAAGTAATCGACTTTCCTTCTTTCCTCTCTGAGATACTTTGAGCGCTCCTCATTAAGTTTTTCTATACCACTGAATCAGTGGTGATTCCATATCATTCTTCATTCATTTGAAATCTACAAAGCGGTTACTTCATACAGGGCAACAGGCCGAGCTTCTCTCCCTGAAGTCTCCCTGGTAACTAAGGAGGCTGTTTGCTGGCTGCTAAGAACTGAAGAGGGAAATTAAAATTGTAAGTTCTTATCGTCCTCAGGCCTTCCCAGATCACTCTCTCTAAAAAGCGTCTCTTCTCCCAAACACACCATGCTCTATTTCAGCCCCTTGTGAGCTTTCTTCATAACACATCTGCACTTGTCAGTATTTTCTATTTACTTGGCTTTTGTCCTTCTCCCCAACTAAAATAACAACTCGTTGAGAGCAGAGACAGTGTGCCTGCTGTCATATCTCCACCTCCCAGGACACAATAGATGGCATATCACAGGTGCCCAGTAAACATTTATTGATGGAACTTAAAATGAATGAATGATTAAGTAATTTCTCAGAGTCCTCATTCTCATCATAGGCTAGGAGGCTTCCCGGCTGGGTCTGGGATTTCGTGTGCATGTTTGTCCCCATTGCAGAAAACCGATCTGCACTAATGTCTGCCTAACCCCTTCCACTTTCCCCTCTCCTCTTCATCACGGGTGTTCTAATAATTCAGTGTCGTTTTTGTGCTCATGACGTATTTTCAACTCCTGAATATTTGGTTGTGCACTTGAAGAAATTAAAAGATTCAAAACAAGGCTAAAGACGTGAACAGTGATTACAAAACAATGTTTCACAGTAATTACAAAATTATCTACTGTTCCCAGTAGGTGGTTATCATCACTTTACTTCCCTGACCATACATCTACATACATCTATCCATATTCTAGCACTAGATGTAACTTCTTTAGTATTTAAGGTATTTCCAGCAAGTTGTGCAGACACAAGTTGTGTCCACACCAAGTTGCAACACTCATTGACTGACACTGTTGTGGTGATTGTATGTTACATTGTAGCAAAAATACATGTTATTCGTGATTCTGAACTCACCCACCTGTGCAGGCTTTGCAGCTCACCACTTGCATATTATGGTGCAGGTCTATTGACTATCAGTCTTCTGATGCTTGGCTTGACTCAAATGCAAGAAAGCCACTGTTGACACATATGGGTTCCTCTATTAAATATGTACCTATAAAGTGAGGGTGTATAACTCTCTGTACATGTGGGCAGTGGTTGCACATCTCCTATTGAGTGTATTTCTAACTGTTAGGTAGAGCCGGGTATTTCTTTCTAACTGTGTAAGTAGCAAAGGGTGGATAAAGGGAACTAAAGTAAGCCAAATTGGTTGGCCCTGGTCAAAGCAGGAACTGTACAAAGAACAGGCACAACAGATATGCCACACACAATAATCAGAGTGAAAGGAGATTAAAAGCCAAGATCAGGGCTTCCCTGGTGGCGCAGTGGTTGAGAATCTGCCTGCCAATGCAGGGGACATGGGTTCGAACCCTGGTCTGGGAAGATCCCACATGCCGCGGAGCAACTGGGCCCGTGAGCCATAACTACTGAGTCTGCGCATCTGGAGCCTGTGCTCCGCAGCAAGAGAGGCCGCGACAGTGAGAGGCCCGCGCACTGCGATGAAGAGTGGCCCCCGCTCGCTGCAACTAGAGGAAGCCCTCACACAGAAATGAAGACCCAACACAGCCAAAAATAAATAAATAAATAAATTAAAAAAAAAAAAAAAGCCAAGATCAGCCAAGTGTCCAGGAGAGCTCCCTGCAGACTCCACCCACCCACTGTCTCCTAGGAAACTGACCCTTGATGGCCTTCAGTTTTAATGAGGTGGTACCAAGACATAAGGAAAGAAATAGTCAACTGAGGCAGGATACTCCGTGGTCAAGATGTGGTGGAGATGAGGGCAGAGCAAAGAGGTGTTTGAGCAGGAGTCTAACACTGGACAGAACAAAGGACACAGAAGATGATGACAGGGTTGTGGTGCGTATGGGTTAGACTGCCCACCACATCGCTGAGGTCAGCTGACTCCGGTTAGGAGTACCCTGAGAGGAAGGATTACACAAGGGTTATTAAGTGGCGATAAAACAGAAGTATTTATATTCATGGCTCTGACCTTTCACTAGGGGTCATCCTAATCTTTATTTATTTATTTGGCTGCACCGGGTCTTAGTTGTGGCATGCGGGACTTTCCTTGTGGTGTGCAGGATATTTAGTTGCGGCATGCAGGATCTAGTTCCCTGACCAGGGATCGAACCCCAGGCTCCCTGCATTGGGGGTGTGGAGTTTTAACTGCTGGACCACCAGGGAAGTCCCTCACTAGGGGTGATCTTGATAGTTGTGTTCCTGCTGGGCTCTAGATGATGATCTTGAGAGTCAGAGCCAGTCATTAAGCACAACTGATACTCCAGGTCTATCCCACATCACCAATGCTTTGTTATTCAAGTGTATTAATATCTCAGTAGTGGCTTAAACAAGCTCCAGCCTCCCCTACCTCTTCTTACTTCTTCTCACTTACCTATGATTTTACATCTTATAAGGTCTTCAACTAAAAAAGGGTGACCTAAAAGAGTCTGTGAAACCCAAAATAGTTTTACTTCTATACATGTAAGCGCTGGTTTAAGACTTTTTCTGGGGAGATTAAAAGGACAGTAATAGCATAAAATGAGATCTCATAATTTTCTGTAGGGTTGGATTTCAATTAACACTATCTCTGTTTTTGTTTTTTTTTTGCGGTACGCAGGCCTCTCACTGTCGTGGCCTCTCCCGCTGCGGAGCACAGGCTCCAGACGTGCAGGCCCAGCGGCCATGGCCCACGGGCCCAGCCACTCTGCGGCATGTGGGATCCTCCTGGACCAGGGCACGAACCCGCGTCCCCTGCATCGACAGGCGGACCCCCAACCACTGCGCCACCAGGGAAGCCCCAATTAACACTATCTCTGAAAGCACCATCGCTCATACCATTAGTTATCAAGAATTAACTCTAGTAGAATGAGAAGAATAAAACACAGTTACAGATATAAATTATGCCTGCATTTCAAATTTAATACTGACGAGAGGTCATTAAAAGAAAATAGAGTTATTGTTACCAGATATTCCTGAGTTATTTTACCATGGGAAAAATTGCGAAGTTTTATATATTGAAATTCATAAATGCTAAGAAACCAAAAAAAGTTTGTTGAAAGCTAAATATAAGTTAGTTTTAATAATACACAGATAGATGGATGGATTAGAGTAGAAATCAGAAGTGGAGAATTAGATAGCTATAGCTGTTTAAACCAAAAGAAAGAAAAGACTTCAATCACTCATTGTTAACTAGGTAGTGTAGGGAAATTCAGAGTAGCGACACTGTGATGGAGTCTTTCTAAATTCTTGGTCTTCGTCACGCCAAAGTTACTAATTTCCCTCTTGTGTTCTACTGGGCATAGGAAAAAAGTGGATTCAATTTCAAAACCAAGTCATCACATCAACAGTTTTGAAACCAAGTTTTATAATTTAATGGCTGATTTCCTCACAGTTTACCAAAACACCAGCTTTTGACCTATTTCTTTCTTTCATTTAGGTATAATAAAAGGTTATAAAGAGTCTTGAACCTATTCTACACTTGCGAGTTAAATGAAGTTTCTTCTTTTTTTTAAATCTTTGATTACTCCATACACCTAAACAAGGTTATGAGACATAGCCCTATTTGAACACCATTCATTTATTTTTTTTTGTATAAAAGCATGGACATTTAGAGCTAAAGGGATCTTAGAAATAAACTAGTCTGTATTAGTTAGGGGTATGGGGTTTGCAATTGACAGAAAACAAACTCGAACCAGCTTATGCAAAAAGGAAATTTGATTGGAATCAACCTTAGTGTCTCATTTAACTGCAGGCCAGGCAGTATACACGGGTCTCAAAGACACGTGATCCGAATGCCACCAGAATGATCTGTCTCTTACCTCTGCTTTTCACTGCATGTTAGCTCTTAAACTTCACGTGGCAGAACCAGGACTGCCAAGTGGTCCTGAGCCCCATTCTACACGCTTTACCCAGAGATGTTGACTATTTTCCCAGTTCCAGCTCAACAACAAAAACAAAAATCTCAAGCAAGCTTTCTGACTGGTCCAGGTTTGGTCAGGTGCTGACTCCTGAACTAATCAACTATGGCCAGGGAGGTGGAGTCCTATAAGAAAATGGAGGTCCAATACTTGGGGTGTGGGAGAGAAACAGTTCCCAGAAGAAGAGAGGGAGATGATGGGCAGACCTCCCTCCCCCCACACACAAAAAAAATCCACTCTGACTCATTTTACAGATGTGGAAATTTAGGCTCAGAGAAATTAAGTGACTTACTCAAAGTTACAACTTGTACTTAAACTTGGCTCATCTGGCAGCCAGTCAAACGCTTGCCTCATCCCCCCACACTGCTGCTCATTCTGTGGAAGCTTCATTTGCTCTTTCAGAAGGAAGGGTGTGGGCTGGGGGTGAAGGGGGGTGGAATTAAGGGTTTTATATTATGCTTAAACTTCTTTCCAGTCTTTTGCTAAAGTTTTAACTTTACAAGTCTTTCTGTTGTCTGGTTTTGCTTCATTTTCTTAGCTGGGGAATGTACACCTGAAGCGGGAATCCCCCTGTCGCCTTCTGCCTCCGTCAGTCTCAGGGGGCTCATCCTCTGTCAAGTTGAAGTCGAACACTTATCACAATAACAGCTTACACCAGAGAGAGGACTTACAGTATGCCAGGGACTGTGCTTTTGATCCATTCTCTCATTTAAACCTCGTAACAGCCCTATGAGAGAAGCACTAGTACCATCATCATCCCATTTTGCAGATAAGAAAACTGAGGCAGAGAGGGGTTAATTGACTTGTCTAAAGTCACAGAGCTGGAAAAGGATGTAGGTAGGATTTGAACCCAGGCAGTTTGACTCCAGAGACATTGCTAGACAAACATCTCCAGCTTGTGCTGCTCCCATGAAGCCCTGAGCATGTCTGGTACTCCTCAGATGCCTGCTGACCTAGAGTTGGCTCATCTCTGGAGCTGTTGCCAACCTGTTTAGGCTTTGGAGCTAGACTAGGGTTTGAGTCCTGGTCTACTGCTCACTAGCCTTGTGACTTTGGGCAAATAAGCTCTTAGCTATTACTCTGTGCCTTCGTTTTCGTATGTGTAAAGGGAGGGTGGTAATATCTGTCCCGAAGTCTTGTGAAGGTTAAATGAGATACGGTGTTAGAGCTGATAGCAGAGTGCCTAGCATAAAGTAAATTTCAATAAGGTCAATTTAGTTTTGAGTCTTAATCCTGGTGGCTGGGCCTGACCTTTGGGCTCCCAAATCCTCACAACTTTTTGAAGGGTATGAGGGTGGCTTATGTGAATAGGCTTGTTCAAGAAGCTTGCTCTCGATCCACTTTCAACCTGGGCCCTGGCTGGAGGAAAGTGGGTTTGGTAAGTCAGAAAGGCAGGCGAAAGTGGTGACAGGAGGGAGGAGACCCCTGCCCTTCACAGATGGTGCTGAAAAAGACAAAGCTGCCAGTTACCCTCTACTCCCTTCTCATCAGTCAGGGGACTCTTTTTCTCCTTTGGATGTTGTTGGGTTTTGTTTTGTTTTTTTTCCTTTTGTCATGGCTGCGCCAAGTTTATTTCTGATATTATCTGATTTGTTCTATGTTCAGGCCCCTCCCAACCTGAGGGTCAGCCCTGGCAGAACAAAATGCCTCCACATCTGTGTAATGATTGCCCAACTCCAACCTCACCTCCAGCCACTCACATCCATTCTCACCTCCAAATATTTTAGCCACAAAAGGTATGCTTTTTGTTAAAACTTTAACCAATCTTTTGCCTGGCTTTTTTTCGGGTCCCAAATCTAGGAGCTGTTTCTGATTAGTGTGGTTGATAAAGGGTTGTACTTTGTACTCCAGACCAGACTCAAGAGGAAAGAGGCAAGTGGTCAGCCATTCCACAGATGGGAACAAGTGTGAAGAGATGACCAAGGAGATGACACTTAATGGGTGAGTGAAAGATGCCAGTGTCCTGACTTTCAAATACGGTACGATCAAAGTTTTGCTTTAAAATAAGTGTGTGTATGTGTGTTTGTGTAGAATCCATATTCAGAGACCTAATTTGAAAATTAAAAAGATACTATTTTTCCCTGCTTTCCCTGCATGCCTTTTTATTTTAAGTTAGCAGCCCAGCACCCAGGACATTACAGAGGTTTGTGATTTCTTCAGCTAAGATGGCTTGATCTATATATAAGTAGAAAAATCCCAGCTAGTCCAGACTCACTGAAAGTGGAACTACAACACATTTCCCTGAGATAAAACGCTGTGGAATCCTCTTGGTTTTTTCCAGGAAACCCTGAGTCCTTAATGGGACAGAACTTAAGGCAATGGGAACCAAAAAATCATGCAAATGTAGTTACCTGTAAAAGAAAAACAAAGGAAAAGAAAGAACTGAAGGGAGCAGATTATGAGAAAGATTGAAATAAAATCAACACATAAGAAAGGGCAGGGGAACCCAGCGGAGGCACCAATCAGAAGGGAGAAGGAACTGCAGGACACGCGCGCCAGCGAGCACACACACACAAACACACACACTTTCAAGAAAAGGTACAAAGGGAACAAAACTGTATGTTGTGGAAGAGAGGGAGGGAGGGAGAGAAGAAAAAAGAGAAAGAGAGAGAGGGAGAGAGGCAGATTGAAATCTCAAGATCTAGACCGGGTCAAGCTGGAAGAACAGGCAGAGTAAGACCAGAGACTGGGTGGGGAATCCCAGAACGATCTGTTTACAAAAAGATAGGCCTATGGAAATTCCACAAGTGACTTTTGAGATTCAAATCCGAAATAGAGAAGGACCCAAATCACACGCTGCCTGTGTGTATTTTAACCGCCTAATGAGGTACCATCTAGACTAGCGGAAATTCTCCCCGGCCTTGAACAGAGGCTTTCAGATTTTAGATTTCAACAGACCTAAATATCCTCCACGTGGCCTCCGACAGTGCCCGGGGGCGCCGGCCAGCAGCCGCGGTCCTAACCTTCAGGGAGACCCGCGGGAGCGCGCGCCGCGCGGGGGCCGCCCCCTCGGAACTCCCCTCGCATTGTCTGTGCGCCCTGGAGTCTCCGCTTCCCAAGCGCGCTCCAGGTTATTGTTCTCCCTTCGCCCGCAGGGAGGAGGGTGGGAAGAGGGCGGCGGCGGCGCGCGGCTGCCACCCGGGCTGGGGCGCCTCGGTCCTGGGACCGTGCACCCGGGGATGGGTCCGATGCCACCTGAGGCTGGGGGCATGCGGGGGCCGCCGAACGCCTCCCTGGCCCCCCTTCCCCTTCCCTTCCCGCAGGTCCCCAGATCCTGGGCGCGAGCCGGGCGCGGGCCGGCCGGGCCAGGAGCAGGAAGGCGGGCGGGCGTCCGGTGCCGCGCTGTGGCTCCCGCGGCCGCCCGGGCTCTCGCAGCTCGAGGGAGGGACGCTATGACGCACCCTCTCGGTATTAGAACACTTCACCTTCTATTAATAGACACTCCTCAGACCGCAGACCTAGCTCGCCCTCGCTCTCCTTCCCTCCTTCGTGAAGGAAGGGAGGAAAAATCCTACCTAGAATGGAAGCTTCTAATAGGCAGTGTTAAGGAAGAATTCTATTTTGCACATTCCTTTATAATTCCAACTACTAATTGCAGATCTAGGGAGCTCTCTTTGGCACAGGGAATTCCCCGATTTTCTGAAGCTTTAACACCTACACGACCTTATTTTACATGTCTCCTAAACATGTCAAATAAATTCGTCTCTTGTGAGTTCATGAAATATTCGCCAAGAATTTGCTCAAACTGGGTAAGACGCAAACCCACTGAATTCAGAGAAAGGATGTTTCTAGCTGACTTTCTGTATTTGCTAAAACCCAGCAATTCTAACCATAAAATTTATTTGGGAGGGGAAGCATATACAGGGAAAACATTGCAGATTTCAAACAAAAGCAAAGTTTGTCTTAGGGTTTTTTTTTTTTCTTCTTTTTTTTTTTTTTTTTTTTTTGTGGTATGCGGGCCTCTCACTGTTGTGGTCTCTCCCATTGCAGAGCACAGGCTCCGGACATGCAGGCTCAGCGGCCATGGCTCACGGGCCCAGCCACTCCGCGGCACGTGGGATCTCCCAGACCGGGGCACGAACCCATGTCCCCTGCATCGGCAGGCGGACTCTCAACCACTGCGCCACCAGGGAAGCCCAAGGGTTTTTTTTTTTTAATTGAGGCTTTTGGATGCTTTTAGCTGTACACCATCCATGTAATTATAGGTGATTAAAAATAATTCTTACCAAGTCATAGTAACATTTGCAGTAATTAAAACAGGGGATTTTTTAAAACTGTAATTTATTTCTCATAATTTGGTTGTTTGTGCTGCAGTCAGCACTAAAAAGGAAGACTGATCACTATTTTTCGTCTTGGTTTCTATTCAGTTTCACTTTCTAAACTCCAGAGTAGACCAAAGAAATACTGCCCTTTACATTTATTAACAAAAAAGATATATGTATGTAGATATAGGCTTTTTTTTTTTTTGCGGTACGCAGGCCTCTCACTGTTGTGGCCTCTCCCGTTGCGGAGCACAGGCTCCGGACGCGCAGGCTCAGTGGCCATGGCTCACGGGCCCTGCCGCTCCGCGGCATGTGGGATCTTCCCGGACCGGGGCATGAACCCGTGTCCCCTGCATCGGCAGGCAGACTCTCAACCACTGCGCCACCAGGGAAGCCCTAGGCATTTTTAATATGCCTTTTTAAGAGACTTTTTTTTAGAGCAACAAAATTGAGAGGGATGTACAGAGATTTCCCATATAACCTCTGCCCCTACATGGGCATAGCCTCCCCCATTATCAACATCACTCACCAGAGTGGTACATTTTTTTTTTACCAAGGGTGAGTCTACATGAACGATTCATAGTCATCCAAAGTCCACAGCTTACCTTAAGTTTCATTCTTGGCATTGTACATTCTATGGGTTTGGACAACTGTATAACAACATACATTCATCTTTATAATATCATACAAGGTCTTTTCAATGCTCTAAAAATCCTCTAAGCTCTGTAGAGGCCCATTTTTAAAAGCCTAGCTAAACCGCAGTTTGGTTACCATGCAGGCAATTCTAAGAACGCAGAATATCCAATGTGCCATTCTTGCTAACACCTAGTGTATAAAGTGAGGGGTATCTGTAAAAACAATATAGTTGGCCCTTGAACGAAACGAGGGGGTCGGAACACTGACCCTCCCACCCTCTGTGCAGTCAAAAATCCGAGAATAATTTAGAGTGGGCCTTTCATGTTCCCATGGGGTTCCTCTGTATCCAAGTTTCTGTATCCGTGGATTCAACCAACCACAATCCTGTAGTACTATTGAAAGAAATCCTCCTATAAGCACACCCATACAATTCAAACTTGTGTTGTTCAAGGGTCAGCTGTATTAAACATGATTTTGCTGTGGAAAAATAATGCCCTATTACTGTAGAAGCATTTAATAAAGTTTAAGAATGACCACAGTAGCAATTGTTACAGTACATTATAAAATACCCATTTGATAGTAGATCCCCCTGTGAAAGACAATTTGGCAATAGTCATCACATTTTTAACTGTATATACCCTTGAGGGCTTCCCTGGTGGCACAGTGGTTAAGAATCCACCTGCCAATGCAGGGGACACTGGTTCAAGCCCTGGTCCAGGAAGATCCCACATGCCGCAGAGCAACTAAGCCCATGCGCCACAACTACTGAGCCTGTGCTCTAAAGCCCGCGAGCCACAACTACTGAAGCCGGTGCGCCTAGAGCCCGTGGTCCGCAACAAGAGAAGCCACTGCAATGAGAAGCCCATGCACCGCAACGAAGAGTAGCCCTTGCTCACTGCAACTAGAGAAAACCTGCGCACAGCAATGAAGACCCAACGCAGCCAAAGATAAAATAAATAAAAATTTAAAAATGCTTTAAATATATATACCCTTGGTTCCAGCAATTCCACTCTTGCGAGTATATGCTACAGACACAGTACACACTTGTGAAGTCATTGGTTGTTGCAGTGTTTGTACTAACAAAAGGTTAGAAACAATATAAATGTCCTACAATTATGGTACTATATCCATATACATCCATATTACATAGCCTTGAAGAAGATTAAAGCAACCTTTTTTGGTACTGATAGTGAAGTATGTTTAAGATACACCGTTAAGTGAAAAAAGACAGATGCAGAAACAGTGTAAAATACTATCAGTTACATTACAAAAATAAATGTAATGCATATATTAACTTTTATATATATCAAATGTATATTTATATGGAAATATTTATGAAACTGATAGCAATGTTTGCCTCCTGGGAGGTAACTAGGAGGCTAGGATGGGAGAGAAACTTATTTTCTCTTATCTATCTTTTTGTATCTTTGAATTTTGTTCCATGAGCATGCATCATCTATTAGCAAATGTTAGCCTAAAAATACCTTTAAATTCCTTTCTAAATTTACCCACATATGATAGATCTCTCTTTAATTTGTAGATGTTCCATATTTGGGATTATTATCATTTTAGAGAAGTTTACTCTGATGAAACAAAACAAAACTAAACTAAACTAAAGTAAGCTAAGCTTTTATCCTCAGCACCCTTTTATCTTAGCTCTACCTGATCTGTGAATCATCATAGAAATGCTTTGCCCAGAGGCTGCTAGAACTCTACTACCTGCATTTTAAAAAAAGGTGCTCAGTTGTTGATATATTTTTTCTCTATTCTTGTGGCATGTTATGAATGGGAGTAATGGCAGAGTTAAAGGTCTATTGAGTATCTACTATAAAATAATAACTTAAAGAGATTTATAACTCATCCATTTTATTTTGCACCACACTGTCACTTAAAACAAGGGCCTGTTTATCAGAATTCATATTTCCTACAATGACTTTCTATACTAGAGATGAAGTGGTTAGATTTCAAACTATTCCAGTGGGGTAATGTGCACAGAGTGCTTCTGCCTCTGTTAAAAAAGTGAAAAAACAGAGGCTGGGGGTCGGTGAGGGGTGTGCACTATAAGATTATACCAGAAATGAGCCAAATTGTTTATTTTTCAATTCCATTGTAGGTATTTCTTTTTCTCCCCCTCTCCAGCTTTATTGAGATATAATTGACATATAACATTGTGTAAGTTTAAGGTGTACACAAGTGTTGACTTGATACCCTTACACATTGCGAAATAATGTTGTAGGTGTTTTTTATATAAGTTCAGGTAAGTTTGTGCTGTTACTCTTCAGTATAACAACAGGAATGGGTACAGGATTGACTTTGCCAGGGTGGTTTCCTCCAGAGGCCCCAGCACCGATGCCTTGTGATGAAGGTGATGATGAAGAAACAGAGGAGCAGGAGGAAGGGTATCAAACAGAAATATTGCTCATTTACATGTATATGAGCTAATGTACGTAGAGCACTTTGCCAGAGACTGGCAGAGAAAAGGGGATCAAAATAGAATTATTATTAGAATGAGGAGAGGTTTACAATAGTCTCTGGGGTCACAAGCTGTGTTTGGGGTCGTAGAATAAGGCTGCCCATATTCCACTTTCTTAAGAACTGTCAAGTCCCTGTGCAATGTTTCCCACCTTCAGGTACCACCAAAGTGAACCACTTTCATGATCTGTACTATCTCTAGGCACCAGTTACACTATTATATGTAGGGAGTTTTTAAACCATTAATTCAAGTTAACTTTGCTCTCTGCTTTAGCTAAGTTCTGCTCAAAGCAATAATCATTGCTTTTAGTTGTCAGTGAAATATGTAATATGCATATACTATTAGAATAAAATATATTATGTATATAATATTAGAATAAAAAATGCTTGTCTGTGAACCTGCTGAAAGTATCTCATGTAGCATGTCAGCCCAATCACCATGTAACTGTTTGTCTTCCCATAACCTGAAGTGGACCCTGTGAGACCCTTGGCAGCTACTACACCCCTTCAGCATTCTAGATTTGGTTTGGGGTGACTGCTGCAGAAGCTGGAAGAGCATGATAATCACCTGCTACTCATCCTGCAAGGCAGATGCTTTCAGAGCAGAAAGCGTTTCCAGCCCCTGGCCATGCATGATTAGACCTGCATATATTCACGTGTCTGTGTATCCGTATTCTGGTGGATGCTTCTTGCATTGCTGCTGGTCTCAGCTCAGAAATGACACTTTCCAATAAATACACTCCAGCCAGCTGTTTAAGAACAAGGTTACCTATGTGGGTAGTGAAGAAGACAAAAAGGGTGGGAGTGTTTTGGTGGAAGAGCCCCGGTTTGTGTAACCTGTCCGGTGAAGCCTCATTATACGGAAGAGTGAGGTTGTGGAAAACCTTATCTTTTGGAATTGGCCTAAGATATAGTGGCCTAGACTATATCATGCATAGACTCCATTTTTTTTTTTTTTTTGCGATACGCAGGCCTTTCACTGCTGTGGCCTCTCCCGTTGCGGAGCACAGGCTCCGGACGCGCAGGCTCAGCGGCCATGGCTCACGGGCCTAGCCGCTCCACAGCACGTGGGATCCTCCCAGACCGGGGCACGAACCCATGTCCCCTGCTTCGGCAGGCGGACTCTCAACCACTGCACCACCAGGGAAGTCCATAGACTTCATTTTTGTTGCGCTTCAATTTACTGCACTTCACAGGTATTGTGTTTTCTACAAATTGAAGGTTTGTGGCAACTCTACATCAAACAAGTCTATTGGTGCCATTTTCCCAACAGCATTTACTCACTTCATGTCTTTTGTCACATTTTGGTAATTCTCGAAATATTTCCAATTTTTTCCTTGTTATTATATTTGTTATGGTGATCTGTGATCAGTGATCTTTGATGTTACTATTGTCTTGGGGCACAACAAGCCACGCCCATATAAGACAGCAAACTTAATTGATAACTGTGTGGTGTTCTGAATGCTCCACCCTGCTCCCATCTCTCTCCCTCTCCTTGGGTCTTCTAATTTCAACACAACAATGTTGAAATTAGACCAATTAATAACCCTACAATAGTCTCTAAGTGTTCAAGTGAAAGGAAGAGTCACATGTTTCTCACTTTAAATCAAAAGCTAGAAACGATTAAGCTTAGTGAGGAAGGCGTGTCAAAAGTTGAGGAGACAGGCTGAAAGCTAAGCCAAGTTGTGAATGCAAAGGAAAAGTTCTTGAAGGAAATTAAAAGTGAACACACAATGATAAGAAAACAAAACAGCCTTATTGCTGATATGGAGAAAGTTTTAGTGGTCTGGATAGAAGATCAAACCAGTCACAACACGCCCTTAAGCCAAAGTCTAATCCAGAGCAAGACCTTAACGCTCTTCAATTCTACAAAGGGTGAGAGGAGCAAGGAAGCTGCAGAAGAAAAGTCTGAAGCTATTAGAGGTTGGTTCATGAGGTTTAAGGAAAGAAGCCATCTCCAGAACATAAAAGTGCAGGGTGAAGCAGCAAGTGCTGACATAGAAGCTGCAGCAAGTTTATCGAGAAGATCCAGCTAAGATAATTAATGGAGGTGGCTACACTAAACAACAGATTTTCAGTGTGGAAGAAACAGCCTTCTATTGGAAGATGTCATTTAGGACTTTCATAGTTAGAGAGGAGAAGTCGATGCCTGGTTTCAAAACTTCAAAGGACAAGCTGACTCTCTTGTTAAAGGCTAATGCAGCTGTTGACTTGAAGTCAAAGCCAGTGCTAATTTACCATTCCCAAAATCCTAGAGCCCTTATGAATTATTCTAAACCTACTCTGGCTGTGCTCTATAAATGGAACAACAAAGCCTGGTTGACAGCACATCTGTTTACTACATGGTTTTCTGAACATTTTAAGCCTACTGTTTAGACCTAGTGTTCAGAAAGAAAGATTCCTTTCAGTTCCTTGACAATGCACCTGGTCACCCAAGAGCTCTGATGGAGAGGTACAATGAGATTAATGTTTTCACGCCTGCTAACACAACATCCATTCTGTAGCCCATGGATCAAGGAATAATTTCTACTTTCAAATCTTATTATTGAAGGAGTATATTTCATAAGGCTATAGCTGCCATAGATAGTGATTCCTCTAATGGATCTGGGCAAAGTCAATCGAAAACCTTCCAGAAAGGACTGATCATTCTAGATGCCATTAAGAACATTTGTGATTCATGGGAAGAGGTCAAAATATCAATATTAACAGGAGTTTGGAAGAAGTTGATTCCAACCCTCATGGATGACTTTGAGGGTTCAAGACTTCAGTGGAGGAAGTAACTGCAGACGTGGTAGAAATAGCAAGAGAACTAGAATTCGAAGTGCTCCCTGAAGAGGTGAGTGAATTGCTGCAATCTCATGATAAAACTGTAACAGATGAGGAGTTGCTTTTTATGGATAAGCAAAGAAAGTGGTTTCTTGAGGTGGAACCTACTCCTGGTGAAGATGCTGTGAAGATTGTTGAAATGACAAGAAAGGATTTAGAATATTACGTAAACTTAGTTGATAAAGCAGCGGCATGGTTTGAGAGGACTGAGTCCAATTTTGAACGAAGTTCTACTCTGGGTAAAATACTATCAAACAGAATTGCATGCTACAGAGAAACCGTTTGTGAAAGGAAGAATCAATCGATGGGCCAAACTTCATTGTTGTCTCATTTTAATAAACTGACACATCCACCCCAGCCTTCAGCATCCACCACCCTGGTCAGTTAGCAGCATCAACATCGAGGCAAGACCCTCCACCAGCAAAGAGATTATGACTCCCTGAAGGCGGAGATGATGTTTAGCATTTTTTTTAGCAATAAAGTATTTTTTTAAACTTTTAATTTTATATTGGAGTATAGTTGATTAACAATGTTGTGTTAGTTTCAGGTGTACAGCAAAGTGATTCAGTTATACATATACATGTATCTATTCTTTTTCAAATTATTTTCGCATTTAGTCTGTTACATAATATTAAGCAGAGTTCCCTGTGCTATACAGTAGGTCCTTGTTGGTTCTCCATTTTAAATATAGCAGTGTGTACATGTCAATCCCAAACTGCCTAATAAAGTATTTTTAAATTAAGGTATGTACGTTGTTTTTAACACATAATGTTATTGCACACTTAATAGACTACAGTGGAGTGTAAACATAACTTTTACACGCACTGAGAAACCAAAAAATTCGTGACTTGCTTTATTGGAATATTTGCCTTATTGTGGTGGTCTGGAACCAAACCAGCAATGTCTCTGAGGTGTGCCTGTATAAAATGAAAGGGTACTGTTCAAAAAATAATTGTCCGCTCACGTGTCTACCACCCAGCCTAAGAAATGGACAAGTACCAGCCCCTTAAGAAGCCCCTGTGTGCCCATTTCTGAACACATCTGCCTCCCTGGCTTCTCTTGGGAACTACCTTTCTGAATTTTGTTTTGCTTTATAGTTGTAATGGTTATGTATGTGTTCCTGAATAACATAGTATTTAGTTTTATCTGCCTTTTGAACTCAAAATAGATGGAATCTTTGATGACTTGCTTTTTTCGCTCCACATTCTATTTTTGAGCCTCATCCAGTCCCTTCCCTTCTCTCCTCTTTGCAGGCCTTCAGCCCAGATCCCCTCTGGGATTCTTGCATTTATCTTCTGACCAGGCTCTCTGTTGACAGACTCTTCCCTCCAGAATTCACTGTGCAAACCACCACCAAATCCTCACCTTAAAATGGGAAGTTATATTTAAAACTTTTCTAGCAGCGTATTCAGTGGCATGAGAAATGTTTACCTTTACAAATTTTGTATAAATATATATTACAAATCACACAAAACTTTAACAGTCGCTCTCTCTGGACGGTAGGATTATAGATAGCTTAATTTTTTTCTTTGCGATATTTTTCTATTTCCCAAGTTTACATTGGAAGACTTGGATGCAAGGTTCTGGTCTTCCCTGCTTTTATCTTCCCAGTTCCCAGTGGTTTCTGAGGTCTGACTTGGTGAAGAGGTGGGTGTGTGGGGCACAAGAGCAGAACACGGAGCCCCCTTTCTCAATGACACGTTTGTATTCAAAGCCACAGGCTTTCTTTCCCACCCCCAGTCCAGAGCACCATTATCTCATCTGAGGCAGGGCAGCCGGGACCTTCAACCATTCTTGTAAACAGGGCCAGCATCATGGAGGTGCCACCTCTGCAGTCACACAGGGGTCCACACTCAGAAGGGCTTTCTGCTGCTATGCTATCTCAAAAGTTTTGATTTTACCTTTGAACCTATGTTTTGTATGTGAAATCCGATGGGACAGTGGAGTATGAGCAGAGGGCATATGCATGCATTGCACGTCTGCTGTTCTTGCTGCCCCATGAGCACAGAATTCCGGTTGTCCCACATGATTTCGAGTTCAGCAAGATGTAAGTGTATTTCATCTTAGATTAAGTTGGGGCGCTGACAGCCCTGAGAGGGCATACTTTCCATTCAAACCAGGACTGGTTTTGAAGGTAGAAAAAGGGCCATGGTATTCTAAAGACATGAACAACCAAGGAATCTTATCGGAGCCTTTGTTTCTTTTGATACTCTCTGTATTAGCCAACCACATATCCTGAAAATGAAGACATAGGAGGAAAGGGAAATCTTAGGGCACCCCATAGTTCCTTTTCCTTTTAGTCCTTCCTTATTCAACAGTAAGTTGAAGGTAGAGGGTTGGTGGAGTGAGCACATATCAAGAAGTGAAATAAAAACAAGTGAATTAGTTTTGTGCAGCGTTTCCACTGTTCTGGTAAGAACGAGATACATAAGCACCTACAAGCTACGAAATATGAATTAGATCATTTTAGTGATTCTGCTTATAAGTTAAATGCTCTTATATTTGAATTTAAAACTGATACTTCACAAAATAAAAATAAATGATAAAATTCAGGCTAATATTTTCAATTATTGTTTACTTAGAATAACATTAAATAACAACAAAAAAAAAAAGGCAAGGAAAGTTGAGAGAGAGACTGTGGGAAAACCTTTAACAGCACTTTTTTTGGGCCCCTAAAACTGTAGTTCCAAATCTATGGTTTATGTTGCCTTGCAGCTCATGAAAATCCAGGGCTTTTCTATAAAACTCTTGTCTCTGCTGTGGCTACTTAAAGGCCATTTCGAGACCTGGAAGTCAAGAGAAAACTCTTTTCTCTAAATCTCTGCTGTGCACTATCCATACCCTGAGGGAACAGGCTGGGGTAGAGAAAATGTAGGAAAACCACACTTGTTAATATCTCAGAATACTGTCCCCCCTATATTAAAAACAAAAAACAGAACAACACCTAGCAACCATAAATTCGTTGAAGGCAAGGACCTTCTTTCTCTTGCGCTTAACCATAGAGCTTTCCTTTAATAGGGACTTAATAGTTGTCCTTTTCCTCAGTAAATATTTGCTCATTTAAATGTAAAGTGCTCTTTCATCATGCAGTTCTCAAACACCTTCAAAGCCTCCCTATTGCCTTAACCTACAAATTGAAACTCCTAACCAGGCATTTAAGGTTCTATAATCTGGGTTCAATCTACTTTTCCAAATTCATCTCCCACGACTCCCTAGAACTCCGTCAGTAATGGTCGCACAAATACGGAATGACTGGATTACACAGCTCCTAGCAGTTATAGAAACTACAGATGGATAAATCATTAGCCCTTTTACGGTTAGGTTTAGGTAATACATACGAGCTAACATTAATGTCCCAATATTGGGAGCCAGTGATGAGTGTTATACAGACCCTAAATGGGAGTCATTAAGATATTCAATCCCGAGAAGAGTCATCTCCTCAGGATCACATCCTGGCTTCTGCAGAAATCAGGGACCCAAAGCTAGCGGGGTCCCTTCTAGCTAGGTTAGAAGCCTGCAGCTGTTGTTTAGTCCACCGGGAAGGGTGTGGGCTGCTGGGCCTCACGTGCTGCGCTGTGGAGCTCCCTACCTGGGCTTAGGCAAGTTCCTAGACTTTAAGGACCATGAAATCATAGCCATTACTAAGTGTCAGAATTTCACATGCTAGTAATGAGCCATTAAGGAAAGCTTTGGGCAGAGACAAGCTTTTAAGGCAGTGTAACCCAAGCAGGGGCTATTCTCAGTGTACTTTGGTGGGAATCAATTGTGTTTCCAACATGCCTGCGTGGGGGAGATTCGTAACCTGACAGGGCTGGGAGAAACTTGAAGAGCCATTGCAGCCATGCCCTTGTCTTTAGTTTAGAAAACTCCGAAACCTTTTAAAAAAATGACCTATCTATGCCCAAACCTGGTAACTCCTTCACTTGTTTGTCAACCCTGATTTCAGAGAGCTATTTCTGATATCTAACCTAAATCTCCACAGCTAATTATCTTTTTCCATCTCCTCCCTCTCAGTCAACTTTAAAAGGCCATTGTGTCTACTGCTTACTGACACACAGCTAATATTACAGTTACTGTTATTGTTTCATCCTTACAGTTGTTACTAGCATTGACAGCACACTAGGAGGTACAGAAAAAATACATAAGCAGGGCTTCCCTGGTGGCGCAGTGGTTGAGAGTCCGCCTGCCGATGCAGGGGACACGGGTTCGTGCCCCTGTCTGGGAAGATCCCACATGCCATGGAGTGGCTGGGCCCGTGAGCCACGGCCGCTGAGCCTGCATGTCCAGAGCCTGTGCTCCGCAACGGGAGAGGCCACAACAGTGAGAGGCCCACGTACCGTCAAAAAAAAAAACAAACAAAAAACATAAGCAAACACATTTCTAGATCAGTCTTGAAATACAGCTTTTTAAAATCTAGTAATGTTTGGGTGTTCCTGACTTGGAAATGGGGAAGTAGGCAGATGTGAGAAGCAGAGTGGCAAGGGTGTATTCTATATCTCTGACTGTGGCCACTCCTCAAGAGCCATCACTTACCTCCCACCCAGCCTGGGAAGGAAACTTAGAACCAGATAAATGTATATTAAACACGTATAGGGGAGCAGGGAGGCGATTGGGGATGGCATGGTGGTAGAAACCGTGGGGGCCTGCGAAGGAGTCCACTCCGGGGCATGGTGGGGAGGGCCTACATGAAAACTGCCACAATTTCATGTGAAAACTAGGAGGAAATATTTGAGTTGGAAATGAGTCATAACAGCACCTTCCTTATCCTTCCCTCAAAGTGCCCGGCTAAGAGCAGAAATGAAAAACATTGATGCATCCTCTAGTGAAAGACATCCCAAGGCCTGGGGCTTACACCATCTTGTTGTTTCTTACTGTTTTTTACTTATAAAACATTTTAAAGATTTATCCATGTTGCAAGATGGACACTTAGTGCATTACTTCCAATAGTTGCATGTTATTCTATGATATATGCTACATTTTATTTAACCTTCCGTAATGCACAGGTGATATATACTGTTTGCCAACAATATGCTGCTACTTCAATTGCTGCTGTGATGATTGTCCTCGCTTGTGCCCTTTTACGGACTTGTGCAAGAGTTTCTTAGAGGTATGTATTCCCAGGAGTGGAACTGCTGGGCCACAGGAAAACACATACTACATTTTATTACATATTTCCAGATAACTTCAAAACAGCTATACCAGGGACTTAACTCCCAATAGCAATGCATGACAGTTCATGCTTCCTCCCATCCTAGTCACACTTGGTGTTACCTAACTTTCACATTTTTGCCCATTTAATGGATGTAAAGAAGTGTGTTGTTGCTTTAATATGCATTTATCTGATTATAAGTGGGATTGTATATCTCTTCATCTACTTTTTTAAATTGAAGTATAGTTGGTATACAATATTATGTAAGTTACAGGTGTACAATATAGTGATTCACAATTTTTAAAGGTTATATTCCATTTATAGTTATTATAAAATATTTGCTATATTCCAATGTTGTACAATATATCTCTTCATCTACTTGTTAGTCTCTCAAGCTTCCCTTCTGTAAATTTGCCTGTTCATATCCTTTGGCTATTTTTCTATTGTGTTTCCTGTTTTTTTCTTCTCAATATAATAGGAATATAATTCCTATTATATCCTAGACATTAATGTCTTCTTGGTTTGGAAACACCTCTCAGTCTATCAGCTTTCTCTTAGCTTGTCTATGATGTTCTTTGTTAACCAGAAACTTTAATTTTGATATAGTCAAGTTCATCATTCTTTTGGTTTTATAGCTTATGCTTTCAGAGTCTTATTGAAGAAATCTTTTCCTATCCTAAGATTCCAAAGCTACTCTTCTGTTTTTAATTTCTATTAGCTCTATAGTTTTCCCTTTCCCTTTTAGGTTTTTTTATTCACTGAAATTTCACCTTTCCAAATGGTATGAGATATGGATGCAGCTTTACTTTTCTCCATGGTGAACCAATTTTTCCAACATTATCTATGAAACAAAACTTGTGTTAGGTTGGATTATTATTCCCAATCCTTCGTGTCCTCCATGCTATAGAATTATACTCCCATGCTCTTTGCCATGTGGTTTTGCAGTACCTTCTGCCAATTTGTTAGACTTGGCCATGTGACTAATTTGGTCAATGAAATACTAGGAGATGGCAGCAGACGTGTTAAATGTGTTTGGGTGATGAGACTTCATCTCTTGAGCTCCTGTCATTGCCAGAATGAGGCATGTGATAAAGACCTGAACTAACCTGTGTCCTGGAGCAAAGCCCAGCTGAATTCGGCTGAGTCCAGCCAAGTCTTGACCAGACCAGATGAGATCAGTAGAGACCTGTGAGAGAGAAAAAACAATGGCTGCCATAAGCCACTGGTATTTCTGTGTTGTTCATTACATGGTATTATTACTGCAGCAATAGTTGACTATCTCTACATGATTTTCTCATAGATTTGTGATGTTACCATTATCACATACCAAGTTCTCATAGGTAAAAGTGTTGTTTCTGAGTTCTCTATTCTGTCCCACTGTTCTACATGTCTGCTACTGTGACTTATGTCATTATCTGGAAGGGTAAATTTCCCCTCTATGATTTTTGTTTTCAAAAATGACCAGATTATAATGGAATTCAATCTTCCATATGTATTTGAGAATGTTTAAATTCTTCAAATCCCATTAAAAGTTTGAATGGTTTGCACTGAGTTTATGAATACATTTAGAGATCACTGATATCTTAAGAATGTTACTCCTATCCACAGACATTATATATACCCCTATTCAGGTCTTCTTTGAAGTCTGTTAATAGCATTAACATTTTTTCCCATGAAAGTTTTATGCATTTTTTTCTTAGGTTAATTCCCAAAGACTTTAGAGTTTTGTTGCTATTGTAAGAAGTATCTTATTTTCTAGTTTGTTAGTACTAGTATGTAAGTATACTTTTGGTTTTCATGAATTGATTTTGAATTTGGGAATCTTGCTGTATCAGGATAAGGTTTGGCTATCTGTAACACCAGGAACACACATACACAAACCAAAATAACAGTGGCATGAATGAGATAGATGTTTATTCAAGAAGTTCCAAAGTTTGGAGGTAGACATTTTAGGGCTGGTGTTAGTATAGCAGGTGCCTTCTTTCTTGTTCTGCTATGTGTGGCTTCCATATTCAAACTCAGCTCACAGTCTAGGATGAGTGCCGAAGCTCCAGCTATTGTATCTTCATTTCAGATGGCAGGAAAGAGGATGAGGCACATTCCTTCCTTTTAGGAATGTGTGCACCAGTTCTGCTTTTAACCCATTGCCTGGAACGTGGCAATACTTAGCTACAAGGGAGGCTAGCAAATGTTATCTTTATTCTGGTTGGCCTTGTGCCCCCATAAAAAAAAAAGTAGTTCTTTGGAAGAAGGGGAGAAAAGCATCTCTGTAACCTTGCTGCATTCTTTTATTATTTCTAATAGCTTATTGTTTCTATAGGTGTTTTATGTGGTTGATCATATTACTGCAAACAATCCCAATTTTATCTCTTTCCTTCTGATTCTTCTATTTAATTTCTTCTTCCTTTTATTACAAATCTTATTTTGTCAGCCAGGACTTCCAATATCATGTTAAACAGCAGTGGCAACCTTCTCTTGATCCTACACTTAAATGGAATGTGTTTAAAGTTAATCAATTAATAATATTTTGCTGTACATTTTTGGTCCTTCATAAAGTTAAGTAAATTTCTTACTATTCCTAACTTTCCTGAAAGTTTTTATTATTAATAATGATGCACATTCTCGAATGATTTTTCTCTCTTATTCTTTTTTTTTTTTTTTTTTTTTTAACATCTTTATTGGGGTATAATTGCTTTACAATGGTGTGTTAGTTTCTGATTTATAACAAAGTGAATCAGCTATACATATACATGTGCTCCCATGTGTCTTCCCTCTTGCGTCTCCCTCCCTCCCACTCTCCCCCTCCCACCCCTCCAGGCTGTCCCAAAGCCCCGAGCTTATATCCCTGTGCCTTGCGGCTGCTTCCCCCTAGCTATCTACCTTACTACGTTTGTTAGTGTGTATATGTCCATGACTCCCTCTCGCCCTGTCAAAACTCACCCTTCCCCCTCCCCATATCCTCAAGTCCGTTCTCCAGTAGGTCTGCGCCTCTATTCCTGTCTTATCCCTAGGTTCTTCATGACATTTTTTCCCCTTAAATTCCATATATATGTGTTAGCATACGGTATTTGTCTTTGTCTTTCTGACTTACTTCACTCTGTATGACAGACTCTAGGTCTATCCATCTCATTACAAATATCTCAATTTCATTTCTTTTTAAGGCTGAGTAATATTCCATTGTGTATATGTGCCACATCTTCTTTATCCATTCGTCCGATGATGGGCGCTTAGGTTCTTTCCATCTCCGGGCTATTGTAAATAGAGCTGCAATGAACATTTTGGTACATGACTCTTTTTGAATTTTGGTTTTCTCAGGGTATATGCCCAGTAGTGGGATTGCTGGGTCATATGGTAATTCTATTTGTAGTTTTTTAAGGAACCTCCATACTGTTCTCCATAGTGGCTGAACCAATTCACATTCCCACCAGCAGTGCAAGAGTGTCCCCTTTTCTCCACACCCTCTCCAGCATTTATTGTTTCTAGATTTTTTGATGATGGCCATTCTGACTGGTGTGAGATGATATCTCATTGTAGTTTTGATTTGCATTTCTCTAATGATTAATGATGTTGAGCATTCTTTCATGTGTTTGTTGGCATTCTGTATATCTTCTTTGGAGAAATGTCTGTTTAGGTCTTCTGCCCATTTTTGGATGGGGTTGTTTGTTTTTTTGTTATTGAGCTGCATGAGCTGCTTGTAAATTTTGGAGATTAATCCTTTGTCAATTGCTTCATTTGCAAATGTTTTCTCCCATTCTGAGGGTTGTCTTTTGGTCTTGATTATGGTTTCCTTTGCTGTGCAAAAGCTTTGAAGTTTCATTAGGTCCCATTTGTTTATTTTTGTTTTTATTTCCATTACTCTAGGAGGTGGGTCAGAAAGGATCTTGCTGTGATTTATGTCATAGAGTGTTCTTCCTATGTTTTCCTCTAAGAGTTTGATAGTTTCTGGCCTTACATTTAGGTCTTTAATCCATTTTGAGCTTATTTTTGTGTATGGTGTTAGGGAGTGATCTAATCTCATACTTTTACATGTACCTGTCCAGTTTTCCCAGCACCATTTATTGAAGAGGCTGTCCTTTCTCCACTGTACATTCCTGCCTCCTTTATCAAAGATAAGGTGTCCATATGTGCGTGGGTTTATCTCTGGGCTTTCTATCCTGTTCCACTGATCTATCTTTCTGTTTTTGTGCCAGTACCATACTGTCTTGATTACTGTTGCTTTGTAGTATAGTCTGAAGTCAGGGAGCCTGATTCCTCCAGCTCCTTTTTTCGTTCTCAAGATTGCTTTGGCTATTCGGGGTCTTTTGTGTTTCCATACAAATTGCGAAATTTTTTGTTCTAGTTCTGTGAAAAATGCCAGTGGTAGTTTGATAGGGATTGCATTGAATCTGTAGATTGCTTTGGGTAGTAGAGTCATTTTCACAATGTTGATTCTTCCCATCCAAGAACATGGTATATCTCTCCATCTATTTGTATCATCTTTAATTTCTTTCATCAGTGTCTTATAATTTTCTGCATACAGGTCTTTCGTATCCTTAGGTAGGTTTATTCCTAGATATTTTATTCTTTTTGTTGCAATGGTAAATGGGAGTGTTTTCTTGATTTCACTTTCAGATATTTCATCATTAGTATATAGGAATGCCAGAGATTTCTGTGCATTAATTTTGTATCCTGCTACTTTACCAAATTCATTGATTAGCTCTAGTAGTTTTCTGGTAGCATCTTTAGGCTTCTCTATGTATAGTATCATGTCATCTGCAAACAGTGACAGCTTTACTTCTTCTTTTCCGATTTGGATTCCTTTTATTTCTTTTCCTTCTCTGATTGCTGTGGCTAAAGCTTACAAAACTATGTTGAATAATAATGGTGAGAGTGGACAACCTTGTCTTGTTTCTGATCTTAGAGGAAATGGTTTCAGTTTTTCACCATTGAGAATGATGTTGGCTGTGGGTTTGTCATATATGGCCTTTATTATGTTGAGTTAAGTTCCCTCTATGCCTACTTTCTGGAGGGTTTTTATCATAAATGGGTGTTGAATTTTGTCAAAAGCTTTCTCTGCATATATTGAGATGATCATATGGTTTTTCTCCTTCAATTTGTTAATATGGTGTATCACATTGATTGATCTGCATATATTGAAGAATCCTTGCATTCCTGGGATAAACCCCACTTGATCATGGTGTATGATCCTTTTAATGTGCTGTTGGATTCTGTTTGCTCGTATTTTGTTGAGGATTTTTGCATCTTTGTTCGTCAGTGATATTGGCCTGTAGTTTTCTTTTTTTGTGACATCTTTGTCTGGTTTTGGTATCAGGGTGATGGTGGCCTCGTAGAATGAGTTTGGGAGTGTACCTCCCTGTGCTATATTTTGGAAGAGTTTGAGAAGGATAGGTGTTAGCTCTTCTCTAAACGTTTGATAGAATTCGCCCGTGAAGCCATTTGGTCCAGGGCTTTTGTTTGTTGGAAGATTTTTAATCACAGTCTCAAATTCAGTGCTTGTGATTGGTCTGTTTATATTTTCTATTTCTTCCTGGTTCAGTCTCAGAAGGTTGTGCTTTTCTAAGAATTTGTCCATTTCTTCCAGGTTGTCCATTTTATTGGCATAGAGTTGCTTGTAGTAATCTCTCATGATCCTTTGTGTTTCTGCAGTGCCAGTTGTTACTTCTTGTTTTTCATTTCTAATTCTATCGATTTGAGTCTTCTCCCTTTTTTTCTTGATGAGTCTGGCTAATGGTTTATCAATTTTATCTTCTCAAATAAACAGCATTTAGTTTTATTGATCTTTGCTATTGTTTTCTTCATTTCTTTTTTTTTTTTTAACATCTTTATTGGGGTATAATTGCTTTACAATGGTGTGTCAGTTTCTGCTTTACAACAAAGTGAATCAGCTATACATATACATATGCTCCCATGTGTCTTCCCTCTTGCGTCTCCCTCCCTTTCATTTATTTCTGATCTGATCTTTATGATTTCTTTCCTTCTGCTAACTTTGGGGTTTTTTTGTTCTTCTTTCTCTAATTGCTTTAGGTGTAAGGTTAGGTTGTTTATTTGAGATGTTTCTTGTTTCTTGAGGTAGGATTGTATTGCTATAAACTTCCCTCTTAGAACTGCTTTTGTTGCATCCTATAAGTTTTGTGTCATCGTGTTTTCATTGTCATTTGTTTCTAGGTATTTTTTGATTTTCTCTTTGATTTCTTCAGTGATCTCTTGGTTATTTAGTAGCATATTATTTAGCCTCCATGTGTTTGTATTTTTATAAACTTTTTCCTGTAATTGATATCTGGCCGCATAGTGTTGTGGAAAAGATACTTGATTTCAATTTTCTTAAATTTACTGAGGCTTGATTTGTGCCCCAAGATATGATCTATCCTGGAGAATGTTCCATGAGCACTTGAGAAGAAAGTGTATTCTGTTATTTTTGGATGGAATGTCTTATAAATATCAATTAAGTCATGGTGGGTTTTTTCTTCATTTGTTTTGTAATTTGGATTGTGAGCTAATGTTTGGGCTCTCTCTTTGGGAATGCTAATGAGACTGGGTTGAAGCCTCTATCTTCAATAAAGGATGTGCTTTTGCTTCCTGGTCCATATGGGTTGTATATAAGCTCTATGAGATAACAAAAATCTCATATAGTACTTTTTTATTTTTTTTGGTAACCATAATAGTTCTTAGCACATCATTAGTCTCACTCCACTCTTTAGAAAAAAAATGGCAGTAACAATATAAATGTATTGATATCATTTGTATATTGAAATTTGCATTTTGAAATGTGATTCCCACATATAAAAAATTCTGTCTTTGCATACTTTGAAATCATAAACTAGTTTCACACATATTGTAGATTTATACATAACATCAATTACAATGATATTTTTAAGCTTATACATTTATTTGACTTCCCCATATTTTAAGTGTTGTAGTTATAAGGTATGCCTATGGTATTTATGAAAACCCATTTGCCAACTTCATCCTTTTTTTGTTGGGGATCACCCTGCCAGTGTATAAGACAGTCCTGTGCACAAGAAATGTAGAAAGGGAAGTGATCACAAAAATGAGAGATAGAAAATATATAGGAGAAAGGAATATATGTGGAAGAAAGAAAATAGATATGTGTGAGAAAGGGAAAAAGAAGAAAGGAAGAAATAAATAAGGGTTTTTAAATTTTTCAAAAGGAGGGAGTAAACAGGGGTTTTCAAATGAAACATTTGATATTTTAATATTTTTTCAAGTAACCGGGGGTATTTGCTAAAAAAACAGACGTCCAGGACCAGACTACAGAGATAATGAGTCAATAGATCTGAGAGCAGACTCAGGAATCTAGGTTGGCCTTAGACAACCATTTAAGAAATACTGGAATAGGGTGAGCACAGAATTAGAAAATGACACATGGTGGGGACTGGAGACATGCCAATAACAACTGACAAAGGAGCAACTTCTGCCACAGGATGCTAACCCTAGCTATTTGGAGATCCTCTGAAAGATACTAGTGTATGTCTAGACTCAAAATCTCTTTCTGTGTTTTCAGTACCATCCACAGTATGTAAGATAACACTCCGACCAATGATATTCACCTGAGCCATAAAATGACCTCACAGTGAAAGAAATAAGAAACAGGCTTTCTAAAAAGTATTATCAGCATTATTCTTAAATGCAGTAAAACAGCCCACACTAGAAACAGAGCTGATTTTTCTCACATGAGGGATTTAGTGTGTTTAAATTATCACAGGGTGACCTGGCTAAGGGAACATGGCCCACCTCCTGCAGATCACTATGTCCTGGGATGAGGATGCTGGGCTCCTTGCACTGCCGAACTCCGAAGAAGTTTCAAAACACCGAGGGGCAACAGGTACACAATCTGGGCACTATGAGAAGTCTGCAGCCTGGTTCATTTTCTTAGGTGGGCTTAGGATACAGGCTGAAATCATGGAGTAGGGCTAAAATCAGAAAGAGAAGAGGTAAGTGGTGTCAGGCTGAGTGTCACAATTACAGTTTAGGGGAAGGATCCATACCTTAAAATGACAATAATCAAGGAAAGCCCCAATATGACTTATTGTTCACTTATTATGTCTCCTCTGAATTCCAGACCACTGTAGGTTTTAACCTTATAATTATGGGGGGAAAAATGATTTTGCTCACTTCAAGACCATAAATCAACCCTAGGTCTCTCTAGTTGACTTGTCTATGGAGAATGGACTTTGGGTATTCTAAGTGGTTTTGAAAATCTTTTTTTTGTAGGTATGTGATATGTCTTTCCTTGGTTTCTTGGTAGGAAGCAATTGTCGTAAATTTCAAATAACGTGCAGAAATGCACCTTGTGGGAAAGAAGGTGGATTTTTGCCAGTGTATTTGCTTTTGTGGGCATCTCTGTTCAGGTTTATTAGTGATAACAGTTCCTTTCAAGTGCGTGGAAAGTGTTAAGGTCTGTAAAATGATTACGAGACAGTAGGCAAGAAATTGAGAAAAAGCCATAGCTCCTGGGAATAAGCCGCGAGAAGATCTAGTAGTGAGTGCTCCCTAGGATTGCTGTCAGGGTACAAGGTGAGGACCGTGGGCAGAGAAGTGGGAGCGGTGCGGGAGAGAGGGCTGGAGGTGGCTAATACATATATACACGCACAAAGCCCATACATCTTCACTCATGCCAGGTTAAGAAGTGCCTTTTCCAGAAACTCAATAAAGAAATGGTATGCATTCAGGAGCTGTTTCAACCTGTCCACACCCTACCCTGACTTCCCCAGAAAACAGGCAAGCAAGGAGGCAAATGCCATTGCCAAGCCTCCGGTCTCTGGCGTCCAGCTCCCTCAGCTCCCAGAGCACAGCCCCACAAGGCGTCACACGGAGCTGTCTCCAAGAGTGGGCACTGCACCGACCTGAGGCAAAGTTTTGATCTGATTCGCTCCAAAACTGTCTGCCACTCGAGAGTGGGGTTTGGCCGCAGAGGCTCCCCGGCAGCACCAGGCAGAGGCTGAGCAGCAGCAGCAGTAACAGCCTGCAGGCTGAGTAAGGAGCCAGCCTCCGCCGCCTCCTCCTCCTGCCGGCGCGTAGTCGGCAGCACAGCCAGTCCCTATCGCTGTCACGCCGCCAGCAGCGCGGCCCCTCCGCCCCCCACCCCACCCCACCCCGCACGGCCCCAACCCTCTCACTGTTATTTGCTTGACTGACCCGAAATGGGCAGGAGGGAGGACCTGGGCGCCTGAGGGAGGGGAGGGCGTTGGCCCGCCCACTCCTTCCGCTCTGGCTCTCTGCGGCAGCTTCTCCTCCTCATTGGTCACACACTTGCGTCCATCACCTCCACGCGGCCCCGGGATTGGCAGAAGGCGCACTTCGGGGCGAGGAGGGCAGAGTGACTCCGCTGGTCTCCGGCGCCTCATCTTTCCCTCCACCCCCCTTTTCAACGTCCACCCATCTCTCCCCAGCCCCCACTCCATTCCCCCTCCCTCCTCCAGTTCGCGGCAGTGTCCTTAGAAGACTCATTGGGCCAGGGGCGAAGCCAGCCGCCTATCGAGCCGCGCCGTCATTGGCCGACGCCCACGCCCGTCGGAGCGGCAGGCTTCGCTACTGGGTGGCTTCTCTCCGCTCCCCGCCCCCCTCAAAGCCTCGCCCTCTCAGTCGCCTCCTCCCCTCCCGGCTCTTCCACTGCCCCCTTTCCCCTCCCGTCCCCGCCGCGTCTCCCCTGTCCAGCTGGGCGGGGACTGCTGTACGACTCTGTAAAGTCTGTGAGTCACTGCACAACCTATCAATCCAATTAAATGTCTTGAGCGAGCCGAGCAGGCGGTGCTGCCGCCGCCGCCGCTCGCCCAGCCGCGGCCGCCCCTTCTCGCAGCGCCCCTCTGATCCATGGCTGTCTGTACTTGTTACGGTGTAACCTCCTCCTCCGCCTCCTCCGCCTCCTCCTCAGGAGCCGCTGCAACTTCCCCTCAGCCAGCCTCCTCTTCTGCTTGGGGACTGCAAAGGCATGGGATAGACCTAGAGCCACTTCTCTCTCCCCTCCAGCCCTCGCTCAATCTCCCCCCTTTAAATTAAAGTCTGTTCCTCGCTCCTCGTCGTTTTAGGGATTTATTTGTCAGTCTTTAATTTCCCCTGATTTTATTTTCCCTCCCTGGGGCAGGGGGGTCGCAGGGGCCGGTGGGTTTATTTTAGGGAAGGGGCTCTCCCCCCTCCCCCCCGTTTCTCCTTGTCCCTTTGCGGCCGTGACTTGATTTTCCTGCCCCTCTCCGCTCCCACCCCTCGAACTCAGCGTCCTGCACTCGAGTGACGCAGCGACACCCTCCGCCCACAGCCCAGACGTCCCCTCCCTCGCTGCCACCCCGACCCGTCTCGGGGCTGGACCCGGTGCCGACTTCACAGAAGGGTGAGTACCGTGTTGGGTTGGCGGAGGGGTGGGGGAGAATCTAGAAAAATGTTGTAGCCGGTCCACTCTGGGGAGGGCAGGGATCACGTTGTGGGCTGGAGGTTCCCGGTCAGGCGTGGATTTGAGGTGGCGACTGCCTCCCCCTCTCTCCCTCTTCCCCCGCCCCTCGACTCCTTATTCACCAGCCTTGCTGTATTTCTAGGTATTGCCAGACTTCCACCATCGGGGCATTATAATGCTTATAAAATGAGCTGTAATGGCATGCTTTCTTAGTGAGTGGTCATAGTCAGCGATGTGATCTGATAGACTGTATGACCTGCAAAAAGTGCAAAACGGCTAATGGGTAGGTTTTCCTCCAAATCAAAGTTAAACTTTTATTCAATAAAGGCAAAGTAAAAGGTATTTCTAATTTGAATGTGTGGAGATAGACCAAGAGAAGACAGGTTGCCTTGTGGCATGGCTTACTATTTTTATTTTAAAATAGTTCTTTAGGTTCCCTTTTGAAAAAAAAAACGTGAATTCAGTATTAACTTAAAGGTTATGAAGTCTTTGAACCTGTTGGAGGAAAACAAGGTAAGATGCAAATCCAGCTTGACACTTCATCTTTAGCTCACCTCTATTCTAGCAAGAAATTAAAGCACAGAATTTTTTATTTCTCTGTCACTGGGCACAGTGGGGTGTGCTAAGGACAAAAAGGGCTTTTTTTTTTCTTTTGATATCTCTCTTTTGTATACTTGATTGCTCTTGAACAAAAATTTAATTTGGTCTCTTGGTTGTTGGCTGTTCAAAAGTACACATACTTGGCCATATATGCTTTATGAGAATCTTGCCTTATGCATCTTTAATATTTAATTTGAGATAAAACTAAAAATTATGAAAAAAAAAATTATGAGAAATAGTTACTCTGAATCACCTTCTGAGGTCGCTTTTGAGAATTCAGCCTATTTTAAATGGTATTCCTCTTTTTGAATCAAGTTCTGGTCTAGTTGTCCACAAGATTCAAATTAGGCCAAACCAAACATGTTTTGAAATATTAAAGTACAGGAAAGGCCTTTTAGTAGTTCATTCTCTCCTTCTCTTTCAGACTAACCAGAATAAGTTGTTGATAAATTTAATTGTAAAGAATAGACTGTTCCTGTACTGAAATCTGCCAAGTTTCTACAGAAAGATTTCTTTTTAAAGAGGAGAAATGTGTTTATGATCAGCCAAAAGTAGTAAAGTTGACTCAAATGTAAGTGCTGTCATAAGGAAATGCTTATCATAAGCCCCAAAACCTTGCAGAGTGTTTCAGGAAGACTTATACAAAGTCTTTTTGAATTGTTTAATAAATTTCATCATGTGGTCTTTTTCTTGAGTGTAAGACTGAATTATTGAGAGGCCTCAGAGCAGAGGGGAGCCATGCTGCCCGAGTTTGAATCTAGCCACCATCCCTGGATGGCTGACTGACCTTAGGCAGGTTTCAAACCTGGCCTGTGAGGGTTTTCTCCTGTAAACGGGAGGAATGACTTTTCATCTAAGGGTTGCCTTAAGGATAAGTGAGAGGGCACAAGTCACAGAGTACTTGCTGTTAGCTGCCCCATCATCATCATCACCATCATCATCCTCCACTGAGAGGATGTGTGATGTAGTGGTTAAGGAGACCTCCACAACCAGACTGTAGGTTCAAGTGCCAGCATTTCCTCTTGCTATCCTTGTGATCTTGGCCGCGGTAACCTCAGATTCCCCATCTATAAAGCGGGGATAATAGAAAAATTTACTTCACAGGGTTACTGTGAGGTCGGAATGAGTTTGACTAGTATTTGGTACGTCTTTTCAAGTTTAATTCTGTTTTGTTCCTGGTATGTCTTGAAACAATGGGTGACTATATTTTTTAGAACTATACTTTTTGTAAAGATAAAGAATTATTGCTGTCATTGAAATAAGCAGAGTTCTTATCCATATGCATGATGATTTATGGGATTTATACTTTTCAATGTTTATATGAGTTTTTATGAAAGTTAGTTATTGGGATGAGTTGAGTTGATCACTCTTTCATTTAAACTTGCATAACCAAATATATATACCACTATTATAACGATACCTATCACATATTTGCTGTTATATGTGATTTTCTTCTCTACTAAACAGAAAGCTCTTTGAGGGTAAGGATAGTGTTTCATTCATAATTTAATCCCAAGTGCCCAGCAGAGTACCTGGTACATAGGTAGGCTTAATGAATGCTGTAGAATGAATTAAACAATGTTATTCTCAATTTGTTTACGAGTAGTTGAATGACATTGTAAGTGATATTATGGAGCATACTATTATTTGTGGTGTTGAGTTGAATTTTTATGTTCTCAATTACTATTTTTGGAAATAGAGAGGGAATTATAACATGTTTTATTGGGAAAATATTTTTCATTTTGAAGATTGAACTTAAAATATTCTGAAAAGTACATATCAAATGTCTTCTTTTTTTTTTTTTTTTTTTTTGTGGTATTAGGGCCTCTCACTGTTGTGGCCTCTCCCGCTACGGAGCGCAGGCTCAGCGGCCATGGCTCACGGGACCAGCCGCTCCGCGGCATGTGGGACCCTCCCGAACCGGGGCACGAACCCGTGTCCCCTGCATCGGCAGGTGGACTCTCAACCACTGCGCCACCAGGGAAGCCCTCAAATGTCTTCTTTTAATACCTGATGTGGCCATTTTTTTTACTGAAAGAATTTCTGACTCCCAAACTTCCTGTAACTAAGTTGGATGTTATTATAATTAATACAAATTATACAAATTAGATTTTGAATGTCCCAAATGATGATGTGATGTTATTATTGGCTTCAGAATCAATAATAATAAAGAGAATTTATCAAACCAACACTGTGGAAATAAAACGATATCATTTCCTTAAGGACCTAAGCTTTATTTCTCTTTCCATTCAAGAGTGAAATTCTTTCTCTTGAGCAGTCTTAATAAATAATTAGCTTTTCAAATAGGCGTAGTAAATAGTGTAATAGGAATCATAAAGAAGGTATATGTAATTAGCAAATAAAGCACTTTAACTAACTTCACCACACACTTAATAGGCATTACACAATTGGGTAATGTATCTTTTTAAATAAGAAAATTGATCGGGCCTGTGCCACCCGCTTCATTTATAGAATCATTCTGCTTTACTTGTCAATTAAACCAGTTTAATTACTGTGCCCTCTGAAATTATAAAAATGCAAGAAATATCTTTCATGAAAGAGATATCCTCAGTAACAAAATCTGAAAACTAATCTACTCAGAAGTGTTACAGAGTTCCATAACATTGTTAAAACTTTTCAAATATGTGAACTATCTAGTACAATGTGGGTAATTTTGTATATATAATCTTTTGTCTAACCAAATCATCAGTTATCCAATTTAGTTGAATATATTGCATTTTCACTGGCTAAAACAATTAACTTTTTAAAAGTCGCCCTTTTTTGTTCATACACTTTTAAAGCAGCTAATCTAAAATGAAACTTTAAAAAATTAATTTATAGGCACTTAGAAACTACACTTAAGTGTCTGGTCTGCAAGATGAAAGGTCTGAGTTTTTGCTTAACACATTTCAGCATGACTATTTCTGTAGCTCATATCTCTTTCATTTAACATTTTTCGTTTTGGTGAAGACATTTGAGTATTTATTGATATTTTACAGATGTATATATTGTCTTCAACTTTTAAAAAAGTGAAGCTTCTGGGCTTCCCTGGTGGCGCAGTGGTTGAGAGTCCGCCTGCCGATGCAGGGGACGCGGGTTCGTGCCCCGGTCCGGGAGGATCCCACATGCCGCGGAGCGGCTGTGCCCGTGAGCCATGGCCGCTGAGCCTGCGCGTCCGGAGCCTGTTGCTCCGCAGCGGGAGAGGCCACAGCAGTGAGAGGCCCGCGTACCGCAAAGAGAAAAGGAAAAAAAGAGAGAAAAAAAAAAAAAAAAAAAAAAAAAAAAAGTGAAGCTTCTGATGAAGAATTGTCTGGGGGATTTCCCTGGTGGCGCAGTGGTTGAGAGTCCGCCTGCCGATGCAGGGGACACGGGTTCGCGCCCCGGTCTGGGAAGATCCCACATGCCGCGGAGTGGCTGGGCCCGTGAGCCATGGCCGCTGAGCCTGCGCGTCCGGAGCCTGTGCTCTGCGACGGGAAAGGCCGCAACAGTGAGAGAATGGCGTACCGCAAAAAAAAAAAAAAAAAAAAAAAAAAAAAATATATATATATACTCTGTCAGTGATCAAAAGGAGAGGAAAATTATTTTTGTGTTATCTATTGACATAAACTTAGAATTAAAGTCCCTGGAGTTCTAGACTGAACCATGCTACCGATTGGCACATGACCTTGAGCATTACACTTAACCTCCAGGACTCTCCCTGTTCTTATCCTTTTTTTTCTTTTCATCGTTATTAGATTATAATTGCTTTACAATGTTGTTTTAGTTTCTGCTGTACAACAAAATGAATCAGCTATATGTAACCTATATCCCCTCCCTCTTGGGCCCCCCTCCCACCCTCCCCATCCCACCCCTGTGGTCCTCACAAAGCACAGAGCTGATCTCCCTGTGCTATATAGCAGCTTCCCACTAGCTATCTATTTTACACATGGTAGTGTATATATGTCAATGCTACTCTCTCAATTCGTCCCACCCTCCCCTTCCCCCTACAACCCCGCCGTGTCCACAAGTCCGTTCTCTATGTCCTGCCCTGCCACTAGGTTCATCAGTACCATTTTTCTAGATTCCATATATATGTATTAGCATACAGTATTTGTTTTTCTCTTTCTGACTTACTTCACTCTGTATGACAGACTCTAGATACATCCACATCACTACAGATGACTCAGTTTCGTTCCTTTTTATGGCTGAGTAGTGTTCTTATCCTTTCAGTGGGAAGAGGGAAGGCATTTACCCTGCCCTCACTCACAGAGGACATTGTAGGGATAAGTTGTAAGTGCTTTTTAAAAGCATTGGAGAAGGACAGGGTGCAAGCAAATACAAAGTAAACATTTGCATTTAGAAATGGACATTTGTTTGTCATTATTAAAAAGTTGTGACTTTAGATCTTTTGTCTGAAGGGCATTTTTCCTTTTAACTTTATATTTGTAGAGACTTCTTACTGGTATGTTCACAAGAAAGTATAAGGTACCTAAAAGAGCCAGGAAACTTTGAAAGGGATTTTAAATGTTAACATTGAGTTTTGGTATATCCTAGATTATAGCAGATGTTGATATTGTGAGAACAAACTTTATGTATCTAGGAGATAATACATTTTATTAACTTAAAGCTTGTAAAACTTTCACGTGTGTTGCAGGAAAAAATGTTTAGATGTATGTTTTGTTAGCAGTATATTCAAAGAGAAAAATTAGATTATTTACTTTTAAATTTCAAAAGGATTACTTGGCTAGAGGACCCCTTCTTACACTAAGTTATTTTTGTACCTTGAATACAGTGAAATGTGCACATTTCAGAATATAGTGGCTTGAAGGATTTTATTTACTCCAGCGAATCTTTTATTTAGGAAGGTGAGTGAAGACAGGTAGGGAAAGACTGTATTTTAAGAAACTAGTTTTTTTTTCCTCTTGTCCCTAAAAATGAGTTCTGAGTCTTTAAAAGTCAAAAAGCCCAGCGTTAGCACATTATGTCAGTTTCTTTGAATTCAGCTTTCCCTCTCTGTGGTTATTAACAGAAGAGTTGTCACAACCTTATGATATTATCACTTTTTAAAGTGGAAATGAAATTCTAGTGTACTCAGAGTAAGACCTGTTAAAACAAGTGGGACATACAAAGAAATATTTTTTGTTCCAACTAACATTAAGTATCGTGAACAGTGATCCTCAAATGCAAGGTTGCTAAGCAGAAAGCAACTTTTAAAAGTGTATTGTCCTTTTGTCCTTATTGTTCAACATCCAATTGATGAAAACTCAGAACGATCAGATTTCTTTTCTACTTTTTAATGTATAGTCCACACTGATGTTTATAAAGTTTTGTGTGATGTTATGTACAACTATGTAGTATTGAATGTTTACTTTTAACATATTAAATAAAATGACCAAAACAGTCCACCTTTTATTTAAATTTTATCTGATTTTCACAACCTTCTTCCCTTTGTTCTACCATTGTTGTTCAGTTTTCTTAATATTACCACTTGAATTTGTGTTTCTTTTAATGCGGCATCTTTCTCATTTTGCTCTTCTTTTCACATTGGTCTTTTTCCTTGATTATGACAGGTTTTTTCCTTTGCCCCTCTTTTGCCTTTGCCTCTGTTTAAGGCATGGAATAGGGGTTTTCATCTATTTCAGTCTGCTTTTATGAGACTGAGGCAAAGGCCTTCCATATAGAAAATTTGCTTTGCCTTATTTTGGAAGATGAGCTCTCTGATCATCTTATCTACACAAAACTTAAGGGGCCATTTTGTAAACCTAAAACCAAGTATTAACTCATGTGAGGTGGTAAAAAGGGACAATAACGATATGTTTATTATTTACTGCTTTTCTATTAATCTCTTTTTTGGGGGGGTTAACCACAGAATTTTTTCTGTCCACATTACCTTGAAACATCTCAAACATCCAGGCTTTGTGCTGCTCGGCGCCCAGTGCTGGGCGAGCCCTGGCGGCAGTCTGAGCTATGACCGTGGCCACCTGACCACGTGGGGGGTGAGTGGGCCTGAGAACAGCACATTAGACATGAAGAGCAGGTCCTTTGTTTTGTTTTTAACTCCGTAAAACCAGACAGAACCTCAGACTCTGTCCACTGTGAGGTTTTCCAGGGTTCGCCATTGTTGAATGACTAATGTTCCTGGTGAAGTAACCATTAGCTTTATTGTCTTCCAGTGGCCTCAGCTCAAATGAAATGTATCCCTTTAAGTTAATTTTGTTTTGATTTTAAGACTTCTTTTCACTGAGAAAATCAAAGGGTATGAAAATGAATATGTATTTTTAAACAAAAAAGATTTACTTAAAAATCCTTTGAGTAAGACGATTTTCTAAGGACTCAAATCCATTAATTTGGAGAGAATGTTTAGTAGTTTCTTTCTTATTTTTTTAACATCTTTATTGGAGTATAATTGCTTTACAATGGTGTGTTAGTTTCTGCTCTATAACAAAGTGAATCACCTATAAGTTTAATAGTTTCTTAAAATACTTGACATTATTCAGACATTGGTAGTAGAAAACCTTTCAATTTGATTAAATGAAATGAATCCCCTTTTTGATTTACAAAACAAACAGTCCATTGTTACTTTTTATTTAAACAATTCAAATATAGGGTTAGATAAACTTCATTTTGGAGTTGATTATGTAAGAGACTTTCTAGAAATTGTACTTTGTAAAATCTATGCCTCTTGGAAGAAGCTTGGTCTTTTCTTTTTTCTTTTGTAAACCTATATCCCATTCCTGACTTCATTCATTTATTCATTTCATTCAACAGATTTATTGAGCACTTACTATGTGCCAGCTACTCTTATGAGGCATATACATTATAGTAGTGAAGAAAAGTAACTAATATTATTGTCCTTGTAGAAATTACATTCTAAACTATTTTGATGTGTTTAGAGCTTGTTATCTACTATTTTGAGTAGTGATAACTAAACACTGTGTAATAATGGTTTGAAAAAAAAGTCAAGATTTCTTCATATGGATTTTATACCTTTTAAGTTGGTACAAAAGTCTAAAACTGAGTCCTGAAACAAAACTGCATTCAAATGGACAATTTTTATTTGAGTTTGAGTTGAAATATTAAAAACCTATAATGTTGCTGATGTTTCCACCAGAAATCATGAAATCATCCTCGTTTATGAACCCTGGGAAACCTTACACTGGACATGGTCTGAAATTTCTCCTAGCTTTTCTCCTAGCTTTTCTTTACACCTTTGAAGTTGTTTTCTCACTTTGCTTTGTTTTCTTTGTGACAGAGCCTGAAAAACATGTGTAACACTGAAAATTGCACAATGGAAATGTAGTCATCTCAGCTATATGGCACAATTAACAAGAAAATCTTAAGTTTCCTTTGTCTAGTGTACATAAAGAACTAATCTTTTGTTTCTGTGATTGTAAAAACTATGTAATTTCCTAAACAAATAAAACTCTTAGTGTACATTTCCACCTCAAATATTAAAGAAGATATATGTGTTTTTGTGGTACAAATAGCACGAGTATGATATAATATAATGATTTTCATTAATTATTTTATTTTTGTTCATAAATATTTAACACATGTCCCAAGTGCTTGGGGATATCAGAGACTAATAGACATGGCACCTGTCCATAATGGTTTTCACAGTCCAGTTGGGGAGACAAAAGATCCCCACATGAAAATTGTCTCTTGTGCTGGGCAATATGAGATTTAACTTGATGGAAAGTCTGGTGTAGGCCACTACGGTAAGCAAGGTCAAATGGACTTGCCTTCTGGAAGTCCTGGATGGCCTTCATAGGAATCCATTCTTCCTTTTTTTGTTTTTGTTTTTAATCCTTTTAAGTTTGGGAAAGATTGCCATCTTTGTGCCTTAGGCACTTAAGGGTAGAACAGTCCCTTTTCTAGCTACTGCAACTGCTCAGCAAGGAAGGAAAGGAAATGGAGTACACACCCTAGCCATTTATTATCAATACATTTGCTAGCTATTCCCGAGGAAAGCAGGGACTCTGAACTGAAAACAGAATACAAATGCCCCAACTTCCAATGGTTCAACTTCCAATGCTTCAACTTTACCATGGTGTGAAAGTTCTATACATTCAGTTGAAAATGGAGCTGGAATTTTGAGTTTGGATCTTTTTCTGGGCTGACAGTATGCTACACGATCCACTCGTGATGACAGTCACGAGGTAAATAACTAATACACTTACAACTATTCTGTACCCGTACAACCATTCTGTTTTTCACTTTCAGTACAGTATTCAATAAATTACATGAGATATTCAATACTTTAGTATAAAATAGGCTTTGTGTTAGATGATTTTGCCTGATTGTAGGCTAATGGAAGTGTTCTGAGCATGTTTAAGGTAGGCTAGGCAAAGCTATGATGTTTGGTAGGTTAGGTGTATTAAATGCATTTTCAACTTAACAGTATTTTCAGTTTACATGGGTTTATCAGGATGTAACCCTGTTGTAAGTTGAGGAAGATCTGTATGGGCACACAATGGATATGGTTTGGGTTCTTGAAGACAAAAATTTTTCCAGAGCTTTGGGAAGGCTGGTACATCAATGAGGGCCCTGTACACAAGGGGAGTTCCCTGAAAAATGGAAGAAACACTGAAAGGGGAGGAAAGAAGTGGAGATGGAGACTTTTGATAGCTACTGAAGACACACTCTTTTTCCCTCAGTTTTGCCTGGAGCAGTCCTGCCTGTGAGATGGGCTTACCCTGGGTCTAATATGCCAAACTTAGGAAGTCTATATATTGCTGTAATATGTAGGTATGATCTTTCTAAATTGTTTTGCTTTTCAGTTAGCCGAGATTCCTGATATTCCTGATATGTGTGTGTTTAAATTCTAAAATATAATCCCATGTGACTATGGCTTTTGTTTTCATTTTCCTGTACATTTAAAAATATTAAGGATTTCTTTGTTTTTTGAGTATATTTGTTTATTTGGACCTAAATCTAAGGTAGAATAACACAATATATGCTTGCCTGTTAGATTTAAATTAGGGGAAAAATTCTAAAGCCTTAATGTTTATTTTAGCCATGGATGAAAGTATTTGGACACTTGTATGGAGACTTTTTTTTTAATTGTTTCTTTTCTGAGAAACTGTATCTGTGCTAGAACCATCACATATCTATTTGATTTAAAGGCCACCTGGGATAGTTATGTTCATTATCTTGATTGCTGGTGATTTCAAGGGTATATAGATATGTCATGACTTATCAAATTATACATTTTAAATATATGCATTTATTGGATATCAGTGAAACTTTAAGAAAAAGCCACCTAGGTTGTAAGGTATATTTTTCAAGATAAAATCTCTATTGTAAGATTATGTTTTTAAAGTTTGTCATTTATTTTTTATTTCTTTTTAAACTTTATCTACTGTTTATTTACCTCTATCTCATACCCCAGTCACATATATTTTAAGAAAGACAAATGGAACTGCAGAGACTCACGTGCCAGCTGAAATTTAGATATAGGACCTTAGAGAGCTTTCTACTGTATGTAATGCTCACTAGAGTATTTTTAAGTAATTTGCACAAATTTGAATTTGGAGAATTGGAGTTGTGTATTTTTCAAGGAATTCTTCTTTCCTTATAGTTTAACAGATTGTGACTCATCTTTGGCGTGGAATAAAGAGCATGATTTTAGTAGGACATTTTTTTAAAAAAGAGATTAAATGGCTTAATGCTTCTCCTTAAATATTGTTCCTTTTTTTAATTGCTTTTTTTTTTTTGCATTTCGCGGGCCTCTCACTGCTGTGGCCTCTCCCATTGCGGAGCACAGGCTCCGGACGCACAGGCTCAGCGGCCATGGCTCACGGGCCCAGCCGCTCCGTGGCATGTGGGATCTTCCCGGACCAGGGCACGAACCCGTATCCCCTGCATCGTCAGGCGGACTCTCAACCACTGCGCCACCAGGGAAGCCTTAAATTGCATTTTTATAAATTAAATTTTGGCATGTTGGACCATAGAGTCTATGGATAGATTTGTTTAGGGAATAACCGAGTCTGCTCCATTCTTCTTGCCCTCGTGATCTTGAGCACAGCACAGAAAGCTTCATTATCGATCTGTTAGAGTCCTGGTCTAATTTTAATTGAGTATTCCTTATGTTACCCAATGTGTGTTTCAGAGAAATTTCTTCATTGTTGGAATTAATGCTTAACTTTAAAACGGCAATTTTGTGTGTGTGTGTGTGGCTGCGCTACATAGCATTCCCCGACCAGGGATCAAACCCCCACCCCCTACAGTGGAAGCGTGGAGTCTTAACCACTGGACTGCAGGGAAGTCCCTAAAACGGCAATTTTTTATGAATAAAAAACATTGCAGAAAAAAAATTTGAGTTGTGCTTTTGGGATTGGGACTGTCAGGGTATTAATGAGTTGTGCCTTGCAAGCTCAGGCTCCTTCTACCATACAAGAGGGCCACATTACAATCACCCATCCCCAGGCCACAACCCAGGGTGAGGCCCTGGTTTCAGTATTTTTGAAAGTCCTCAGCTTATTCCAATGTAGAGCCACACTGTGCTCTGCAGTGCTGTATCTCACACCATATTCCCCCACACCCAAACTTTCTGTTGTAAAACTTTGCAACTATGTAGAAACCTTGAAAGAATAATTCAGCAAAGACCCATATTCCCTCCACCTAGATTCAGTAATTATTAACCTTTTGCTTTATTTTGCTTTATGACTCTCTGTCTCCCTTTCTTTATATGTATAATTTTTTGTACCATGTGAAAGTAAGTTTTAGATATCATGACTCTTTACCATTAAATATTTCAATATGCATCTCCTAAGAATAAGGACATCTTCCTACATAACCACAGTACCATTATCACACCTATGAAAATTAATAATAACTTGGAATGCTTTTCAAGAGCTCATTCCATTTATTAAAGGTGTATGAATTCACATTCTGCTAAAAGTTAAATGCATATGAAGTGAGAAGTTCTGCAGAATATGAAATTCTGGGTATTTTTGCTAAAGATATGTTTCTTGTCTGTGTTTTCAAGTAAGGCCACTACTTCAAACATTTTTGTAAGGTAAATGCCTTTTCTTATGTATGGCGAGGTAAGATCCTTTCTAGATCTAACGTTGCATGATCATATCATGAGAAAAAAAAATTATCAAAGTTCATGCCACAGTGTGGTTTAGTGAAAAAAGCCCTATTTTGAGCCAGAACGATGTTGGTTCAAATTCTTGCTCTGCCACTTACTGCAGGTGACCTTGGAGAAGTTGAATTCATGTATCAGGATGCTTTTAGAAACCACCCTCAAGCTTGCTGGAATCATCAGGAAATTTATTATTTCACAACAAATCCAGAGCTACGGTGGGCTCCAGGGTTGGTCATTTCTGTAGCTCAGGTTCTTAGCGTCTTTTGGCTTTCAGCTGGGTTCCTTGCTGGCTCCCACGTCTGTTTTGGCTCCTTCCTCAAGCTGGTTCACATGCTGATGTTATGACATTCAGAGGAAGTCAGAAACCTCCACAGGTGTGGACTGTCAGTCTTTCTGTCTGATTGGGCATCTCTGCCCACATCTGGACCAGAGGGCTGGGGTTCTCTTAGGGAGAGGAAGGAAGGAATGGATGTCGGGTATACCACTAACAGTGTTCATTACCCCTCTCTAAGTCTCCGTTTTCCTCGCTATAGAATAGCAACAGTGATAATCTACCTCTATGATTATTAATGGTATACAACAGGTAAAGCAACAATACACAGCTGATTTTAATAAATGCTAATTCCTTTTTTTCTTCTCTCCTTTTCATCTTATGGAAAATTCTCTCTTCCTTTGATACTGCTACACTCCATTCTAGTAAGTATATGTAAGTGATTCTCTCAACTGGTCTTTTACCTGTCCTCTAACCTCAGTATCTAGGGCATAGCATTTTTTTAAATAAATTTATTCATTTTATTTATTTATTTTTGGCTGCACTGGGTCCTCACCGCTGTGCGTGGGCCCTCTCCAGCCGCGGCGAGCAGGGGCCGTTGCTCGCCATGGCACGCGGGCCTCTCACTGTGGTGGCCTTTCCCACTGCAGAGCATGGGCTCCAGGCGCATGGTCCTCAGCAGTTGTGGTGCGCAGACCCAGCAGTCATGGCGCACGGACTCAGTAGTTGTGGCACACGGGCCCAGCGGCTCTGCAGCATGTGGGATCGTCCCAGACCAGGGCTCAAACCCATGTCCCCTGTATTGGCAGGCGGACTCTGAACCACTGCGCCACCAGGGAAGCTCTAGGGCATAGCATTTTATGTGAATTTTACACTTTGGTCAGGTACCCTCCATTAATCTATCTTGGCCCTTCTTATTTTTTCTTATATGTTTCAACTTTATATTATTCCAAAGCCAGGGAAGGGAAGGGAAGCCAGTGTGCACATATTCATCAAGAGACAGATCAGATGAGAACAAAAATCTCTTTAATTTCACTATTCATAAAAACAACAGAGTTGAAATAGATTTTTTGCCTTTATTTAAAAGAAATACACCATGACCTGTGGAAAAGTCAGCAAAATAAAGTACTATATTTGAAACACAGTACTTTATTTGTCCGGGATAGACCGGGTCTTTGATATCTTGGGAATATCTAGTCTTATCATGGTAGGTTAGCCAGGCCTATCATGGCAGTTTAGCCAGTCTGGTTTCTCTAGAACATACTTTCTAAATAGAATTGTGTCTGATTTACAAGTCAGTCTTTTCTGGATTGTTTGATCTTGAGCCCTCTCTCACCCACCGTGAGAAAGTAGTCTTTTAAAGACGCGTTTTCCAGTATGTGTGCACACTGGTGGGTCTTTGTTCACGCATGCCCTTCTCAAAATACGTAGAGAAGGGTTGTCATATTTTCCCCCTATGGAATTTCTAAAGCACTCCTGAATCACCTGCGAAGCCTGCAACATTGTCACAACCCAATCACGTGGGAAGATCTTCACCGTTTTTAAAAATTTTCTTCCTAAATGATGGGATCACTCTTGAAGGAGAGCTACTGATTCTTCTTGACCCCTCAAGTAGACTATTTGATTCCTGCCAGCCTCCATGGAAAGAACAGAAGAAGGGTGAAAGTCTTGTGTCTCTCTTGACTTGGAAGATGCTAAGTCTTGGCTTGTCCCTAAATTTTCAGTTACAGTTTTTTTACTTTGTCTTTCATTTTCAGGCTTAGTGTTGATGAGGTACCTATTGCTCTAGTAAGCTCTGTGAATACTGAAAATACTCAGATTTTGAATGGTTCCATCCATAATTCAAAGCTTCTGCTGGCATGAATTGTTTTGAGCCAGAGGAATACTTTTTAAAAGAACTATTTAAGGGCTTCCCTGGTGGTGCAGTGGTTAAGAATCCGCCTGCCAATGCAGAAGACACGGGTTCGAGCCCTGGTCCGTGAAGATCCCACATGCTGCGGAGCAGCTAAGCCCATGTGCCACAACTAATGAACCCACATGCTGCAACTACTGAAGCCCGTGCGCCTAGAGCCCGTGCTCCGCAACAAGAGAAGCCTGCACATCGCAATGAAGAGTAGCCCCCGCTCGCCACAACTAGAGAAAGCCTGCATGCAGCAACGAAGACCCAACGCAGCCAAAAATAAAATAAATTTTTGAAAATAAGAATTATTTACGTATGTTTTGATGTTTTTTATACATCTCAAATGAAAGTTCTGTAAACTTTAAATTACGAAGCAGCACAATGAAAACAGAATTCTGAAATAAATTGTATTTTATTAAAGAAGCCAGAGAAGGGACATTGTGGCTATAATCTTAGTTAAAAGTGCTAGAGTTTGGGGGAAAAAAAGTTAGAACTTTGTATTGCATTTCCTCAAAGTGCTGTTGGTTACTTTTAAAAAGGGTGACATAAGACTGTAACTTGTGAAGCTTGGTTTTGTTTGGGCAAATTTTTAATTTTAGTACCTTGCAGAAAAGTTTAGTGGACAAGATTCCCTTTGCTGTGTAACAAATGCTTTTACTATTTAGCTAAGGTTTACTACCAGTGGCTCAGAGGCTGAAAGGAAAAGTGAAATGACTGTTGTTTCCCATCTAATACTAGATTTTATTTTTATTTCCACTACCCAGTGTTAAAAAAGGAAATGAAAAGAAAGCAAAGATCAAGATCCAAAAGCTCAAACTAAAATGTAATTTCCGGGGCTTCCCTGGTGGCGCAGTGGTTGAGAGTCCACCTGCCGATGCAGGGGACATGCATTCGTGCCCCGGTCCGGGAAGATCCCACATGCCACGGAGCAGCTAGGCCCGTGAGCCATGGCCGCTGAGCCTGCGCGTCCGGAGCCTGTGCTCCACAACGGGAGAGGCCACAGCAGTGAGAGGCCCGTGTACCGCAAAAAAATAAATAAATAAAAATTAATTTCCTAACTAGAATAAGGCTGGTTTTGCCATGATGTGAAAAGTCATCCGTAGGAAACGTTTGTTAATAGCTAAACAGTTGGCCATACTGATTGCTGGGATTAGTAGTTCGATTGGGATGTACTTCTGTCTTCAGATACTCAATCAGGCAGGTAAAAACCAATCAAGGCTAAGCATTGGGACTGACTCAACTTCTTTTTTGCCTCCCTACAGAGAAATGTTTCAACTATGCTTCTTACCCCTACATTTTCGTCTCCCTGAGAGAATGGAACAAAAGTCCAAGTGACAGTGGGTTGGAGAGCAGTGCATTATCTGCCTCTTATTACCCAGGACTTATATACTCTAATGATAGAATAATTGCTAAAGCTTTGTTTATCTTTCTTGATTCTATCATTTCTGTGTTGCCTCGGGAGCTTCTCATGGGCGGGGTCTAAAGTTGTGTGGAATGGATTCTAAGGACAAACTGCTTTTGTCCCAGGCCATTTATTGTCTTCATTTTCCGTAAGAAGTTCTTATTTTGGCTGAAAAATTGCAGCATGACCAACAAAAAATTGTTGACCAGCGAAGAAAAGTATATTTACAGTAGCTTTAAAAAAACTATTTGGAAAAGAGATTATACTTAAAGATTATTATTTCTGAAAGACCCATATACCATGGAGAAATTTTCTGGCCATGAATCTATTTTGCTGTATTAACCATTCGTGCCATTCAGTCTGTTCATCTTTAATTATATGCTATATATTTGAGCATGAGGCATTTGGGGACACTTACTGGTCAACTTTGAGTTTTGAGAATTTTTTTTTTTTAAGTTGCAGGCAGACAAACGATAGTTTGAGGATATTAATGGAATTGTATTATGGTTGAAAATTTTGATTGTTAGAAAATTTGTCTGTAATTAGCCATAAATTTAGTTTTATTGTGGACCAAGTCATGGACTCTGCTGGAGATGCAGAGTCCTAACTTAGTGTGAAAACGTTCTGGTACAGGGACCCTCCTGTCTTCTCAGCACTGTTGTCATGTTCCACTTCAACCCATTTCACATGTTGTGGCTAATGTAGTGACTGCTGAGTGGTACGTGCACTAGATCAACAGGGGTCATAAGTTTTTGGTTTTGTTTTTTGCAGTACTTATGCATCATAAGAACAACATGGTGAAAACTGAAGCATTTTCTATTTGGGTTAACTTAGGATCACCAGTAGAGATATAAAGCATTTAACCTTTTTTTTTTTTTTTTTTCTGTTTTGCTCTCACCTGATTACTGGATGGGGAGATGGGCAAAGAATCGATGTTGAGGGGAGGTGATGGAAGAGAGGTGCATGTTGCTACCACTTTTTGTCTATCTGTGTAATCTACTAATCATTTCATATGGTCTCTGGCAACTGTTCTGGTGACAAGTTTTACTTCTTTTGGAGAAACTGTGATTTTTATTTTTGAATAAAAATAAGAATAAGAAAATGGGTTTTTAGGGCTTCCCTGGTGTTGCAGTGGTTAAGAATCCACCTGCCAATGCAGGGGACATGGGTTCGAGCCCTGGTCCAGGAAGATCCCACATGCTGTGGAGCAACTAAGCCTGTGCGCCACAACTACTGAGCCTGTGCTCTAGGGCCCGTGAGCCACAACTACTGAGCCCGCGTGCCACAACTACTGAAGCCCGCGCACCTAGAGCCTGTGCTCCGCAACAAGAGAAGTCACCACAATGCGAAGCCCGCGCACTGCAACGAAGAGTAGCCCCCGCTCGCCGCAGCTAGAGAGAGCCTGCGCACAGCAATGAAGACCCAATGCAGTCAAAAATAAATAAATAAAAAATTAATTAAAAAAAAAAGAAAATGGGTTTTTAAAAACAGATTTCCTATTTCCTAAAATACAGTGGGAAAGGACTGCTGTCAGGCTGAGAAATCTGGAGGCCAGGAGACAAACAGTGGGTGCTCAAAAAATGCAGCTCCATGCCCTTGGGGAAAAAATAAAATAAATGTGGAAGCCTTTTCTTTTGTTCTTCTGCTTCATCTTATATTTGTATGCTTATAAACATTATTGGTGTGAGAATTCCTCTTTTGAAAGCTTTCAAGTTGTTTTTCGGTCCAAGTTGTTGGCATTCTACCTCGCAGTATTCCTGCTTCTTATTTGAGGAATACAAAAGGAGATGCACTTTTGACTACTTATCCTTTAACTTTTGAATACTGGATGCAGGTATTAGTACAAATTCAGTATGCCATTATGTGATGAAGAAAAAAAAAAAAGACATGTTTATGACTAGGAAACAGTTCTTGGCAAAGAGAAGTTTTGTCCTGTTCAATCAGTTACTGAAATGGAGCTGAGTTTTCTTTTGTGTATGTCTTTTTTTTTTTTTTTTTTTTTTTTTTGCGGTACGTGGGCCTCTCACTATTGTGGCCTCTCCCGTTGCGGAGCACAGGCTCCGGACGCGCAGGCTCAGCGGCCATGGCTCACGGGCCCAGCTGCTCCGCGGCATGTGGGATCTTCCCGGACCAGGGCACAAACCCGCGTCCCCTGCATCGGCAGGCGGACTCCCCACCACTGCGCCACCAGGGAAGCCCAATTATGTATGTCTTTGAAGTTGAAATGATTCAGTAGTCATCTGTGAGCACTGGAGTAGTGAGTTCTTGGGAACGTTTGTACTCCCAAGGAGGCAGTTTGTGAAGCAAATGTATAGTGAGTAAGTATATTGTGACTTTTCTGACTAGCGTGCTATATAGAGCAGATGATGTTTTGGTATACTGGAGCACAGCAGTTACGCCACGAGGTGTCAAGTAGAAGCTCAGGCACTTGGTCAATCCAGTTATCAGTTTCTACTCTTCATATGCTCTCATTTTCTTCGTGTGTATTTGTAATTGCTTTAAAGTGATCCTGTCAATTTGACAACCAGAAAGGGTAACAGAAATAAAGTCCAAATAGTTGATTTTAGAATTTTAAGTAAGTTGTATTAGGGGAACATATTAACTGTGAGGATAACCATCAATTTGATTTTTCTTACTGTTCCTCTTGCTTATCCCCTTGACTGACAAGTTGACTGCTTCACTTTATGTAAAGTTTTATTTCTTTTAAATTAAAACTAAAAGTTCTTGAACTTTGTACTGACTCAGGATGTGTGATGCTGTGTTTTAATCACTGCTCTGTTCAGTCAGTAAAATTCCTATACTTTTAAAACATCCCTGACTGTCAGGTTAGCACTGCTACTACGTGCCGCCATTTTATCATTGTTTTGCATCATCATTGACTTGTGTGATCAGGTGTCTTTCACCACATGAAGGAATGAAACTGGCAACAGTCATTTTATAATGGTGTATGTTAATGTATAATGTTTAATCTACTCCACATCTTTCTGCAAGGTTTTCTGGCATCCTTTTTTAGCATTCATGTTAAAGGAGGCACCCAGGATGGCCCTTCAGGTTTTTTGATGTGTTTAAGAATATGCGGTCAATGTTACTTGCTGGAACCAGCCCTGGAAAAGTTGAACTGGTGCCATATATTTCTTGCTACTGTTATGTCTAACTATAAAATGAAGGAAGTGCTAATAACACTTCCTACTTGTTTAGCACGTTTTCCTCCCCAGCTCTCCAAGGAGTTGGCCAATATCAGGCAAGATTCCCAGCCCATGTTTCTATTATTTTATAATTCTTGTAACAATGTTGCATAAGGCTTCCACTCGGTATCTTTTTTCTTAAAAAAGATTTCTTAAAATCTTTTTTCCTAAAATTTGGAAAGTAATACTTGCTAGTATCATCCCCATTTCTCAGATACTAAGAACAAGGCATATTTTGGCTAAGTATTTGACCTAGGATTATACTATAATCAGCCGCAGTGCCAAAAACAGAATGCGGGATTCTTCCTCGACTTCATTTTATTACCGAGCAATAGTTTCTCTACTTTACAGATACATATACTTACAACAGGACCAAAGAAAATACATTTCCAGTTTCCAAAAATATTTCCCACATCTCTTCTTCAGTGTTCCAGTGTTAGGATTTATACTAGATTTATTGTCTGAAGTAAAGTTTCAGTGCCAGTTATAAACACGATCTGTTCCCATATTATTCCTGATTTGACTACTATCCCAGAAGGTGACAGATAGCGGAAGAAAGAGTATAAGGAATGTATCCCCTATTTTCTTTTTGCCCTTCTAAATTTGATTTAATATAAGGTTGCTTTCTACCAGGAAATTTCATGAATGGGCATATGTTAATAAGCCAGAGTTTTTTTTCTTTTATAGTAATAAACTTAACAAAATATCTCCCCAAAGTGGATTCAGTTAGAGTGTGTTAAACTTGAGCTAGTACTTCCTGAACTTACAGGGGGAAGCAACGCCAGCCACTCTGAAAATGAAGTTGTTCCTATAAAACTTAGTTACTGCAGTCTGAATATATTTTGTGCTTTGATGTAGATCTTCAAAATTCCTTTTGTTAGTGAATGTATAACTTGAGGAGTCTGTAAAAACTAGAAGAATTGATCGTTCTGCTTTAAAAATACTTAAAAAAAACTGAGGACAAAGTTTCTGAGAGTGGCAGGTTTTTGTTTTTGTTTTTTTCCTTCAGAGTAACAGAAGTGAAAGCTGCATTTTGGTCAATTTTGCTCAGCCTTCTTAGTGACAACTCGAGGCGCAAAGCGTGTGCTGGTGTGCACACACCAAGCAGTCTTCTTGTTTTGGTGCCCCGCACGTGAACCACTGCATGTCCACACATGCCTCACATAAAGAGTCCATTCTTGCTCACACGCAGCCAAGGAGGCTGGCCGCTGCAGTCTTCTGCTCAGGGGAAATTGGCAGCCTTTCTTCTCCTGTAAACAACAGCCTGACGTCACCCCCTGCAGCAGTGATAGTGGACCCACTTTAGAGATTCTCAACTGGCAGATCTGCTGAAGGCCTGTCACTGGCTTTGATCATCTTCACTCACACTTGAATAAATGCAGTACAGAGAAATTCGTTAATGTCAGGAATACTGGTGTAGCCCTTTAAAATGGTTTGTGAAGTACTTGACCTTGAATTTTCACATATAATCCTAATGGGAAACCTGTGTGATGAGCAGGAGAATTGTAGTTATTTCTATTTTAGAAATAAGGTAACTCAAGTCCAGAGAATTAAAAAGTTAGCCAGTGGTGAAATGACTGAAATTTAGGCCTTCTAAACACTGTTTTGTCTCTTTTTACTATGTTAAATAACTTCTTTAGTAATTGTTAATTGTTCTGTTACTTCCTCTCTGAACTAAAATGTGTGGGATGATGATTTATGAGTTTTTTCCCAGTCAAGACATCTGTGCGTTAAAATCAGATACAGTCTTCTTGCATTCGGAAACTCCCAGACAATACATTAACCCACTTCCTTGCCTCAGAGAGAGCCTTTTGAAAAATCTAGCATAAGTCTACACTCACCAGCCTAATTGGAAAGATTTATTAACAAGATGATCCTGTTCTTCATTTGGCCTCTGAAAGCTACATAAAATCGAGAGGGTGGAAGATCGTAATTCTTTTGTGTTGTTAACAGGAAGAGACAAAGCTAACATGAAGGGGCTGTTCTATTAGTTAGAAATCAGAATTTTATTGGGAAGGAGGGGAGAGTTGAGCTACTGGTTAAAATATAACTTATTTGTTGTATAAGTAGTTGTCTTTCTCACATACCCACTTCTAGTTTATTTTCAGGCAGTTACAATGACCTTTCATGATTTATAGTTGTGTATGTGGTTTGGGAATACTTCAGGTTGTAGATAACTTGGTTTTCTTTTTGACTCTGAGTCGGTTTTTCAATGTGACGTTGAAGAATAGGTAGAAGGGTGTTTAGGTGTGTGTGGACTACGCACCGTAAATTAGTCAGACCTTAACTTCTCTGCTGAATGCCGCAACTTGAGCCAGCTCCCCTGATTTTGAAGTGTATGTTTAGAGAATGCAAATTAATGTTGATTTTAGCTTACCCCTGACAGAAAATGTGTTTAAATCCTATGTATTAAAAAGGCAAATATAATTTAAAAAAAGAAACTGCTTTCTAAAACTGCACTTTGGTATACAGTAGGCACTCAAAAAGGAACTTTAAATGAAACTGTGATAATCAGAAATTAACTATGTTAGCAACCTCAATAAGCTAGCATCTATTATAGTAGTTGACTAAAGATATACCTAAGGAGAAAAAGTGTGTTTGGGGTGGAAGAAACATATTTTATTGCATAACTTAAAATGAACCAAAAAAGCTGTTTATTTTGCTTTTTATTTCACTGAATGGAAAAAAGTAGCTTTGCCTTTAAAAGACAGTACTGCTGGTTTTAAAAATTATAGCAGGTTGAAGGAATAGAAGGGTAGTACATCAAATCTACTTTAACAAAGAAAACAAGTCACTACCTTCTCACCATCTTTTGCTTCTGTCTATGGCAAAGAATAAGGAGCAAGTAACAGCTGCCAGTCAGAGCCCGTCATTTCTGTTGGGCAGCGAAGTCTCAAAGTCTGGGTATGCTGGGGAAGTGGAGTGGCCAGTGCAGTGAGCCGCCCCAGCAGTGAGGGCAGTGCCACTGGTGCAGTGTGCATACCAGTGCGGGGCTTCCCCAGCGCTGCCCTTGGGGGAAGCCCATGCCCACTTGTTACAGGAAAGGCTGCAGGGGGTCTGCCCAGCCCAGCTTTAAGTTAATAAACTGATGCTTAAAGTGTCCCAGTCTGTCAAGTAACAGCGTGGAGTTTCTCATCACTGCAAGCGGCTGTTTGTAATTGTAAGCACATAGTAGTAAGGGCAGAGGACAGATGTTAGATAAGTGAAGTCAGTGGGAGAGCAGTGAGAGAGCCAAGCTGGCCTTAGCTTTTAACTTTTAAGTAATTATCTTGCTATGTGTTCCACAGTGAGTAACATATGAGCAGAAAACAAGGTGGGATTTGAATTTTAGCCCTCCATAAAAGCATTAGCTTTTTATTTTAGCATTTCAGAGTTGGAAAATACCATTTTGGCAGATTTGGTACGAATGATGGTGCCACCTGGATTTGTATGGTGCCTTGCAGTTCATAATCACTCTCGTGAGCATTATTTTATTTAACACGTGCAGCCGTAACCACCTCGTGAGGTACTGCCCTTCGCCTTTATAAATGAGAAAACAGAGTTCTGAGAGGTTATGACTGGTCAAAGGGCACCCAGCTAGCAGGCAGTACTAGGGCTTCAACTGGAATCCCTGTCCTTTGACTCCAGCGTTCCTGTCACCGAGCTGGGAACAAGCACCTTGATAACACCCAGCTTCATGGTCTTCCCACCTCTTGCTCTCGCATCTGTGCAGAAAACCACAGGCAGCAAATCGAGCTTAGTGACCGGTTCCTGTTGCTCACAGTAAACTGTATCGTCAAAGGGTAGCTTCTTGATTGACTTTGAAGTTAATAATCCAATAAAAAGAGAAGACTTGTTATTTCTTACGCAGGATTAGAAGAGTAGTGCACAATGAACCATAGGGACCATTTGGTTTTAATACACATTGTTTTACCCAGAGTAAAGCCCCCCTCCATAAGGAAAGTGAAACTCCAGTTAATTGCAGAGGACTAGAGCCCATTTCCCCAGCCTCAGACCAGGTGGCGTTTTCTTTTAAAAAGGACACCTCCTTAAGAGTCTGCCTGCCGATGCAGGGGACGCAGGTTCGTGCCCCGGTCCGGGAAGATCCCACATGCCGCGAAGCGGCTGGGCCCGTGAGCCACGGCTGCTGAGCCTGCGCGTCCGGAGCCTGTGCTCCGCAACGGGAGAGGCCACAACAGTGAGAGGCCTGTGTACTGCAAAAAAAAAAAAAAAAAAAAAAAAAAAAAAAGGACACCTCCTTAAACAGAGGCTAGAGTCCTCATCCCAGGAGCTAATTTGACTTGAGCTTCCAGCAGAAGCATTTACCCTTTGCGAAACCTTGTGCTGGAACCAGGCTTGTGGGAGTTTAGGATCTAGTGGGGGAGACTTACTCCAGGGTGAAATGCCCCAGTGCTAAGCGTTCAGTCATTTAAGAGACTAAAAAGGTCATGGATAGATTCATGGATAACTCACATTTGGTCTCAGTCTTTTGGAAAACATTTATGAAGAAGCCCTTTCTTATATGACCTTCTATTTGTAAGAAAAATGACAACTGTGGCCACTTAGGAGTGTTTCAGAATAATGAACGCTGCCTATCCCTAAGAAGCTGAAGTATGAAGATTAAAAGCAAATCAAATTGTGATTGTTAGCCCTGGATTTCTCTTTAGGCATTGTCCCTAGAAGTTTTGACTGAGAAAATCATATATTATTTGTGCCTTGTTATAAAAGCTCTGCTAATACCTTTTAACTCCTTGGCATACATTTTCAAAGAACTGATGGCGAGCGAGAGCTTGGAGAGCCTTTTTGAACCCCCTGGTAATTTGGGCAGTCTCCAAGTCAGGCTGAGTTGATAGGGGATGCAGAACTGATCAGAATAATTACAAGTTCCATTATGTAAAACTTTGCCAACAAAAATGCTCAGGGAATGCCTTTATAGGACCTAACTTGCACCAGAATTAAACTTGTCTTTCTCGGTAGTTACTTCCAAAGCTGAACAAACTTCATTGTGTAAACGGGTCAGTTTGTGTAGTATTCTTCTTGCATGACATGTTCAGGTATACACAAAGGCAGTTGGATTATAAATTTCAAGGCCAAACTAGCTTCCAGTAAAGCAGATATATGAAGAAGCTATATTATATTATATTCTTAGAGGAAGAGAACATTCTTTTTAATTTAAGAGCTGCGTTCAATTTCCCAGTCTCTTGGCTTGGATCGTGCTCACCTCTGTCAGCTCCAGGTTTGGCTCTCACGTTCCTGCCTCTAGGTTCTTGAATCACACTCAGCAGTACTTGCTTATAATCAGGTGGTCCTGTCCTCACTCCATTCTCCAGGGCCTAAGAAGTGGATAGAATGATTTGGGGTTAGCTTTAAAAAAATAACCAGATACCCCATTGATTACAGTCTGTGTAGTACCTTTCTACCGTAATGTGTCTCACTGGCTTCAAATCAGGCCAAAGACAGACGTAAAATACTGTAAATGGTACATATGTAAACTTTGCTGAAGAGGCTATGAGGGTCCTACATTCACTTACCATGTTTGCCCAAAAGTGTCCCTCATTTCATTTTGGTAGTGAAGACCAAAGCTGAATTTCATTAACAATCTATGAATATTTATAGCTTTTTGTGGGTTTTGCCAGTTTTCCCTCTTAGGTGATAAATGGTGGTGGTGAAGGGGAGTTCCATAAATTTTAGGGCAAGAACCCAACTCATTATTCATTCAATTCATTATTTAAATTTTCAGTTCATCACTTCAGCCCCCAAGACTTTAGGAGAAAAACAGGCATTGCCTGTCTATTTGTTTGACGGAAAGTGTCAGAAACCTATCAAACTAACTTAGAAAATGGAGACTTACTGACTTATAGAATTTGAGAAAGGCCTGGGCCACCAGACTGTGGGAGGAGCAGTACCGCAGTCGGCTTGAACGCGGCTAGGACTCTCTCCGTCTTTCATCTCTGTCTCTTTCTGCATTTTTGTTTCATTCCTTCTCATGGCTGGCAACATGGCCACCAACAGTTTTTATTATAGCTTCTGTCACTGAAAAGTTCTCTGAATGCCAAGTTAAGAAAAAATCATAGGCAAGAAACTCAGATCATTGTGTGTCATGTGTCCATCTCTGGGTCATTCAGCAGGGTTAGGGAGGTGGGGGTCATGTAGAAACATGGTGACACGTGTGTGTTTACCCATAGGACTAAAAGTGGGTAGGTGGGTATTGCCCTGGGTAAGACATGCTTGTTGGGAAGAAAATTCCCCAGCATGTATGCTCACTATAACATGTCAGACCAGTGCCTTTCAAATGTTTTGACAGAAAACCATAGTAAAAAATACGTTTTACATTTAAGCACACACACACACACGCACACACACACACACACACTTAATTGAAAAAAAAATTGTGAAACAGTATTTACCCTATGTACAAGGCATTCTGATACTTTCTATTACATTCTATTATAATTCATTTTTAAGAAATATTGATTATAATTTACCTAACTGATTTCATGACATTGAGATCTGTAGTTTGAAAAATACTATGCTAGATGTTAAAAGTAGCAGATAGATAATTTCACATGCAAACAGATACTTGCACGTGGATATTTATTCAGTCTTGTTGAATAATTTATGTTCTAGAGAGATGCTGGGGTCTCATAGGGTGACAAATATGTGACATGAATGCCTTTTCCAGTTTCCATGGTGGATGATATGGTTGTGCTTTTCCTACCGAGGAATATTCTGGAGGCTTTCCCAGCCCTTTGTAAAGTATAGTAAGCAAGACGAGTGCCATATGCAATCAGCTGCACTCCACTCTGTTATGGACTTACCTCTTGCTGAGAAATACTGAAATCCTTTGGACCTAGAAAATTTCCCAAAGTGCTTTCACTTCTCTCTTAAAACAAAACATCAGCACCACTTTCTTGAAAACTTTGTTGTGGCAGCATGAAGGGCAGCTTTCCTGATCATTGTAATACTGTAAAAGGGTGGATGAAATCTGTGCTTATCCAAGAGTCAGCTGAAAAACTAAGACCTCTTGTTTTTTATTTTCTACTGAAACATTTGAATCCCCAGCCTTCTACTTTTTAAGTTGAATTGAGAAATTCAGATGGAAACTTAACAGCAGTAGAACAGAGGAGTGACTCCTGAACGAGACATACGAAAATGCAGAGAAGAGTAGTAGAGTTCCTTCCTGCAAAAGCCCATGGAGATCCTACATAACAACTGATTAGCATATAGCGCCGTGAATCTTACTGTGAAATGCACAGCCATAAAATGTTTAGAAGAATATATTGGAGAATATAGAATTAGGAATACAGAGAGATTTCATAGAACAAGATACAAAAAGTACTGACCATCAAGGAAAAGACTGATAAATTTGACTACTGTTGATGAACTTTTACTCATTAAAAAGATTGGGAAAAGTAGATTGAGAAAAGTATTTAGAACACATATAATAGACAAAGGACTGATATTCAGAATATATAAAGAACTGTTGATGGGAGTGTAAACTGGTAGAACCATGTTACGAAAAATTTGGCAGTGTCTAGTAAAGCTGAAGATAAGATACCCTGTGATTCAGCAGTTTCACTCCTACTAGATTTATAACCTAGAGCAATAGTTCCTCAAACCTTTTGATCTCACTCTACACTTTTGAAAATTATTGAGGACCTCAAAGAACTTTTGTTTATGTGGATTATATCTGTTGATAGCTACCATATTAGAAAATTTAAATTTTTAAAAATATTTATTTATTCATTAAAAAAACCATTATGTGTTAACATAACTTATTTTTTATGAAAAATAACTAAATTTTTCCAAAGCAAAAAATATTAGTGGGAAGACTGGCACTGTTTTACAGTTGTGCAGACCTATCTAATGTCTAGCTTAATAGAAGAGAGCTGGATTCTCCTATCTGCTTTTGCATTTATCTGTTGTGGTATGTTGTTTTGGTTGAAGTAGACAAAGAAAATGTAGCCTTCCACAGATATGTAGTTGGAAAAAAGAGGAATATTTTAATAACCTTTTCAAACAATTGTAGATGTTCACTTTTGTAAAATCTGAAACCATATCAATATACTTTAATTTACTTAAAATCTTTTAGTTTACCTTGCATGTTGTTGAGTAGATTTTTCACTCATGCCTGATTTTGTAACATCATACATTGATTGTTTGGAAAATATTGTTTCACTGAGTTATGCAGATATTTTCATTGTTGACACATTTCATTATACAATATTAAAATGTCACATTCTTTAACTTTACTACTGATATCATCAGAAAAGTGTTTAAGTATTGGGAAGCTGTCAAGCACGTAGTGGCAGATAACAAGTTTTCCAAAATTCTAATTTTCACTTGAAAGCCCAAATTTTATCACTGGCACCAAAAATCTGTTGTTTTTCTCGAACTGATTGGCTCACTTGTCTGCTAGATACTCAAGTCTGAATAACCACAGTTTGTCTGACTGTCATTCCTTCAGTGAGAATGGTGTCCCATGAAGCAAGCAGCTACCGTCAGCTCAAAGGCAAACAATTGCCCAAGCCCTTTCTCCAGGCAACCTTCGTCCCTTGGTATGTGGTAGAAGTGCTTTATGTGTACTCTCCCATTTCGTCACACAGAACATTAAAAAGACATGCACTTGAGGGTTGAGATTTAATTAAATTAATATTTTTTTCTGCTTTCGTGGGTGAAGGTCAGGGAAACAATGACTGCTAGTACCGTTTGGTGCTACTGCCTTTGTTCATGTCATCCTGAATCCATCTAAGCTTTTCACTGTTTTTCAATAGTGAAAAAGGCAAAAAAAAAAAAAAAAAAAGAAGGCAAATAATATCTTAGAATTATTATGAAATACTTTTGACTTTGTGGACCCTCTGCAGGGGCCTGGAGATCCCCAGGGGTCCTAGAACCCCCTCCCCGTCCAGGAATTGGACCACACTTGAGAACTGTTCCCTAGAGAAAGCACAACTCTTGTGCACCAGGATACACAGGATCCATCAGGTTTACATGAATGTGAGTGTGGCGGGGTGGGGGGCGTATGATCAAGGAGAGGTGTATGGTGAGGAGGATGCTTCTGGGATGCTGACAGTATTCTATTTCTTGGCCTGAGTGGGGGTGTTTGTTCTATGATATGTGAATCTGTCCATTTTTATTTATGTACTTCTCTTTATGTCTTTTATTTACAAGTCTGATTCTCTGACTTTCACTAGCATTGTTAGTGTTCGTCTCTGGTTTAGCAAAATAAAGGGTGTTGAGAAGGGAGGAACCACCCTCCAGTGCTCCCCTCTTTGTATTGTGTATGGGATGTATTTATCCAGCCTTTTCTGCATTTTGGGCTGTGGTTCTTTTGGTTATATTACAGCTGAGGTAGGAATTCAAGTACTTCTAGCGTGTTTTCCCCCTCATCGTTTCTGAGGTGGCTAAGGCAGTGAAAATTATGAGGAAGCTTTTTTTCTTTCAATTGAAAACTTTATATAGTGCTTAGTTATTTGAGACTTAGGAACCTTACCATAGAAGCTATTCCCATATTCTTATTTTCTGGAAGGAGAACAAAATGAAAAGTAACTCGAGTAAGGACACAAATGCAGAGTAAAACCATTTCTTCTTTTGCTGTTATTAAATCATAAAACTATGGTGACCATACATGAAATAAGAAGTCGTAATAAGATTTTGGCATTACTGGATTATCTTACTTATGGTCATGCTTTGAGAACACTTTCACTTTAGTTGTCTAATTTTATCTCCATAACACTGAATTAAGCACAGCAAGTACTAATACTTCCATTTCATAGATAAGAAAACTGAGGCACAGAAAAGATCTGTGAATTAATTCAGTAGCAAAGCCAGGACTACTCTAGATTTCATGACTCCTAAGGAATTCAAGATAGTCATCAAAACCTGGGCATTTTTGTCTTTGCCTCGTTAGTTCTCCTAACAAGCCGAGCTCCTCCACTCTTGGTCAGGAACATCAGTCAGTGCTCTGTATGTACATCAGCACCACCTACCATGCTTCCTTATGCTCTGACACTTGGAATGAAAACATTTAGAAAACCACAAAGACTAAATTAAATTTCAATTTTGTCTGTTAGAAACTGAGTCCATTGAGGTGTGTGTTCTATGCTACTAATCATGGCCTTCAACCTGAACCCTCGTGCCATAAGTGAGAGGAGTGTTTATGCTCCTTTTGTTAGCTGTCAGAGTGACTGGAAGGTGGTGGAGCTGGACTGCAGATAAAACCAGTTCACTTTCAGATGTACCTGATCTCCCAACAGTACTGTCTTCTTGTTCCTTGGACGAGGTCCACACATGTGGGATTTGCATGTGCAAGAGTGCATGCCCTAACAGAAAAGAATGATCCCAGCTTGGCTGCAACAGACTAGGCAAAGAGCCTAGGCAAAGAGCTCCTGGGCTCTGGAGGATATGGAGAATGGCCCATAGAACCAACTCTGACTTAAACGGACATGTGACGTCTTCCCGAAAGTGGCAACAGAATCTCTGGCAACAGAGTGAGGCAATTAGAAAAAAATTAAGTCTCTTTTTACAGTTTGTCCAGGTTAATCTTTTTTCTTTTTTGAAAGTAATGTTTACCTTTGTTTAATGTTAGAGTCCCAGGATAAATAGATATTATATATAAATGGATATCATGGGCCCTGTATTTCACAACCAGGACCTACATTTAGTAAATATTTTTCTCATTAACTCCTACCAGGATGTTATTTTTGAGATATAGGTCTTAATCGAGCCTTTCACAAGTGAAATATAACAGAAGTCTTAGAAATGAATCTACTAACTGCATTTTTCCGGATGCATTTCAAATACGGGAGTCTAATTATAAGCAACCCCTACACACAAATGGCTGCTGCTCTTGCCCCACTGTTCCCCTTCTGACCAGGCCCAGGTGCGGCTGCCACGGAAGGCGCGTTGTCAGTGCTCAGAGAATCTGTGGGTGGGAGTGGAGGAAGGAGGGACAGTTAAAGAAACAGTGCCTGGGGAGCAGACCCCAGGAACAGAGCCTGTGCCGTCATACTGTGGCAGTTTCCTGTCCCCTTGTCCACAACCAGACTTATTTGTTTTACTTATCCTCATCAAGTGCCATTGGACAGAGTAACAAGTGTGGATTAGCAGGAGTCTTCTTTTTTTGGTTAATTAATTAATTAATTTTGGGCTGCGTTGGGTCTTTTGCTGTGCACGGACTTTCTCTAGTTGCAGCGAGCGGGGGCTACTCTTTGTTGCACGGGCTTCTCACTGCGGTGGCTTCTCTTGTTGCAGAGGATGGGCTCTAGGTGCGTCAGCTTCAGTAGTTGTGGCACACAGGCTCAGTAGTTGTGGCTCGCGGGCTCTAGAGTGCAGGCTCAATAGTTGTGGCACACGGGCTTAGTTGCTCTGCGACATGTGGGATCTTCCCGGACGAGGGCTCGAACCCGTGTCCCTGCATTGGCAGGCGGATTCTTAACCACTGCGCCACCAGTGAAGTCCAGCAGCAGTCTTCTTTAAACTATAGCAAGGAGAATAAGAGCATGAGTCTGGAGTCTGACACTGTAGACTTGAAATTGGGTGTTACCACCTCCCAGCTGTGTGGCCTTTGAGCAGGTTGCTTTACCCCACCTAGTGAGTCTGTTTTGTCTTCTGTGAATGGGAATAATTGTACCTACCTCCCAGGGTTACTGTAGGATTATATTATGACCTGTATGCATATGGTATACATGACCCCATGCCTAAGCTGTATTGATAGTAAGCACTCAATAGATGGTAGCTCTTTTCATATATGCAGACGAAAGTTTCATTCATGTTCCCTACAGCATAAATTATTTTTAAGACAAGGCTTTATTCCACATATCTATCTGAACTCTACTCCCCGGAGGAGCTGACATTTTTTTTTTTTTATGAAATAATTTTTTAATTTAATTCATCATTTTCAAGGTATCTTTATTTTTCACACTAGACTTATAACCACACATCCACTAAAGATCAATGTGGATCTTTTTTTTATTTGAATTTTTGAATTTTATTTAATTTTTTTTATACAGCAGGTCCTTATTAGTCATCCATTTCATACACATCAGTGTGTACATGTCAATCCCAGTCTGCCAATTCATCACACCCCCAGCCCCACCCCCCACCGCTTTCCCCCCTTGGTGTCCATACATTTTTTTCTCTACTTCTGTGTCTCAATTTCTGCCCTGCAAACCAGTTCATCTGTACCGTTTGTCTAGGTTCCACATATATGCATTAATATACGATATTTGTTTTTCTCTTTCTGACTTACTTCACTCTGTATGACAGTCTCTAGATCCATCCACGTCTCTACAAATGGCCCAATTTCATTCTTTTTTATGGCTGAGTAATACTCCATTGTGTATATGTACCACATCTTCTTTATCCATTTGTCTGTTGATAGGCATTTAGGTTGCTTCCATGACCTGGCTATTGTAAATAGTGCTGCAGTGAACACTGGGGTGCATGTGTCTTTTTGAATTATGGTTTTCTCAGGGTATATGCCCAGTAGTGGGATTGCTGGGTCATACGGTAATTCTAATTTTAGTTTTTTAAGGAACTTCCATACTGTTCTCCATAGCGGCTGTATCAATTTACATTCCCACCAATGGTGCAAGAGGGTTCCCTTTTCTCTACACCCTCTCCAGCATTTGTTGTTTGTAGATTTTCTGATGATGCCCATTCTAACTGGTGTGAGGTGATACCTCATTGTAGTTTTGACTTGCATTTCTCTAATAATTAGTGATGTTGAGCAGCTTTTCATGTGCTTCTTGGCCATCTGTATGTCTTCTTCGGAGAAATGTCTATTTAGGTCTTCTGCCCATTTTTGGATTGGGTTGTTTGTTTTTTTAATATTGAGCTGCATGAGCTGTTTATATATTTTGGAGATTAATCCTTTGTCCGTTGATTCGTTTGCAAATATTTTCTCCCATTCTGAGCATTGTCTTTTTGTCTTGTTTATGGTTTCCTTTGCTGCGAAAGCTTTGAAGTTTCATTAGGTCCCATTTGTTTATTTTTGTTTTTATTTCCATTACTCTAAGAGGTGGATCAAAAAAGATCTTTCTGTGATTTATGTCAAAGAGTGTTCTTCCTATGTTTTCCTCTAAGAGGTTTATAGTGTCCAGTCTTACATTTAGGTCTCTAATCCATTTTGAGTTTATTTTTGTGTATGGTGCTAGGGAGTGTTCTAATTTCATCCTTTTACATGTAGCTGTCTGGAGCTGACATTCTGAGAGGGGTAGGACAGTAGGGCACTGTTAGCATAGATATGCTAGGGAAAAGGGCAGGCCAAGGTGAGAAAGTCAGGAGATGTGGAACATCATAAGGCCCTGGGAAGTGGGGAAAGGAAGACTAAAAGGTGAGACTGGGTACATTCTTCCCCCAGAAAATGGGTGAATTCTTCCTCTTCTTCCTTCCTATTGAACCACATACACATTGTTGCTAGGACCCCAAACTCAGGCTGAGACTGTTAATACTGTATCTGCCCCCTGGCTGTACATTCAGTCACCTGCAGAGCTTATTAAAAAGGAACCATGCTTGGGCCCTGCCCCAGTCCCTCAAATCTGAATTTCTTAGCGGGTGAGACCCAGTAGCACCTCAGGTAACCAGTGTGCATCCAGGGTGGGGAAGCATTTTAGCTACGTAGGGGTTAAGTATACCTGTGAAGGCTAGCCTGGAAACCTGCCCATTCCAAGTTCTAAACAAGTGGGAACTTTCCACACACAAACACATGCACACATACATACACACACACACACACGAATCTACATATGCAGTCTTAACTTCAGCAGAAATCTTTGTCCTTCATTGATTCAACAATCATGAGGAGTGTAGAAGAGATGCTGTTGTCAATACTTTTAAGTGGAGAAATAAGCTTTATTCATGAATAACTATAAAAATTCCAAGATATCATGAATGCTGTAACAGAGGCCTAAATTAGGATGACAGTTCAGAGGAAGGACAGAGTATCTCATTAGTGCCAGCAGGGACAATCTGGAGCATTGAGGATGAAAAGGGGAACAGCATTTCAGAGAGAGGGAATGTTGTGAGCAAAGACTTGGAGATGGAGAAGCCCAAGGTATATAGAGGAACAATAGGTGGACCAGTTGGGGAGAAAGTTGAAGCTTGTGCTAAGGAATTTGCCAAGTTAGTGCAGGTTTTGAAGAGGAGGGTGGTGTGGATGGAGCTGTCTGTAGGAAGCTGGATCTGACGGTAATGGTACCCTGAGGGGAGAGGACTGGAAATGGATGTATTTTCAAAGACCTGTAGAATTGAACATAGACATAGAGTTGAACAGTGAGCAGTGGGGGAGGGGTGGCACGGAGAGAATGGGAAAGGGGAGGGGAGGGTTGGCAGCTGGAATGAGAGAGGAAACTCATTCTTTCACTTGGCCCTGCTGTTGCCCAACGTCTGTCTGTTATTCTGCGAGATCTATGTCAGTCCATCTCTAACCACACTTTGGATTTTACCTAGGGATGCAAAGGCACAGAAAAAAGCTGGAAAAAAATTTTTTGAACGCTACCCTTTTTTTGCAGTTTTTTTTTTTTCTGAAATTGAGTGTAGAATATTGGAGAAATTGTTTAAACTAAGGTGTTTCTGTTGCAACCTGCTCATAACTGCTGATTCTTCCTAAATTATTTCTAAAAACCTGGCAGTAGAAAGACTTCTCTGAAAAACCATCTGCAGCTCTCACTTCCCTGAATCCCATTCTCCCTTTGTCAGGCATTCTTTATCTAATGGCCCAGATAAAATGAACTCTTTGGGAGAATCTGAGTGCATTTCCACTTATGAGCACAGAGAAATACTTTATTTAGAAATAGGAAGGATTTTGTTGCAAGCCTGTTGCAAGGCTGCAGAGAGCTCGTATCCAAAAATTAAGGAAGGAGTGTGGGTGTGGGAGCACCTGTCCTGTATTTGCCTGGATTAGCCCTGGTCTCAGAATCCTGAGAAGGGGCAGTGATTTATGTTATTTCCAGTTAATATAAATATTAAGAATGAGAAGAAAGGCTATTGTTAGTTCTGCCTTAGAAATCAGATTAATTAGGCAAAACCATACATGAGAGAAGTTTTAATCAGTGAGATTGCGGGTGGGAGGTGGCTTCTCTTATGAAGTTTAATTCACTATAAAGAAACTGAAAAATTGATACAGATATAAAGATGATAAAAAGACAATAGACTAATATGAGAAGTTATTTTAAGAAAGACACCTAATTGTAAGCATTGAACTACTGTTTTGACATTTGCTTTATTCCATGTATGTATGCTTTATATATAGGTATAAATAATATCTATACAATGATGTGGTTGGGAATATGTACTTAAAATATAACAATCATTTTCTTGTATTTCTATAGCATTTTTATCATTGAAATTTACTTAGTATTATATTCTATTATGTTTATAAATCATAATTTATCAAGCAGTTCTCTAATGCTGGATCATTAGATTGTTTCTTGTTTTTAGGTACTAGAGAAACACTGTGTTGTGTAGCTCCTTTTTGCTCTTATTCAATTATTTCCCTAGAATCAGAGTCCTAAGAGTAGATTTATTTAGTCAAAGAGTATAATATCTTTATGGTGCTTGTCTCAGTTCCTTTCTGAAAATGAGTACTTTCTATATCTGCTTATTAACACTCTAATGATAATAAACCTAGAAACTATAAAACCTTCTTTATTACCACAGTTTTGATTTCAGTTTTTAAATCTCAAATTGAAAAAAACTATTATTCCTTTAAATTTAGCATCTCATAAATACATTTACATCTGTAATATAAATTAAAAATAAATGCAGTTCATGAATTTATAATTATCAAAATAAGATATATCCTTTATTATATAAAATAAATCCCACATACTATCTTCTCTTTCCTTCAGTATTTCCAGGAAGTTTATATTACTGTTTTTTTAAAACTATAAATCCCTATAAAATCCTAATTTTTCTTTTTTTCATAATACGCTAGGTCAGTTCAATCATATTTATACGCCTAGTAGGTACCAGAGTTTGCTTTAAAAAAAATCGATGTTTGTGTATGCACACATTTGTTAATTTTAAAAAGGAAAAACCCAATTTTTATTTGAGTTATTAGATATCAGTCTGGAATATTAAAATATGTTTTTCTGCAAGCTGCAAGTCATCTGTGGTCAGGTAGGTCTTTTTCCAAGGACTTGTTTTCTGTGTGTCTGATATATAGCTGTGTTAAGACTAAAATAAGCTTTGTGGCTTAGAATAGTCTCCTTGCCAGTCGGTCTCTGCCACACGTTTTTTTCCCCCTTCAGTCCATCCTATTCATTACTCCCGGATTAATTTTCCTAAAACACTGCTTACTGAAAAACCTCACTGGAAAACCTTAATTGACTCCCCATTTCTAGATGAATTGAGTATAAACTTTTCACCTTGGCATTTAAGACCCATGACAAAACATGCCTTTGCAGGTTCACGAGAACCACTGGCCAGATTAGTGTGCTGCCGCGGTTCCCCACCCCAGATTTACCTCATCAAAAACTTCTAGGAGTGGGACTCTCCGAAATCTCTCTCTTTTCAAAGCCCCCCAGTTGAATGAAGCACCACTGGGCAGGGGGGGATGCACTCTGGCACCAGCAAAGGGCAGACACAGGCTCACATCGTGACTCTGCCACTTAGCAGCCCAGGGATTTCCAGTATGGGTGCCGGCCTCTACACCTAGGCCTTCTTCTTTTTTTCTGTAAAACGGGGTCAAATTGTATTTTGTGAGAATAATCACAATTACGCATACCACGATTGGTATAGAGTAAGTACTAAAGAAATACTGGCCACTACTGTTTTATAGTGACAGTAGTAGTAATAAAAATCGTAAGCTTTTGTTCAGGCAGATGTGGGCTCAACTTACAACTCTGTTCTTCCTCTCTCTAGATCTTATCCAAATTACCTTATTCTCTGACCCTCAGTTTCCTCATCTACAAATAGGGCTAATAATGCCTCCCTTATTTAATATGAGATATGAAATATCAGCACATTGCTACATAGTAGGCACAAAATGATAGCAAATGTTTTATTATATGCCAGTTACCGTTCTAAGCTCTTTATGTTTTCTTTGTTTGTTTTTAGCATACCTCAGTTTTTATTTTCAAAACAGGGACACATATTCTTGAAGAAACTTAACAATCATGAATCAACTGAATCACTTGACAAGAAGTTCACAAGCCAATGTGAAGAAAGGGAGAGGGTATGAGAGCATGTAAGCTCTTTATGTTTTAACTACTCTTCCTGTGAACCGTATGAGGTGATACCAGTATTGTCATTATTTCACAGATGAAGAAACTAAGACACAGAGAAGTTAAGTAATTTGCTCAAGGTCACACAGCTAGGAAGCTATGAATTTGGACTCACTCCCCTGACTCTAGAGCCCACTCTCACCCACTGTGCAGTGTTTCTTCTCATTATTATATTGCATTGTTATTGACTTACTTTATTTTTCCTCCACCCCCTCCTCTATCTATACTAGCTCCCTTAGGACAGTGAGTAATTTTTCTTTATATCCCCTACAGCACCTAGCAAGTACCTCATCTGTAGAAGATATTTAACAAACATGTGTTCAATTGAGCATAATAAACATACTCATTTCTCACATCTGGCCACAAATAAACTACTCTTGGTTTCAGGCAGTTGTCTTCTGGCAGAGACCGTCTTCCAGCCAACAAGTCAGAAGACTCTAATTTGTCCACTTAGCTGCTTTCCCAGCCTCTTCCCTCTGAGCTTCAAAAGTTTGTGTTCTGAGGAGGGGAGGATGTGTCATGGGTCATGAGATTTTGGTAGGGACTCTCCGGAAGGACTAGGCACCTGGAAGGCAGCCTTGTCGGGGTGCTGGGAGGTAAGAGGCCAGGCTCAAAACAGCTATCTCAGGGGAAGGCAGGTTCAGCTGCCCCCCATGACTCCCCTCTACAGAGACTGTGCCAAGGAAGAAGCTCCCTCCTGCAGTTAACCCTACACCTCATCGGTTTCTGAGAGATGTTGCATTCATTTCCCCAAAGTGTGACCCTGTTTTCACTTGCTGTTTCAAAGGGGCCATTTCTGAGGTGACTGTCTCCTCTGACCTCTTTCCCATTCTGTGACATAATGAGAGTATCAATTACGTTCTCCTTTCATGCTGCTACACTTACTTCTATGGATCTCACACTTACTCCTTAGGACCCTTTTCTTTTAGCTTTCTCCAAAGGAGACGTTTAGGTGTACATCTTCCTTTATTTTATTACGTTTTTTCTGATTGGAGATTTAATCAGAATTGCTATTTCTTGAGTAATCTGAAATCCTGTATTATAGTTGTGATTGTTTTTCTTTGATATTAAAATTTTATCAGGATCTTAGATTTCTGTTTTTCATAACACCTCCTGTTGTATTTTTCTTATTACAAAATCAGTAAATATTCATTGTAGAAAACTGTAAAAGTGCAGAAAAGAATAAGTTAAAACATACAAATGATGTTGCATTCTGGTATTGAGTGATATTTACTTTTAATAGTTTGACACATGTTCTTCATAAAATTAGCATGTGGCTCTACATACTATTTCTTAATTTTCTTTTACTGTATGATTTAGAAGTATCGTTCTTTGACTTGTTTAGGAAAATAATGGCAATGAATGAAAGGCAGACTTTGTGTACATTGCTGACAATCAGCATTAGGCATTTTTTACTAATGCATTTCTTGGAATCTAGGCAGCCTTTTGTCCGAGCTCCATTTGGAATTCTGTCTCCATAGTACGAGTGGCTAACAGAAAGTGAGCTCGATAGGGAATTTTGAGGTGGTTCCCTCTGTGGATCGCAGGCACCGGCCTTCACCCTGCCGTTTGAGTCCCATTACTGAAAACAAAGCTGGCTTTGGACTGTGCAGTACTGTATGTGGTACTTGATTCTGTATGCCTTGGTTTTCCACATGCCTTGCCAAATTGGTTTCCTGACCATGACCTTGTAGTTCAGCATTTCCCTTTCCCTCCACCCGTTTCCTGCCTTTACTTTTGATCATCAGGATTCTTTTTCACATGAATCCCACGGTAGTAATGTAGTAGTCAGACCCACAGTCAGGAGACCCCACCCCTTGGTCTCCTGAAATTCTTTCTGGAAAAGTACATTTTCCAGGTCTATACTCAATAATTGTAATATCAAAGTACCACACAATTTTTAAAATATCTTTTATTTTGTTTTTAGTAGCAGATTTTGGAATAGAGAAACTTTTTTTTTCTTCAGCAACCCTGGCATTGACATTGCTCTTAAGGAGCATTTTTAGCTCTTACCTGTATGCACGTGTTGACTTCTACAGTTTGTTCAGTCCTCATGTCTTCCCACTGCTCCAGTCCTGTATTTCTGTATGCTTTTATTAGGACATCTCCAGTTAAGTGTAACATTGTCACTTTAAGCTCAACCTGTCTCATTTGGACCTCATTATCTTGCATACAAACCTGCTTCAACTACCTTTTTTCTTTCCTGTGGAACCTAATGTTCATTTGCTCTCCCAGAGTACTAACTGTTAGAACTGGCAAGAGAATACAATAAGGTGACCAGATGCAAAGTGAAGTACACAGAATTCAGTAGCTCTCCTATACATCATCAATGATCACGATGAAATAAGATAAATATAATGATGAAAAAACATATATATTTGAAAATATAATGAAATAAAGTCCCAATCACCATAGCAATTAAAACTATAAAATATATAGGAACAATTTGTTTTAAATAATTTTTTTAATAGATTTATTTATTTTTGGCAGCGTTGGGTCTTTGTTGCTGTGCGCGGGCTTTCTCTAGTTGCAGCGAGAGGGGGCTACTCCTTGTTGCGGGTGCATGTGCTTCTCATTGCAGTGGCTTCTCTTGTTGTGGAGCATGGGCTGTAGGTGCGTGGGCTTCAGTAGTTGTGGCACACGGGCTCAATGGTTGTGGCTCACAGGCTCTAGGCTCAGTAGTTGTGGCACACGGGCTTAGTTGCTCTGCGGCATGTGGGATTCTCCTGGACCAGGGCTCGAACCTATGTCCCCTGCATTGACAGGCGGATTCCCAACCACTGTGCCACCAGGGAAGTCCCTAGGAACAGTTTTTAATAATAATTCTGTAAGACTTTAAAAATTTTCTTTTGCTGAAGGACTAAATATGTAGAGAAACATATTCCTAGGTGAGAAGATGCCAGTTCTCCCCAAGGCAATCTATAGATTCAGTGCAGTTACAACCAAAGTCCTGATGGAATTTTTAATACAATTTGATAAGCTAATTCCAGCATTTCTCAAAATTTGAATAAAGAAGAATGAAAGGCATAATCCTACCAGGTACAAACATCTACCTCAAATCTAGAGTAATTAAAACATAATGACCATAATTCAAAAAGAGTCATGTACCACAGTGTTCATTGCAGCTCTGTTTACAATAGCCAGGACATGGAAGCAACCTAAGTGTTCATTGACAGATTAATGGATAAAGAAGATGTGGCACATATATACAATGGAATATTAGCCATAAAAGGAAACGAAACTGAGTTATATGTAGTGAGGTGGATGGACCTAGAGTCTGTCATACAGAGTGAAGGAAGTCAGAAAGTGAAAAACAAATACTGTATGCTAACACATACATACGGAATCTAAAAAAAAAAAAAAGGTTCTGAAGAACCTAGGGGCAGGACAGAAATAAAGACGCAGACGTAGAGAAATGGACTTGAGGACACGGGGAGGGGGAAGGGTAAGCTGGGACAAAGTGAGAGAGTGGCATGGACACATATACACTACCAAACGTAAGATAGGTAGCTAGTGGGAAGCAGTTGCATCGCACAGGGAGATCAGCTCAGTGCTTTGTGGCCACCTAGAGGGGTGGGATAGGGAGGATGGGAGGGAGATGCAAGAGGGAGGAGATATGGGGATATATGTATACGTATAGCAGATTCACTTTGTTATAAAGCAGAAACTAACACACCATTTTAAAGCAATTATACCCCAATAAAGATGTTAAAAAAAAAAAAACTTCATGGCATTGGCATAGGAAGAGATCAACAGAACAGAATAGAATCCAGAAAAAAGACATAGAACCAAATTGAATATATGATAAATACAGCTTTTATAATCAAAGGGAAGAGGATGGACTTTTCAGTAAATTAGAGAGAGAGAACAAAGAACACAGCAGAGGCCCTCAGATGAGAGACATGTATGGTGCATCTTTTCCAGCAAGAGATGCCCTTTACTGGAGAGGAGTAGCAGGGGCAGTAGAGAGAAATGATGTTAAGGAGGTAAGCAAAGGTCCTCATACATCCTTCTAAAGAGTTTAGACCTTTTATTCAAGTACCTTATTCATCCCTAGATTACTACAAATTTTTTCATATATTTTCTTCTATGTTCTTTTATGGTTTATTTTATTACATTTAGATCTTTATCTCAAATTTATTCCCATTCATTATATGAGGTAAGGATACCATTTTCATTTTTCCTAACTAAATAGCCAATTATCCCAGTTCCATTAATTGAATCTTCTTCCAGTGGTTTTAAGTGCTGCTTTAAATGTCATCATATATAAAATTATTTTTCTGGGTTTGTTTCTGAACTCTATTTCATCCCATAAATATGTTTGTCTATTCCCATGCTTATATAAAATGCACCACCTTGAATAGTCTTAAGCAGCAGAATGACATAATCAGATTTGTAAAGAGGTAACGCTGGCCAGTTAGGATTCTGTTCCAGTAGAATTCAAGCAAGAGATAGTCTCAGCCTGAACTGAACTGAAACAGTTGGGGTGGAACGGGCAGAACTTGGTACCTGCTGGAATGTGGTAGGTTTACAAAGAGGAGGAGGTAAGGAAGATGCCCAGGTTTCTTGCTTGGGAAACTGGATGGATAATGATGATGCCTTTCACCAAGAAAAAGAAAGAGCAGCAGGTTTGAGGAGAGGCATGAGAAGAGGATGAGTTCAGTTTTGGACATGTTGTATTTAAAAAACCCAGAAGACTTCTCAGAGAGGAAGTAGAGTTAGGCATTTGAATTTATAAATCTGAATCTCATGAAAGATCTGGGTGGAGAAATACTTGTGAGGCAGATAGCCCACAATTGATGTTTGGGAGTAGATGAGAGTGTACAGGGAGTGTATATAAGACAGCAAAGGAGGACAGCATCCTCAGGAATAGCTTGAGGGAGAGAATCCTCCAAAGAGACAGACTGAGTGGCCAGAGAAGTAGGAGGACATTGACAGTGAAGTGTTTTGGAAGCCAGGGGAAAAGAGCATTTAAAAAGGAGAGAACGGTTAGTAGTGTACAGTACTACAAAGAGATCAGGAAAGCTAAGTTCTGAAAGGTTTCCGTGGACTTAGTAACAGGGAGCCCCTTGCTGACTATGACAAGTACCGATTGGATGGAGTGGTAGTGTGGAAGCATGTTGTAGTGAGTTGAGCGGCGAATGGGAAGGAGAAAAGGTGAATGTAGAGAACTGGTTAAGAATTTTGACCGCAAAGAGGAGAGAAGTGGTGGTACCTAAGAGACTATGAAGCTGAATAGTTTTCTGAGTTCCTTTTTTGAAAATGGGCAAGACTTCATCTCAGTGAAGATGCTTACTTAGATGCTGATAGGAAGGATCCAGAAGAGGGAAAAGGAAATAATGGATAAGTCCTGGTCTCCAGGGTGCCTGAGAACAAGAGCCCCGGAGGGGTTGGAGTGCAGAGAAAGAGTGCATACGTAGGTGACTTTGTCAGATAAGGGTCAAGTTAAGAGATTGTGAAGGCTTCTATTTTCTCTGTGAAGTAGGAGCAAGGTTTTCTGCTATGAATAAGGAGAGATGTGGTGGAATGACAGGTTTGAGAAAAATGCAGAAAGTTTGAAACAGCTACTATGTGGAATGGAGAGCAAGGCAACTAAAAGAGTATAGGATTTTGGCCCCGTGGAGTCTGAATTCAGAGGCACAGTTTCTGTGTGAGGTGAGGGTCCGGAGCTGAGGCTTGAGTTCAAGATTAGATATGGAGATTTGAGATTTGGGATTGTTAGAAACTTTAAATTAAGGGTTGAGAGGAAAAGGGACAGTTGGCAGAGCAAATGGAATCAGAGAAAGAGACTCCAGACAAGGATATTGAAGAACATTAGGAGCAAGTAGAAATACCCAGTGAGTATGATATTGTGGCAACCAAGAGTTTCAAATAGAAGGGGTGAGTTAATGAATGGAGTCAGTGCTGTAGATTGTGGTTCTTGACTCTGTAGAATCACCTGGGGAGCTTTAAGCAAGTACCCAGCCCTCTGCCAACCCCAGACCAATTAAATTGGAATCTGTGGGTGGGGCTCTGGCATCAGTATTTTCTTTGTACTTCTGATTTGTAGCCAGGTTGAGAATCACTGCTATAGAGAGAGTACATGATGAGGACTGAGACGTGACTGGACTTGGCAACCAAGTCATCAGTGGCTTTTGAGAGAGCAGTTTCACTAAAATGACGAGACTAAATTCCAAATTGTAGCAGGAGGGGCTGGATGAGGATACAGAGTTTTTGTGGTAAAAGTAAAGTAAATGGAGGGAATTGATGCTGCATGGCCCCCATCTTCTTATAAAGTAAGTGTTGTTGTCAGCTACTAACTATAAGTGGGGTGTGGATCTATTTGAGATTTTGTGCAGAGTAGGGAAAAAAACTGAACAGATGCTCTGAGGAATATAAGAGACTGCAAAGCCACAGTAATGGCCTAGATGAGCGTGAATTGCATTCTGTAATTATCTGGCCTCTGTTACTCACGGTTATTGAAGTAACACATGCAACAAAAATTGCATTTGGTCAAAATGGGTCTTGTAAATCCCTTAGGAAGGTGCACAGTGGGGACTGACATTCCATCTCCTCAGAGAGCCAGTTTTCCCTAGGATTAGTGGAATAATCACTGTTTCTTCCACTGAGCACCAGATGAAATAGTTGACTTGTATATAACTAACGGTGTATTTAAAAATGTCTCTTTACTCTAAAACCACACTCAGCTTAACTAAATATTCTCATTAAGGAGAAGTCCTTGGGTCATTAAGGAGGAGTAACTTAAGGGACTTCCCTGGTCGTCCAGTGGTAAAGAATCCGCCTTCCAATGCAGGGACGCAGGTTTGATCCCTGGTCGGGGAACTAAGATCCCACGTGCCACGGGGAAACTAAACCCGTGTGCCACAACTACTGAGCTCACACGCCTCAACGAGAGAGCCTGCGTGCCGCAAACTACAGAGCCCACGTGCCCTGGAGCCTGTGCGCCACAACTAGAGAGAAGCCCGCGCCACAGCGAAAGATCCTGCATGCTGCAACTAAGACCCGATGCAGCCAAAATAAAATAAATATTTTTAAAAAGTAGAAAAGAAACATAAAAATTTAAAAATAAAACAGGAAAATTTAAAAAAAAGAAAAGAAAAGGAGGAGTACTTAAGTACTAAAATGGACTAAAGGTACAAAACAATTAGTTTCCCATCTCTGTCCTGAGCATACTATGAGTAGAATAGGTGGAATTGCCTATACTACCTAAATTGTTATTTTCCAGTTTTCTTTTTTTAATTGAGCACATATAGTTGACATTGTATAAATTAAATATGATGATGCAACTCACACCACTCTATTTTTGTTTCTCGCTTGTCCAAAATCATCTTGAGGGAATATAATACAGTGGTTAAGAACGTGGGCCCTGGTTCAGACCTGGGTTCAAACCATGTCACTGTCACTCACAACGTGTGTGACTTTGGTCATGTTGCTTAATCTTTCTTCTCATATTTCTCATTCATAAAGTCAGCATGAAAATAATATCTACCTCATAGGTTTATTGTGAGGACTGATAAGTCGATCCATGGAAAGCACCCAGTACTGTTAGAAATTATTATTGTGAGTCTTAATAACAATGGCGTATGCTGATTCATAAGTGTGATTTGGACTACAACTTACATGACAAGGTCAGACTTTTACTAGACCTTAGACTGTGGCCCAGGAGATGATCTTTGCCTTTCAAGTCAAGGACCAGGTGAAAAAGCCACTGGCAAAGTTCAGATGTCTACTACCAAGAAAGGGGGCTGTATTTATGACTTTTAAATAATCAAACCTGCTACAAACGGGTCTCTCTCAAATCTCACAGTTAAACAAATACAGATCTTCCTCGACTTACAATGGGGTTACATCCTGATAAACCCATTGTAAGTTGAAAATACCGGAAGTCAAATATGCATTTAATACGCCTAACCTACCAAACATCATAGCTTAGCCTAGCCTGCCTTATATGTGCTCAGAGCACTTCCATTAGCCTACCATTGGGCAAAATCATCGATTAACACAAAGCCCCTTTTATAATGAAGTGTTGAGTATGTCCTGTAATTTATTGAATACTGTACTGAAAAACACAAAATGGTTACAGGGTCCTGGGGTGGTTGTAATTGTATTGGTTGTTTCCCCTTGTGATCACGTGGCTGTCTGGGAGCTGCGGCTGCCCCTGCCCAGCATCACGAGAGAGCATTGTGCAGCATATCATTAGCCCAGGAAAAGGTCCAAATTCAAAATTTGAAGACCAGTTTTCTACTGAATGTGTATTACTTTCGCACCATCATAAGATTGATGAACCATTAATTCGTTAAGCTGAACCATTGGAAGTCAGAGATGGTCTGTACACTGATGAACACATAAAATCTTGGTCTTTGCACTAAGGTAAGTGACAACTATGTTGGGATGTAGTTAGATTTCTAGAAATGTAAATTTTATAGATCATCTCTATCAAAACCAACAGTGCTATGTGTTAAAGGCAGACTCTTTTACATGAAATAATATGATGAGTTGGCCAAATTTTAGGCCTTATGATGTTTTGCAAAGTTGGAGAAACATTTATTTTAAAAGAGCATCCCTGTTGAAAAGGGACAATGAAATGAAGTCTGATGATGTGTTAATGAAATTAAAGAATGGCTAAAAGTGGAATTATAAAGAAGTAAAAAGAAAGAAGCATCATTTTGATAGAATGGAGGGGAAAAATGTACATCTAAGATTAGAGCATTTCTTAGTACTAGGTTTTTCCTGTAGTTGGATTTTGCAATGATCCCTTTCAAATTTGTGGTAATTACTGGCATAAAACTCCTCATTACCACTTCTTTGAAGTATATGTATCATGTTTGCAGAGATTTTTTTTTTTCAGAATAAGACCTGCAACTCATAAACATAACCACTTTCAGAAATCGTTTATTTGAAAAAAATAATACCATATTTTGGCTCAAAATAAATAACTAGACTAAGCCTCTGAGCTCTCTGAAACAATTGTAATACTATATAACCTTATAAATAACATTTAGTTAACGCAGAGTGTTAAAGCACCTCAAAGAATTTAATTATTCACTTTTTTAAAAAGAACCATAATAAGTTGAATTATAAATGCCTTAGAACTTAAATTTACCTTGGATAGTTCCATGGCTACCCCACAATATTAGAGTACTGGAATCATTTATGCCTCAGTCATATAATAGCTATTACTTACTGAGCATTCTCTGTGTCAGGAACTGCTCTAAGTGCTTTATATGTTATAAGTGCTCAGTTAATCCTTACAGCTTTAAAACAGGTCTCATTTTGCCCAAGTTTCACAGCTAGTATGTGGCAAAGCCAAGACTTGTACTCATACGATCCACCTCCGGGACGTTAACCACTATGCTAGACTGCCTATATTTGAATAAGCAAATTTTAGAGGGAGTTTAACATGCTTGAATTCCCCATGTATCTTCATTTTTAAAGAAGTGGAGAGAGTTCACAATATTAACTTGAATTTATTGTACAAGTTATGGTCCCTGTAGAGAGCTTTCTGTTTCAAAGGGGGAATTCTCGAGAATTTAAGTACTTCAGAATATTACAGAAACAAAAATATTATTTAAAAAAAGACTTTCAGTTACGCTGGTTGTACTGTTTACTGTAATAGACTGACAGTTTGTATTACATTACCTCTTCCTGGTATCAATCTTGCCTTCCATATTACATGCTAGGCATTTGACTTAACTACTTTTAAAATTGATTATATGTCTGAGGAGTTGGAGATAAGTAGTGGGTGAATATCTTTGAATTTGTAGCAAAATAAGAGACATTCTGGTGGTGCTGAACAAAGGAATTCCATTGCATTTTGGACGTGTTTTCTAGTGTAGGTTTTCTGACTGGTCAGAACTGATGGAGTGCCATCTGGGCAACTGATGGCCTTGGTTCGTTCCCTCAGTTTCCTTGCTTTTTGTGTTAATTCAGAAGAGCATCATTTACAAGATAAAACAAATTCTTTTCTTGGGATGCTTTACCTGGGTAACTGCTCTAGCCTCTGTCTTTCCCTTGGGTTTTACACCTCTAGAATGAAAAGGGGGGGTTTTATTCCCTATGAGGCTAGTTTGGTATATTTTTAAGTTTACATTGCCATAATGAAAAAATTAAGATTCTCTCATGTCTTATCTGACTACATATTAAATTTAAGTCCTTTGGAAATTGTACTAATTCTGTATATGTACATGTTGTTTTTATTATTTTGTATGTTTATAAAGAGCATAGATGTTTGTTCAAGCGATCCAAACCGTAAAAATATAACCACCCCCCAATCCCTCTACTCAGAATCCACTGACATCATTTTTTAAAAATAAGTTTAGTTATTTATTTATTTATTTTTGGCTGCATTGGGTCTTTGCCCCTGTGCGTGGGCTTTCTCTAGTTGCGGTGAGCAGGGGCTACTCTTTCGTTGCGGTGTGCAGGCTTCTCATTGCGGTGGCTTCTCTTGTTGCGGAGCACGGACTGTAGGCGCGTGAGCTTAGTAATTGTGGCTCACGGGCTCTAGAGTGCAGGCTTAGTAGTTGTGGCTCACGGGCTTAGTTGCTCCGCAGCATGTGGGATCTTCCCGGACCAGGGCTCGAACCCAAGTCCCCTGCATTGACAGATGGATTCTTAGTCACTGTGCCACTGGGGAAGCCCCACTGACATCATTTTAATGAATAAGCTTTTAATCCCTCCCCCAGGAAATAAATAGAAATAAATAACTTTATTAAATAAAGCCATACTATAGATGCTGTTTTGCTTTTTGTTATTTTCAGTCATGGAACTCTTTCCATGTCAATATAGATTATATTTTTAAATAGCAGCATAATATTCCAATGTGAATGGATATGTAATAATTTATTCAGTAAACCACCATTGCCAGACATTTGTATTGTTTTTCTTTTGTTCTCTTGGAAGCAGTGTACTCCTGGGAACATCACTTACACTTACATCTTTGCACACTTTTCCATTTTTCTCAATAAGATAAATTTGTAGGTGTAGGTTTGCTGAGTCTAGCAGCACATTAAAACATTTGATAATATTGCCGATTTGCTCTCCTATGTTTGTACCAGTGTGTGCTCCTACTAACAGGGCATGAGAAGGTCTGTTTTATTATACCCATTTGCTTCTTTCCTAACTGATTCATTTATTTAATAAAATCTGAGTGCTTACTACATGCCAAGGTATACTAAAGTTTCAATAATAAACAATACAGGGGCTTCCTTGGTGGTGCAGTGGTTAAGAATCCGCCTGCCAATGCAGGGGACAAGGGTTCAAGCCGTGGTCCGAGGAGTTCCCACATGCCGCAGAGCAACTAAGCCCGTGCGCCACAACTACTGAGCCTGTGCCACAACTACTGAGCCTGTGCTCTAGAGCCCGTGAGCCACAACTACTGAGCCTGCATGCCTAGAGCCCATGCTCCGCAACAAGAAAAGCCAACGCAACGAGAAGCCCACGCACCGCAATGAAGAGTAGCCCCCGCTCGCCACAACTAGAGAAAGCACGCACGCAGCAAGGAAGACCCAACGCAGTCAAAAATAAATAAAATTTTTAAAAAATTTAAAAAGTGAAAAAACAGTACAGAAACTGTACAGGGTTTGTTTGGGGAGACTAGCATCTGTTTTGTTTTTGCTTTTTTTTAATCTTCATTTCTTTTCTTCTCATTAATTTGAATATTTAAAGTAAATATTGACTAGTATTCCTTTTTTGTGAATTGCATATTTACAAACTTATTTTTTCTGTAAATTTTTCTTATTTTATTACTATTTTTAGATTGTTATGTAGTCAGATCTATCTTTCTTGGCAGGCCTTCTCCACCCTAAGGTCATAAAATTGTTTGCTCATTGGACTAGCTAGGGTTCTTGGTTGCAAAAACAGAAACTGACTCTGTTTTACTTAAGCCAAAAATGGTATCAGGTGCTCACAGAATTGCCAGGAAAGCTGGAAACAAGGAGTCAAGAGGAGGTGGGTGGCCTGCAGCAGAGTAAGGCCACATGACAAGGATAGATTGGTAAGACCAACTTTCTCATCCTGAACCTGCTACTGCTAAAATAATAGTGTCAGGAATATGTAATCTTTTCTTACTTTTCTTCATTCCTCATTCCTCCCCACCCCCGGCCCATGGTGGCTTCATTCTTAGGTATATTGTCTCCAGTGGTAGTAAAGACAGCCAGAAGTGACAGCCTTACCTTTTTAGCATCCTTAGCAGAAAGAGGGCACTTCTTTTTTTTAAAATAGATTTTATTTATTTATTTATTTATTTATTTATTTATATATTTATGGGTGCGTTGGGTCTTCGTTGCTGTGCACAGGCTTTCTCTAGTTGCAGCAAGTGGGAGCTACTCTTCCTTGCGGTGCGCAGGCCTCTCATTACAGTGGCTTCTCTTGTTGCGGAGCACAGGCTCTAGGTGCAGGCTTCAGTCGTTGTGGCTTGCAGGCTCTAGAACGCAGGCTTAGTAGTTGTGGTGCATGGGCTTAGTTGCTCCACGGCATGTGGGATCTTCCTGTACCAGGGCTCGGACCCTTGTCCCCTGCGTTGGCAGGCGGATTCTTAACCACTGCGCCACCAGGGAAGCCCGAGGGCACTTCTTTACCAGTTGTTTGTGCAGAAGTCTTGGCATTGAATCTCATTGGCCTGTCTTGGGACACATATGTATCTGTGAACCAGTCGCTGTGGCAAAAGGGGTGGAATGCTTTGATTGGCCAGGCGTAGGTCAGGTGCCCGTCCCTGGTACTGATAGTAGAATCAGCTGGATTGAGAAAAAAGGGAGGGATGGTTCGCAAAGAAAAGCGGGGTGCTGTTACAGAAAAAGAGGAACAGATGCAACAAAGCTAACAGATGTCCTCCGTAATCATGGTATTTGACATTTTCAATAATACTGCATTCTGCATTCTTCCAGTAGAGCAAAATTCCACTTTGTAACTTATTGCTTCAGAAAGTTAAAATGTTTTTTTATTAAATTAGTTATTTCTCATTGTACATCAGTCACTAGGAAGAGGAAATATTAAAATCCTAATAAGGAAAGTAACTTATATCCTTCATTTTTGAGTCAATTATATTGAATAAAAGACAGCTGTATAGGGCTTCCCTGGTGGCACAGTGGTTAAGAATCCGCCTGCCAATGCAGAGGACACGGGTTCGAGCCCTGGTCCGGGAAGATCCCACATGCTGCGGAACAACTAAGCCCGTGCACCACAACTACTGAGCGTGTGCTCTAGAGCCCACGAGCCACAACTATGGAGCCTGCGTGCCACAACTACTGAAGCCCACGCGCCTAGAGCCCGTGCTCGGCAACAAGAGAAGCCACTGCAATGAGAAACCTGCGCACCACAACGAAGAGTAGCCCCCACTCGCCACAACTAGTGAAAGCCCACGCGCAGCAACGAAGACCCAACACAGCCAAAAATAAATAAATAAAATAAATAAATTTATTAAAAAGAAAAAGACAGCTGTACAGAGGAGTAAAGAATTGTTCCTTTTTTATTGTATACATAAAACACGGATTCTTAAAGATGCAAGACTCATACATGGTGGAGATGTACATTTTACTAAAAATCCATGTTACTGAAATCTGATACAGTGTTATAAATATGTTTAGAGGTCCAGATAGTAGCATATACAAGGAAAGCCAAAAATATAAAACAGAAAAGAAAAATACATATACAGTACCCTCAATCACATTGCATGAAAAGTCACTGCTGTGTGTTACAAGACATTTTTGCAGTCATTCAAAACTGTTTCCCCATTTGAGTCAGTACTTGCTTAATGTATTATCTCCCATGAGTGCCAGTGACAAACAGAAAAATATCAAAAAAAATGAAGGGTAGTGAAGCAAAGAAGGGTTTTGGAGTCAGCCGAACTTGAGTTTCAATCTCATCTTAAATGATGTGACTTTAAGCGTGCATCCCCATCTGAAAAATGATGTAATATCTATCTCATGAGTTTAAAGATTAAATGACACAGTTTATATAACAACAGTAACTATTACCATTATTATTGCAATTTAGAATTATTTTGGGGGGAACGTTCTTTTGGAAAATCCATTGTGTCAGCAAATTCAGAGACAGTTGTGTATATGAAAGAAATATGATGCATTTCCACATGTGTACTGGGATTTTCTTTTGATACCTACAGTTTAGGTATAGTTGTGGTAAGCCTTTGGGGTGAAAAGATCGATTTGCCAAAGGTAGGCTGTGATGTGCCTACTTGGCTTTTTCTAGTGTTCAAAGATCTGTGAGAAACATCCTGTACATCTTCAGGTCTAGGGAGGAACAGCAGCAACTCGAAGTGCCTGGTTACTGCACTGTGGTGCAGCACCCTAGGAATTGAATGAATTATCTGTGGAGTTAGCCCAGTCTGGCCCAGCAGCATTTGAACTCCGCGCCATATTTTAATTTGATTAACACTTTCACTTAATGATGACCTTGTTGTTTCGGCACTTTGCAATTGAATGATTTATACAAAGGCTTTATCCTTTATTTGCTGTCTAACTACAGAGTTTAGCATCAAATAATTTCATGACGGACCACATTTGGCATGCCTAGTTATTCAGGGAATTTTCAAAGAACTGTAGTGGGACTTTTTAGTCACACATCCTCTCTGTTCTTAGTCATCCATTCCTTTTATGGTAGTCATTAGCAAATATCTCTCAACCACTTCTATAATGGTTAACAGTGTAAGCTCTCTGCAGTGTTGGCTGTTTTGAGCTCTGTGTACTTAATTATGAGACAGTCAGCATATACTTGTGAAAACATAAACTAAACGTTGGTATATTCTCCACATGGTTTCTTTTTACAGAACAACAGTTGTTAATACACACATTAAACTATTTCAAAATCATTAATTGAAGGGTTTTTCTCATATATACTTTTTAGGGTATCATCTTTTCTCTCCTTCAGTTGTACCACTTATTAAAGTGTGATTAATTACTTTTAGAATTAAGGGAAAAGAACTGAAAATCAGGGTGATTAGAAGTTCTGTTTTAATGAATAGGAAAACAGACTTGATGTTCCAGGCAATCAGAAGCACCTTTTACATTTAACTACTTGACCCTAATGGCCTGGTCAAATTCCAGTGTTGCACAATTGCGTTCTACCTTCCCTAATACCTAGTAAATCTAACTGTTTGGCTGCTACATATTTCCTTGACTTTAAAAACTGTTTATAGGCTGCGCTCTTATTGTAAGAGTATACCAGAAGGTGAACTTGGCACCTTTTCTAAAAATTTGATAATTTTCACTCCAGCTCCTTCTTCTAACCCTTCTACTTTCTCCCCAAACTCACAGACACATTTCTCCAAACATACTCAATAGTGTTCTTTTTTGTACATCCAAAAGACATTGGACGTGTGGTCTGAAAACAGCACCAAGGGTAATAATTAATTAAGGTGAGAAAAGGAGATAATGGGTAGGACCTTGCTCCTGATCTCCATAAGGTATTACAAAGTGCTCTTCTAAATGTCTTGTAGGCCCCTGATTCAGCATATCCTGTGTCAAACTTGTTATCTCTCCCCAGCCTCTAGCTTACCCTCTTAAATTCTCTGTCTCCTATGGCATCTGTCTCCATCCTTTTATCATCTTAACTGCACCCCAGCTCTTCCTCACACTCCACGTCCAATGCCTTCAGCTCTCGGCTTCAGCTCTTCGGGCGTGGCCCGAAGCACCAGTCCCCAGTGAACTAATCCAGCAACCAGCAGGGGCATCCCTTCACGTATATTTGCTCTACACATATTTTCTTTGTGTGCATGATTTGAAAATGTTTGGAAAGTATTGCTCTACAGGATAAAATGTGCACTCCCATAAACACTGTGCCAAAGATGACCCCAACTGACTTCTGGCTTCAGCTCCTCTCGTTCCCCACAAGTGCATTTTATGTTATAATCTCATCAAACAAGTCTCAGTACTCTAAATACACTGGGCTGTTTCATTCCCCTGTCAAAATTGGCTCATTTTGTGGTTGCTTTTCCCTGTTTCTGCCAGGTGAAATTGTGTTCATCCTTTAAGCACAACCCAAATGTTATCTCTTCCTTGGCTCCACTAGGCAGAATTAATAGCACTTCTTTCTGTGACTCCAGAGCTTATGCTTTTAACCACTGGCTGTGGTGAGCCAATAAATCTCTATTGCTTGGAGCTAGACTACCTGAGTTCAGATCCCAGGTGCATAGCAGCTGAGTGACCTTGGGTTATTACATAAACCTTCAAGTACTCAGTTTCCTTCTTTGTACAGGTACGTAATAATAGTCTGTAACTCATGGAGTTGCTATGAGGATTAAGTGATAGATAAAGCTATTTAGTGCTCAGTAAATGTTTTCTTACAATGATTATTTGAACTCCTGACACATTATTGTATTGCTTCTTGTTGTGTGCCCTTTGCCGGGTTTAAACTCCTTGGAGGAAAGGGGAGCTATGTCTTACTCACTTCTCTCCAACATGTGCGCTAACACTTGGCACTATGAGTAGTAGCAGTGGTGCTGGTGGTAGTAAGGGCTCTATAGATCTTCCTTTGCGTCAGGCACTATTCTAAGAAGTTTTGACAGTATCTCCTTCAGAGGGTTGTTGAGAAGGTCAAATGCCCTCATAACAACCCTATGAGGGAAATACTATTGTATCTGTTTAACTGATGAGGAAACAGGAACAGAGAATTTAAGCACCTTGTCTAAGGTTACAAAGCTAGTAAGAATAACAACCAGAATTTGGGCTCAGGCAACCTGGTTACAGGTCCTATGCTCTTAACCATTATACTAGGCTCCCTAAGAGTAGGTGCTTAATACATAGCTGTTAAAACAAGTAAATGAATGAGATTCCAGTAAACAGGCATGTGGGACAGAGTGGCTAGGAGATGGTCTTATTCAATGAGGTATGGATAAAAAGCCAAAACAATTATCAAGAGATAGACTAAATGAATAAAAGAAAGCATTGGTAAATAATGGTAACACAGGGAGATAATCAGTATTGGTGACCATGGGTAGCTGGTCCTTTGCAGATATATAACTGTTCAATAGGCAAATCAACTTGACCCTTTCTAGGCTTGTTTTTAAGTTGTTAGATGGGTCTAGAGCAGGGTTTCTCAACCTTGGCACTACTGACATTTTGGGCCATAGAATTCATTGTTGTAGAGGGGCTGTTCTGTGGATTGCAGGGTGCCTTGTGGCATTCCTGGCTGTTACCTGTTAGATGCCAGTAGCATCTCCCATCTTTAAGATGCTGAAGGAAAAAGGAGCCAGTATAAAATTATATACAAGGTGAAAAATCCTTCAGAAATGAAGACAAAATAAAGACCTTTTAAACCAACAAAAGGTAACTGAATTTATGGCCAGCAGACCTGTATACCAAGAAATGTAATGGAAAATTTTTCAGGCTGAATGAAAAAGATCCCAGATGGAAACTTAGATGTTCATAAAAGAATAAAGAGCAGTGGAAGTGGTAAATGTGTGGGTAAAGAGGAAAGACATTTCTCCATTAACATTAAAAAAAAAAAACTCTTTAAGTGACAATTGACTATTTAAAACAAATAGATTGTATTTTGGGGCTTATAACTTATGTAGAAGTAAAATGAATGACATCAATAGTACTGAGAGTAGGTCTTACAATGTATGTGAAGTTGTATACTATTATTTGAAGGTATAATGTGTAAAGTTTAAAATGCATATTGCAAATGCTAATAAAGAAATTAAGTGAAGAGGAATAGCTAATACACAAATGGAAGAGATAAAATGAAATACCAGAAAACAGCCAGCCCAAAAGAAGAGAGGAAAGAGGAAAAAATGTAACAAAGAACAAATGACATAAATAGAAAACAAAAAATGAGATGCTACACTTAGAGCCAACTTATTTCAATAATTACATTAAGTGTAAATGGTTTAAACAATCCAATGTAAAGGAGTCAGACTGGATTAAAAGACTCAACTGTATACACTATCTACAAACAGGGCCCAACTGTATGCCATCTACAATTATATATTATCTATACTTAGAATATAAAGACAGAGATTAAAAGTAAAAGAATAGAGAAAAATAAACTATGCAAACACTAATTAAAAGAAAACTGTAGTGGTTGTATCATCAGACACGTAGACTTCAGACTAAGAAATAGTACTAGGAATAAAGTCATTTCATAAAGATTGTAGTAGTTTTAAAATGTGTCCTCAAATTGTTTAACACTCCTTTCTTTAAGAAGTGGAGCCTAATTCTTCTCCCTTTGAATGAGGGTTGGACTTTGTGACTCATGAATAGAATATGGTGGAAGAGGTAAAAGACAGTATGGCTTTCAGCTTGGTTGCACTCTATTTAATCACTCACTGTGGGGGAAGTCAGCTGCCACATCATGAAGAGAGGTCCATATGGTTGGTTGGCATCTAACCAACAGCTATGTGAGGGATCATCTTGAAAGCAGATCCTACAGCTGCAGTCAAGCCTTCAGGTGACTGCAGCCCCAGCTAACATCTTAGCTGCCATCTCCTAAGGGACCCTGAGCCAGAACCACCCAGCTAAGCTGCCTCTGTATTTCTGACCCTCAGAACCTGTATGAGAATCAAAAATAAATGTTTGTTGTTTTAAGCTGCTGTTTTAAAGTAATTTGTTACACAGTAATAGAGCTAATAGAATGATAAAAGGTGTTGACTTATCAAGGAGATATTCAGATCTTAATCTGTATGCACTTAATAATGGAGCTTCAAAATATATAATGTAAAACCTGTCAGAACTAAAAGCAGAAATAGGCAAATCCATAATAATTTCCTTCAGCTGGAGATTTCAACACTCCAAGCTTATTTATTTTTAAATTTATTTATGGCTGCGTTGGATCTTCGTTGCTGTGCGTGGGCTTTCTCTAGTTGTGAGCGAGGGCTACTCTTCGTTGCAGTGCACGGGCTTCTCATTGCAGTGGCTTCTCTTGTTGTGGATCACGGGCTCTAGGCGCATGGGCTTCAGTAGCTGTGGTGCACGGGTTAGTTGCTCCACAGCATGTGGGATCTTCCTGGACCAGGGCTCAAACCTGTGTCTCCTGCATTGGCAGGCAGATTCTTAGCCACTGCGCCACCAGGGAAGCCCTCAACACTCCACACTTATTAATTGATGGAATAAATACACACACACACACAATCAGAGAGGAATTGGAAAACTTGAAAAGCACCATCAACCAACCTAACTTAATTGATTTTTATAGAATACTCCACCTAGGAGTACAGAATGCACATTCTTTTCAAGTGCACATAGAACATTCAGCAAGAGAGACTATGTTCATGGCTATAAAAAAAAGTCTCAGTAAATTTTAAAAGACTGAAATCATGGAGAATATGTTCTCTGGCCACAATGGAATCAAACTAGAAATCAATAACAGAAATATATCTGGGAAATCTCCCAAATATTTGGAAATTAAACTTCACACTTTAAAAATAACACATGGCCTAAAGAAGAAATCAGAAAGGAAAATAGAAAATATTTTGAACTGAATGAAAATGAAATCACAACATTTCAAAATTTGTGAGATGCAGTTAAAGCAGTGCTTGAGGGAAATTTATAGTTTTAAATGCTTATGCTAGAAAAGAAGAAAGGTCCAAAATCATTGACTTAACATTTCTACCTGGATAAACAAGAAAAAGAGCAAATTAGACCCAAAGTAAGTAGAAGGAAAGTAATAACAAAGAGAAATCAGTCAACAAAATAGAAAAAGGGCAAAGACTATTAAAAATCTATGAAACAACAATTGGTTCTTTGCAAAGCACAATTAAATTTATTATTAAGTATATTATGAGTGATTCCTTTTTGCAGTCTTAAAAACATATAGTACACTGTTAAAATGAATTTTTAAAAACTAAAAAGCTGTCTCCTTAATTGTTTTTTATTTGAGATACATGGCCTTTTTTTGATATCTAGGTATTGAGCTATAATAAAACATATTTGTCAGTTACAAGTTTAGTTATGATTGATTGTATTTATTTCAGAAAGATTTCTTTGAAAGATAATTAGTTATACTCAGGGAGAAATAGTATTTGGGGGGGGAACCTCCACAATTTTTTTGTTAAATTCTGTATTTTGTTTTGAACAAAAAAGTATATAAAGCAGGTGATAAAAAGTTTAAGTAATAATATAAGTTCCAGGAAAATTCAGTTAAAGATATTGAAAAACACACATCGGGTGTTTGTAGATTTCATTTGTCAGAAACATGCTTTCACAGTACACATTTACTGTGAGGTGTTATTCAGTACTATAGATTAACCAATACCTGCCAAAAGAAATAAAAGTATACAGAGACTAAGCCACCAGCATGGCAAATGAGGTACAATTTTGAATAGTTGACTGCTTCAGTTATCAAACCCATTCATAAATAATCTGTACCACTATTTGCAGTGTTACTCAGTGACAGAATTTTTTTTTTTTTTTTTGGTGCGGTACGCGGGCCTCTCACTGTTGTGGCCTCTCCCGTTGCGGAGCACAGGCTCCGGACGCGCAGGCTCAGCAGCCATGGCTCACGGGCCCAGCCGCTCCGCGGCATGTGGGATCTTCCCGGACCGGGGCACAAACCCGTGTCCCCTGCATCGGCAGGCGGACTCTCAACCACTGCGCCACCAGGGAAGCCCAATGTGACAGAATTTTGATGAAACAAAAGATGAAGCAAGGTAAAAACATATAAGGACTAATTTTGTCCTTAGTGAAAGTGATCTTAAATATTCAATTTTATCCGAATTGTAAGATAATAAACCACTTTACTGTTCAGCAAATACTAAATACAAGCCCAAAGAAAAAATAAAATCAAGTAAAATTCTCTTAATCACTAGGATATTTGGTAAATTCATATTCTTTCTTGATTATTCATTATCTGATAGTTTTATTCATGGATTATACAGCTTTTCTCTTTTGCTTATAAAATCTTAGAATCAAGTGACATAATCCAGCTCCCTCCTTCGGTTTCCTTTTGCTCTTCATCTTTTGAAACACCTCACTGATTATGAGCCTCCCAGATACAGGAAGAAATACTTAAAACCAAACCAGCTACATTCTAATAGTGTTTTTAAAAACTTTCTTCATGTGGGGTGGGAGTGGAGGAAGGATACACAATGATAAAACAACCAAGACTGGGATTTCAGGATCGTAGGTGGAATTCAATTTCAAACTCTAATTTTTAGCTTCATTTAATCATCTCAGTTTGTAATATGCTGTCCACCTGCTTCTCAAGAATAGTTTCTTTCTGTTTTTGAGAATCTTCCTTCTTAAGTATGAATTTTCACCCCAGGCAAAAAAGATTTATAGTTAACAGACTGATAGGGCAGACTCAAGGAAAACTTGATAAGGATTCCTTTTCTGAGGGGATTTTGATGGATTGATTAGATAGGGTACAATGCTCAGAATTAGAAGGAGACTTTTGACTGGCCCAGAGAAGAGCCAGTTTTAAGGACAGGAGTATCATTCTTCCTGCCTGTTGTACAGTTTCAGCTACCAGGAATTCTTTAAATGCTGTGAATCCCAGGGGTTAAGGGTGACAGAGTAATAGTTATACCCATTATTGTTGAGAATTGTTTGCACTCATGTTTCCTATATGCATGTCCTCCTACATTTTTTGAGTTTGCTGTATTTGACAGCTGTGCATCAGTGGTGTTTTTATAATTCAAAATAAATAGTAGAATGTGCTATAGCTGTAACTTTGTGTTTTCTCTAATTTTCTCTCTTTTTTACTCCCTAATAGGAGGGTTTGTTTTTGTTTGTATGGAGCTGTATTTATTATTTTTTTTTAAGTGGGAAATAAACACCAAGCAAATTTGAATTCTAAGATTTATTTGTTGAGTATGAAGTCTAAATCCATCATAGATTACAAAAGAGAGATAAAATGAATGTGACCATCCACACTCAGCTTGTTTTTCTTTTTGATTTGTTTTAATGAGTGTTTCCTTGTTCTGAGTTCAAATTCTCCACTTATGCTTTCAGTCTTTCTTATTATTCTTAGGTGTCGCCTCCTGGGTGAGGCAGTTCTTAATTATTTCTTCTCAGAACTTCTTCCGTACATTAAACAAAAGCAAAAACAAAGAAGGCATGCCCTTCCCAGAACCTCGCTTTTCTTACCAAGGTTTATTTGGCAGATAGTGTTTTTTAAAAATGAGTATTGTGGGGCTTCCCTGGTGGCGCAGTGGTTGAGAGTCCGCCTGCCGATGCAGGGGACGCGGGTTCGTGCCCCGGTCTGGGAGGATCCCACGTGCCGCGGAGCGGCTGGGCCCGTGAGCCATGGCCGCTGGGCCTGCGCGTCCGGAGCCTGTCCTCCGCAACGGGAGAGGCCACAGCAGTGAGGCCCGCGTAACGCATAAAAAAAAAAAAAAAAAAATGAGTATTGTGAAATCTGTAAATTTCCCAGTAAGATGGCTTTCTATCATAGCAGCCACTCACTATTTGTTAAATTAAATGAATTCTTATGCATACATTTAATGCAGAATTGAGAAATACCAGATCGTAGAAGTCCCCAGAAAAGGATCAGTTAATCCCAGGAGACTAAAGACAACGATTTTGTGTTCCATTGGTTTTGTAATTCTGCAGAGTCTGACAAAAGTGCACCCTTAGTTATTGGGTCACATTGCATAAGAAGATGAGTGTGAGTTCTAGTCATTCAGCCAAGTTGTCTACCACCTGGAATAAGCCAGGCATGGTGCTGGTCTCGGGATGTGTTGACAAACAAGGTAAAGAAGGTGGCACTTACCTTCCAGGTTCCCTGAGGAGGTGGTAGACTGAAAAGGAATCTAGGAATTTTAGTCAGTTGTCTGAAGGAGAACAAGCTTTGGAAAAATGCCTGCAGGTTAACATTGAAAGATGGGACTTTAGCCTTTGAAAAAGGTGCTTGTTTCTGTAAAAGTCCTTTCTTTATACTTTCTTTCCATCCTGCTCTCTTAAAACACCAAGTGCAAAAAGCACTTGGTATACAACTCTATGAATATACTAAAAGTCATTGAATTACACATTTTGTATGGATGGGTTGTATGGTATGTGAATTCTATCTCAATAAAGCTGTTAAAAAAGTTATCTGCTGTATTTGAGTTTTTAAAAAAATGAATCTGGAGAAAAAAAGTTGGTTACTCTCTGTGCAAGACAGAGTTTACTCAGGAGGTTGGAATTACCAAGATGTGAATATTTATGTTACCAATACTTAAAACATTTCCAAATCTGAACATTTAGAAGTTTGCTTGTTATTATTGATATCTCTCATGAATTTTATAATTTTTCGTAAGTGTCGCAATTAGAATTCAATCCTAAATTATGTTATAATCAAGGTACTATTTTATTTTGGTAGAAAAGAGTAAGAAATCATTATGGCTCTGTAATATAGATCATTGCTGTGATATTAAATCATTAGTCCTAAAAGTTTTAATAAAGTTAATTATTTGGTCATCTTCAAAGACTGATTTGCTAGTGTCCAAATTGTATAGCTATGAACAAAGTTATTTTCATACTCTGGATAATGTATTTCTTTCATTTTCACATAAGCACTACCTACAAATTTCTGGTATGTATAAAAGCAGCAAAACCATGAAACGAAATTTATGTGTGATGTTTTGCCCTTACGATCTCTTATCATTGATATTTATATTTTGGAACAGTTGCTGCATAACAAATTACCGCCAAACTTAACAGCTTAAAACAACACACATTTATCATCTTAGTCTCTGTGAGTAAAGAATCTGGTTGCAGCCTGGTTGAGTGCCTCTGCCTCAGGGTTTCTTGGCGTCAGGGAGGGCTGCCGCTTCATTCGAAGGCTTGATGGACAGAGGATCTACTTCTAAGCTCACTCAAATGGTTGTGGGCAGGACTCAGCTCCTCACAGACTGTTGGAATGGAGGCCTTAGTGCCTCATGGGTTGCTGGAAGGAGTTCCTTGATTCGTGGGCCTTTGTCTAGAGTAGCTCACGGCATGGCATCTGGCTTCCATCAGAACAGCCGAGCAAGAGGGTGAGCAAGATGGAAGCCACAGCCTTTTTGGAAACCTAATCTTGAAAGACACATCCCATCACGTTTGCTGTATCATCTGTCAGCAGTGAATCACTAGCTCAGTCCATACTCAGGGGAAGGGAATTTCACAAGAACATGAATACCAGGAAGCAGGAATTGGGGGGTGGGGGGCACGCATTAGAGGCTGCCTACCACAACATTCCTCTCAGAAGGGTCTACATAATATGTATTATGGCTTAGAATTTATTTTTTGCTAAGAATATTATGGCATCTCTTGAAATATTAGTGATGCTCAAAGGTGTAATGGATAAAGGACTGGGGAACAGTACACTAGAACTGTTATCATATCACTTTCTATCTTATTGCTCCACTATGCCTGGAGCATTAACCTTTGCCCAGGATGGCTCAGCACTCACTAAAACAGCCACTGGAAAGGGGAAATAGAGTGAGGGGGATGATGGGTACAGCCCAGAAGTAGCAGCTCTCATTTCAGCTCATATCCCATTTGCCAGAACATAGTCACATGGCCACACCCAGCTACAAAAGAGGCTAGGAAACTTAGTCTTTGGTTGGGCAGTCATGGGCTCAACTAAAAATTATGCTATTATAATTTTTATAAGAATAAAAATCCCTGAAGAAGGGGAGAATATTTGGGAGAAGCCTCTGGCCAAAGTTTTCAACAGCATTCAAATGGCTCTCACCTGGCCACGCACTAATGCATTTCACTGAGGTGAGTAAATGTCCTCTTTCAGAGCCTATTACTCTTAATTCAGACAGAATTCTTATTAGCTTAGTTACGGGACTTCTCAAACCACTGCAGATTAGGAGGAAATATAGTGAGAAGCAGGCAAAAATTGAGAGTAGAATGTTCAGTAACAAATATGGACATACAAAAGGCTGAGGCAAAGACTAAGCTGGCGGTTCAGAGGGATTTGATAGAGGGGCAGCCAGTCCTCAGAACTTTAGTAGCCTGAGGCAGTGCTCATTTAAAACATCACCACCAAGTAAAATACTTAGATTTAGTTGTGATGATCCAGAGTCTTCCATTGTTTTTCAAAGAAGAAAAAACATTTTGGCGCTCTGAAAGAGGTAAGCTTCATCAGCTGTCTGGAAAATTCATTTATGTAGAACATTCTGTAAAAATGATCCTGGCAAATAAAGGAGAGGCCCTTCTACTCACCATACTCCTCATCTTATCTAATTACCACCACATTATTTGTATAGGAAAATTCTTTCTGAGTTCCATTTCTGGTATCTAGAATTGTATATTGTCTCAAAGTGGTTGACACTAGTGATTTCTTTGTTTTTAAAGAAAGTATATGTATTAGCCAATCGCCATATATTTCAAATTGTAAACAAAGCAATTACTCCCCATCCCCACTATCCTGTAAAGAGTGCAGAACTTTCTGGTTACACATGGAGTATTAGTGTAGGATTGTCAAAGAGTTCTCCAGTTCTCATATTTTTAAAGCCAACTCATCATAGCTACTATTGCCATTCTGATACATTAGCCTTGAATGTTCTTTCCCATTTCTCAATCTGGCAAATTCTTACTCATTTAAGACCCAGGTCCATTACAAAATAAAATGTATTACACATGAAAAACGTGATCCGTAAAAGGAATAACTGACAAATTGACCATCAAAATTTACAAGTTTGCTCTATGAAAAGACTATGTTAAAAGGATGCAAAGACAAGCCACAGGCTTTGAGAAAATACTTGCAAACAATGTATCTGGCAAAGGACTAGTATCTAGACTATATAAAGAACTCTCAAAACTCAAGAGTAAAAATAACAAACAATCCAATTAAAAATTAGGCAAAACACATGAAGAGACACATTTTTCAGATGTTCAACATCATTAGATTAGGGAAATGCCAACTAAATCAGTGAGATATGTACAACACCTATCGGAATAGCTAAAATAAAAAATAGTGACAACACCAAATGCTGGTGAGGATGCCAAAAACTGGGTCACCAATCCATTGCTGGTAAGAATGTAAATGTTGCAGGCACTTTGGAAAATAGCTTGGCAGATTCTTTTAAAAAGAAACATGTCACTGTCACACGACCGAGCAATTACACACCTGGGCATTTATCCCAGAAAAATGAAAACTTAAGTTCATACAAAAACACAAACACAAATGTTTGTAGCAGCTTTATTCGTAACAGCACCAAACTGGAAACAACTGAGATCCATCGATAAGTAAATGGCTAAACTCACTATGGTATGTTCAGCACTACTCAGCAACAAAAAGGAACCAAGTAATGATACATGCTGCAACCTGGATGGATTATGCTGAGTGAAAAAAGCCAATCCCAAAAGGTTGCATACCATATGATTCCATGTCTACAGAAATGGAGAACAGATTAGTGATTTCCAGGGGTTAAGGAAGGTGGGGAGGAGTATGAGGGAAGTGGGTGTGGCTATAAAAAAGCAACACAAGGGATCTGTGTGGTGATGGAAAAGTTCTGTATCTTGACTATATCAATGTCGATACCCTGTGGTGTGGTTTTGTAAGATGTTACCTTTGGGGGAAACTGAGTAAAGGGTACACAGTATCTCTCCATATTGGTTTTTACAACTACACGTGAAAATACAGTTATCTCAAAATTAAAAGTTTAACTGAAAAATTATGAAGTCCTCAGAATTCCATTGGACTGTGAGCTCCATTGAGGGAAGGAATATCTGTATTTCACCAGCATCTAGTACAGTGCCTGCCTCATGAAAGATGCTTTGAAAATATTTTATGGGTACCCTTAAGGGAGAGAAGCTGAACATATGAATGTAATTATATTAAGCACCCATAACTGACAGCACACCCCCAAATGAAGGGTATTTCTCTTCTGAACTGTTCATTTAAAAACTATTGAGCGTCTACCTTACCTCATCTTCTAAGTGCTGGAGATACAACAGGGAACAAAATTGAGGGGTGGGGAAGGAACCCCTGCTTTCATGGAGCTTACAGTTTAACTGGGGCAGAAGACAGTAAACAGAATACAGAAATTATATATGTTAGGAAGTGGTAAGAGCTAAGAAAAAAGTAATTTTAAGCAACGTTTAGGGGCCGAGGATATGGAAACGACTGCAGAAGTGAGTGGGTTGCAATTTGTAATTTTAGCCAGGGTTTAAATACCAAGAGACAGTGTCATTTGAGCAAAGTCTTGAACGAAGTAAGGGGAAAACCATGTAGGTATATGGAGGAGCAGCCAGTGCAAAGGCTCTGAGTTAGAAAGGTGTCTAACATGTTCAGGACTAGCAAGGAAGTGAAACCAGTGTTGGAGGAACAAGAATGAGAGAGGGAGAGTAGTTTGGCAAAGTTAGAGAGACAACAAGAGTGCAGGACATGTAGAGCCGTGTAGGGTGCTGCAGTCTTTGGGTCCTACTTTGAATGAAATGGGGAAGCATTGGAGGGTTTTGAGTGGAGGAGTGACATGACCTGACCTAACAGCTGTTGTGTTGAGAATGAACGGTAGCAGAACAAGGTAAAAGCAAAGAAGAGAACTTCAGAAGCTACTTCAGTACTCCAGGCAGGAAGCTACGGTGATTTGTCTGGGGTAGTAGCAGTGGAGTCCTGAGAAATAATCCATTTGTGTTTAGATTTTGAAGGCAGAGACAACAGGATTTGCTGCCAGGTTAAATGTGCATGAGGAAACTGATGACCTCTGTACATCAAAGAAGAATTTTAGTCATTAATCTATGGCTCATTTCAAGGACAAAATTAGGTATTAGAAGATTTGTTTTAAAAAGCTACTTTTGGTTCCTCAAAAAGTTAAGAATTACCATATGATCCAGCAATTCCACTTTTAGGTATATACCCAAAAGAATTGAAAGCAGGAACTCAAACAGATACTTGTATGCCAATGTTCATGAGCAGCATTATTCAGAGTAACCTAAAGGTAGAAGCAGCCCAAATGTCCATCAACAGATGAATGGATAAACAAAATGTGTTATACACATACCATAGGATGTTATTCATCCTTAGAAAGAAATGAAATTAGAATACATGCTACAACATAGGTGGACCTGGAAAACATACTAAGTGAAATAAGCCAAACACAAAAGAACAAATATTGTATGACTCCACTTATATAAGGTACCTAAAATAGTCAAATTCATATAGATAGAATGTAGAATAGAGGTTATCAGAAGATGAGGGCAGGAAGGAATGGAGAGTTATTGTTTAATGGGTACCGAGTTTCTGTTTGGGATGATGAAAAAATTCTGGAAATGGATAGTGGTGATGGTTGTACAACAATATGAATATACTTAATGCCACTGAATTGTACATTTTAAAAAGGTTGGAATGGTAAATGTAAATACCACAATAAAAAGAAAGTATAGGATGCAGATAAAACACTTGTCTAAAGGGAAACTGATGGTATATATAGGTGGATAAAATCAATGAATGAGCAAAAAAACAAAAAAGGCTATTTTTTAACTTATTTCTTCTGATCTAAGAACTAAGCTTGCTTTAAGCATCGTCTATGACTTGACTTTCCTTTGAGATCCTTTAGTACATGTTTGTTACAGTCCTTTCTTAATGGCTGAAGCCTTAGCCATTGCAGTTATAGAAACTAGTGTCCTCTTACAAAGGTCATTATCATCAGAAGGGCAGGGGAAGAGTCAATTGCTACAGAGTGATCTAACTAATTACAATTTTTGGAAAAAGAGTTCATCTAAAAGAAATATATATATATATGTGTGTGTGTGTGTGTGTGTGTGTGTGTGTGTGTGTCTGTATATATATATATATATATATATATATATATATATATATATCCCCCTCATATAGTAAAACCTTTTTCTTTCTCTCACATAATGGTTCTTGAAAACAATGTTCCTTGAATGCACATGTAAATAATTTTCCTGCTAAAACCAGCATTTTTGATAATTTAGCAGAGGTGATATGGAGAAAACCTTGAGTACGGGAAGGTTTTGTGGCACAGCGTATTTAATAACCGTGACAACTCAAGAATTTTAAGCAGACTCGCCTCCCTGTCTGGGATCTGTCGGCACCAGTGTGTCTCTCCTGGCAAGCCCTTAAATGTACTATTTCAGCCAAAACTGCACTAATGATGATCTACCAGATTTTAACAGGATATTTTTAAGACTTGATATTCTCATGATTAAAAAGAAAAAAAAATACTTTCCCCTATTTCTTTCAAAAGCTGCCACTCTAAAATATGTGGCAAATTAAAAAAAAAAAAAAAGTCTGAAATTGCTTTACAGCCTTGATGAAACAAAGACTGGTGTGTTGGTGTGGCTGCAGGGAGTTCTGCGCTGCTTTTGTATGATTTCAGAGGTGAATTTAGATGGCTGGAAGATAGATGGGTGCCAGATGCAGTTTGACATAGATTCAGGCAGCTGCTCCTGGGCTAGGTTTCATTAGCTGGTAAGTGCGCCAGCAGAAGCAGCAGAGCGAGGCCCCAAATGCCAAAATGACAGTGAGAACAGTGGAACAATACAATATTCACTAAGTGATTTTAATCTCGGAGATTAAATGTCACCCAATCAGTTTCCAGGTTTTAAAAACCAACTCGTATGAAGCCATTAGAGGGCCCAAGTCTTTGTCCACTGGGGTAAAAAGTTTTACTTAAAATTTTTTTTTTTTTTAGTTTTAAAACAGACACAAAGTGTTGTAAGCCCATTTTGGTAATATACAATTAAAAATCATGTCAACCTCTTCAACACACACACCGCAGTAAAAGAAATGTATTCATTTTTGCAACCAGGCAAATATTCCTCAATAATGGACCCAATGTTGGTTTGTTATCTATCTTTTCTTAAAATGAAAGTCTTGGAAGAACTTCCCAGGCCAGTTCCAGCTTAGGGGCCCTCCCCACCACTGCCACACCCATTCTTCTTCAAAGAAAGACCAAGATCTCAAAACAGAGAGCGCGTATTAATTTGCTTTTGAGACCTTATGATCTGTATAGTTAGTGGTGAATATGTACCCAACCACATAATTAATTGTGAATTAAAACCATTTTTTTTCCTGTAAAGAACTTCTGCTCTTACTACTTGTGGGGTCATAAGTAATTATGAAACTGACTCCAGAACTCCCCATGCTTGATTTCAACTCACATGTTTTCTCGGCTGAGAAAAAGAACCTTTATTTAGTATATTAAACTTACTAAACTTATCTTTGCTTTCCTGTAAAGAGTGTTATGATCTAATACATCAGTGATGCAACCATTTTATGTGGGGTAATTTTTTAAATTAAAATTAACATGAAATAGATAATTGATTGGACATGTACATATTTGAAAACTGTAAATCTAACCAGTCTCTGCTTTTCTTATTTAGTCTTAGGAAGCTAATGCATCACTTATAATAGCCCTGAGGCATTACGGTGTATTTCTTTTTTTTTTTTTCCTCCAAACGCATGTGCACTCAGCTCTCTTAATAACAATGGGAGTTGTGTATGTGCTCAGCAGAGAATAGCTTCCATTGTGTTTTAGTATTTTTAGTATTTTGCTTATTAATAGTGTTGTAATACTACTCTTTTTTTAGTCTACAGCATGGTTAAAAATTTAGAAATATGCTCTGATTGAGTCAGAAACTCTGTATGTTCAGGAGCAATTACAATATTAATTAATGGCTATATGATACCCTACCAAGTTTTAATATATTCTGGACTTGAATATGTTGCATACATGTTCTCTGAAAGTTTAATTTCCTTGGGACAATGCTCCCATCTGTGAACTTACATCTGAATTTAAGGGAATCATATCTTAAGTGACATGGTTTTAGTTCATCTAAATCCTTGGGAGTTGTTTCATAGTAATCTAAGCTCCACCTTTCACCCCCTTCCCTCATTTTTCCCTCCCTTCCTCTTTTGGTCTAGCACTGACAACTTGACTACGTTGACCTAAATATCGAGACCTCTTTTAGTTTCACTGTACATGCTACTCACGAGGGCTGTGCTTGCAAATCTCTTTGATAAGGGGTGAGTCTTGGGTTCATGAAGAGTCTGTTCGGTTCAGCACGTTCAGTTTTGGTGAACCTAACTAGACTCAGATTGCATTTCTCATGGATAGCCCTTAAAAGCCTACCTAACCTTTCTGAATCTCCTCTGGGAGGAGAAAATGAGGCAGCATATGTAACACATTTAGCAGAGTACTGGGCACAAGAACTCATTCTGTAGTTCTATATTCTGTTTCTTTCCTTTACCTTATGCATATATTCCCTGGAAAATTTCTCATTTAACCTTGTGAGAAAAGTTAATATGTATAGAAAACATATGGAGATCCTCAGAGAAAAGTGCTATGTGAATAAGTCCAAGATGTTATTGTGGTTATTACTATTAATTACCAACCAATACAAAGCCGTTTTAATTGTTAATAATCATTCGACATTTTAATTTATTTTCCCCCCAGTGAAGTTTTAAATTTAAGCCACAGTCTCTTACCACTTATGGCAAATTCTATTAATTATCTATGCTATAGCTATTCCCCTGTTCCCTCATTTTGGTTTTGTTTTTGTGGTAAAATATAAATATATATAAAATATATAAAAGCTAGCATTTAACATCTCAACCATTTTTAAGTGTACAGGTCAGTGGTATTAAATACATTCGCATTGTGTGCAGCCATCACCACCATCCATCCCCATAACTCTTTTCATCTTGTAAAACTGAAACTCTGTACTCATTAAATAATAGCTTTCCATTCTCCCCCAGCTCCAGCCCCTGGCAGCCACCATTACACTTTGTTTTTATGATTTTGGCTGTTTTGTTTTTTTTTTTTTAATTTGGCTGTGTCGGGTCTTAGTTGCGGTACACGGGATCTTCGTTGCAGCGTGCAGGATCTTTTCTTGTGGCACGGGCTTCTCTCAAGTTGTGTCACATGGGCTCAGTAGTTGTGGCGCACAGGCTCTCTAGTTGTGGCGCGTGGCTCTAGAGTGCGTGGGCTTAGTAGTTGCGGCGTGCGGGCCTAGTTGCCCCGTGGCATGTGGGATCTTAGTTCCCCAACCAGGGATCGAACTCACGTTCCCTGCATTGGAAGGTGGATTCTTCACCACTGGACCTCCAGAGAAGTCCCGATTTTAGCTGTTTGAAGTACTTCATATAAATGGAAGCATATAGTATTTGTCTTTTTGCAGTTGGCTCATTTCAGTAAGCATAATGTGATCATCCATGGGTGAGGTTTGTCCAGTTGTAGCGTATTGCAGAATTTTCTCCCTTTTTAATGTTGAATAATATTCCATTGTATGTATATACCACATTTTGCTTATCCATTCATCTGTTGCTGGACACTTGGTTGTTTCCACATTTTAGCTATTGTGAAAAATGCTGCTATGAACATGGGTGTACAGAGACCTCTTTGAGACCTTGACTTTCAATTCTTTGGGTATATACCCAGAAGTGGAACTGTTGGATCATAAGGTAGTTATACTTAAAATTTTTCAGAAACCACTATACTGTTTTCCACGGTGGCTATACTATTTTATGTTCCCACCAACAGGGCACAGGATTCTAACTTCTCCACACCCTTGCTGGCACTTGTTGCTTTCTGGGTTTTGTTTGTTTGTCTGTTTTTTGATAGTAGCCATCCAGATGGGTGTAAGATGGTATCTCCTTGTAGTTTTGATTTGGATTGCCCTAATGATTAGTGAAGTTGAGCATTTTTTCATGTGCTTATTGGCCATTCATATATCTTCTTTGGAGTAATGTCTATTCAAGTCCTTTGTGCATTTTTGAATTGGGTTCTTTGTTTTTGTTGTTGAGTTTTAGAAGTTCTCTATATGTTCTGGATATTAATCCCTCATTAGATATATGATTTACAAATATTTTCTCTTATTCTGTGAATTGCCTTTTTACTCTCTTGATAGTGTCTTTTGATGCACAATATTTAAAAATGTTCATAAAGTCCAATTTGCCTTTTATTTATTTGCCTGTGCTTCTAGTGTTATATCCAAGAAATCAATGCCAGATCCAATGTTGTGAAGCTTTTGTCCTATGTTTTCATCTAAGATTTTTATTGTTTTAGCTCTTACTTTTAGGTTCTTGATTCACTTTGAATTAATTTTTGTATGTGGTGTTAGGTAAGAGTCCAACTTCACTCTCTTGCATGTGGATATCCAGTTTTCCCGGCACCATTTGTTGAAAGATTGAATGGTCTTGCCACCCTTGTCAAAAATCATTTGACTGTGTATGTTTATTTCTGAGCTCTCTATTCTATGCCATTGGCCTATATGCCTGTCTCTATGCCAATACCACACTGTCTTGATTATTGTAGCTTTGTAGTAAAATTTGAAATTAGGAGGTGCAAGTTCCTCCAGTTTTGTTCTTTCTCGAGATCACTTTGGCTATTCAGCATCTCTTAAGATTCCATATGAATTTTAGGATGATTTTTCTGTATTGTATCTGCAGAAAACATCATTGGGGTTTTGATAGGGATTTCATTGAATCTGTAGGTTACTTTGGGTAGTATTGACATTTTAACAATATTAAGTCTTTCAATCCATGAACATGGGATGCATTTCCATTTATTTATGCCTTCTTTAATTTCTTTCAGCAATGTTTTGTAGTTTCCGTTATGCAAGTCTTTTTCACCTCCTTGATTAAGTTAATTCCTAAGTATTTTATTCTTGTTGATACTACTATAAATGGAATTGTTTTTGTAATTTCTTTTTCAGATTGTTCATTGTTTGTTTATAGAAATGCAACCAGTTTAATTCTTGATAAAGGAGGGACTTCTGTCATTGTGGTATTTGCTTTCTATATGACTTACAGATTTTGTCCCTCATATCCTGTATTACTGTCTTCTTTTGTGTTGAGTTGATTTTTTTTATAGTGAAATGTTTAACTTCCCTTCTCATTTCTTTTTGTGTATTTTCTATAGCTATTTTCTCTGTGGTTACCATGGGGATTACATTTAACATCCTGAAGTTATAACATTCTAATTTGAATTTATAGCAACCTAGCTTCAATAACATACAAAAACTCTGCTCCTTTATAGCTCCTTCCCAACCCCTTTCAGTTACTGATGTCACAAAATTCTACCTTTATACATTGTGTGCCCCCAAACATGAACTAATAATTCTTTTAAATGCACCAGTCTCTTAAATTGTAGAGAAAACAAGATTTGGAGTTACAAACCAAAGTTACAGTTACTAACTTTTACACTATAATTATTTTTTCTTAAATCTATTAGTCTCTTAAATCATGTAGAAAACGAAAAAGTTCAATTAAAAACCATTTTTACAATAACACTAGCTTTTATATTTGCCCATGTGTTCACCTGTATTGAGATCTTTATTTCTCCATATGACTTTGAGTTACTGTCTAGTGTTCTTCCATTTCACCTTGCAGGACCCCCTTGATCAGTTGTTCCAAGACAGTCCTAGTCATCATGAACTCCCTCAGCTTTTGTTTATCCAGGAAGGTCTTAATTTCTCCTCACTTTTGAAGGACAGTTTTGCCAGATATAGGATTCCTGGTTGACAGGTTTTTTTTTTTTTTTCCTTTTAGCACTTTGAATATATCAGCCCACTGTCTTCTGGCCTCCCAAATTTCTGATGAGAAGTGTGCTGATAATGTTATTGAGGATCCCTTGTATGTAATGATTTGCTTATCCCTTGCTGCCTTCAAGATTCTCTCTTTGTCTTTTTGAAAGTTTTATTATAATAAGTAGGTCTCTTTGAGTTCATCTTACCTGGAGTTTCTTGAGCTTCTTGGATGTTTATATCCATGGCTTTCATCAAAGTGGGAAATTTTCAGCATTATTTCATCAAATATTCTCTCTTACCTTTTCTCTGTCTCTTCCTCTGGGACTCCCACAATGTACATGTTGGTCCACTTGATGGTGCTCCACAGGTCCCTTAGGTTCTGTTCACTTTTCTTCAATGTTTTTTTTCTTTCTGTTCTCAGATTTGATCATTTCCATTGTCCCGTCTTCAAGTTTGCTGATTCTTCCTTCTATGCAAATCTGCCTTTGAATCTTTCTAGTGAATTTTTGATTTAAGTTATATTACTTTTTGGCCTTAGAAGTTCTTTCTGGTTTCCTTTTAGGTTTTCTTTCTCATTATTGAAATTTCCATTTTGTTCACACATCATTTTCTTGACTTTCTCCACATCTTCCTTTAGTTCTTTGAACATTTTAAAAACACTGTTTTAAAGTCTTTGTCTAGTATATCTCCATTAGGTCTTTTTCAAGGACAGTTTCTGTTGATTTTTTTTTCCTTTGAATGGGTCATATTTTTCCATTTCATTGAATGCCTTGTGATTTTTTTGTCAAACACTGGACGTTTGAATCTAATAATGTGATGACTCTGGAAATCAGATTCTCCCTCTTCCTCAAGGTTTCCTGTATTTTGCTTTATCATTTTTGTTTTTTAGAATGTGGTAGGCTGTCTCTGTGCCAAGATCAGCCTGAGGTGTAAATTTAAGGTCTTCTCAGGTCTTTTCTGAGCCTTTCTCTGGGCGTACATGGTTATGTTCTTATTTTCCCTGTATATTACAGTTTTTTTTAAATGTCCTAGTCTTTAATGTCTAGGGTAAGTGAAAAATGAAGGTGGGGAGGGGTAGGTTCTGGCCCTTTAAATCCCCTGGAAAGTCACTTCAGGGGGAGAGGCTTGTGACAATGTGGTGGGGATGTGGGGGAGCAGGTGCAGCAACAATGGTTGCCACCTCTTTGTCTGCACTAATGTCATCAGAAGCAACAATAAGAGCGCAGACCCCTAATATTTAGAGGATAGGGTTCTTTTTGCTCCCCTAGCTCTTGTAAGCTGCTTGCAAGCTGCTCCAGGATCATGTGCATAGCTGGGGGTAGGAGGGTGGCTAGCTGCTACTGTGCTAAGAGCTGTAATTGGCTGAAAGTAACCAGAATTTACTGCAATTTACCATATTAGTCTTTCCCTGGAACTTGCAAGCCTTCAACAGACTTCTGAGTCCCAAAATAGTTACATCATTCAGATTCTGCCAGCCCATTTGTTGTCTAGGTGGAAAGATAGATTCCTGGTGCTTCCTTCTCTACCATCTTCCCAGAATCCTCTCCTCCTCATTCTGTTTTAAGAGAACTCTGAATTTATTTAGGGTAGTTCTGTGCTAAGCTAAAATACTTGATGTTCTGACACCCTTTTAGATGAGATGGCTACGTTCTGCTCTGTTCTGGTCTGTGAGATGTGGGTAGAGGTCCCTGGGGAGAACATGCCTTGAATAAAAAGACAAAGCCTCATGAAGACAAGGCTTTTGACTTTATTCTTACATAGAATGTAGATGAAATAGCTGGTGGATAGCAGCCTTATTATGACCCTCAGCACCATGAGGATGGTGGAACAGGTACCTTTGAGCCATCTTTCCAGTCCTGAGCTGCCCAACCCTAGACTTCTAATTTCATGAGAACAAAGAATAAACTCTAAGTCATTTCACACTGTTAGCATTTCTTTACTCACAGCCAAGTGTAAATCCTAATATACCATTCAAGCCCATAATCCATGAAACAGAATAGAAGCGTGGCCAATGGAGATATTTGTGTCTGTGATGAGCACCAGCATTTTTCAGAGCAACTCAAGAGACTGAGATTTGAGATCTGAGTTTCAGTTGCATAGAGGTATAATGGGTATTAAAGAAAGATGGGTACCTCTACTCCTAATGAGACTTAAAGCTTTCTACATTTTTTGTGTACATTCTCCATTTCTTTGGGCTCACTTGCCAAACATTAATGGCATTTTTTTTATGTGGAAAAAGAAAGTATTATAGCCTAGCTATAGCAATGAAAGTAGGAAGAGACATGCTGTTTGCTTCTGTTACTTATATTTTAAAGCCATTGAAGAAAGTAGCTGATCTTTCTTAGTCTTTATTATGCTTTGTTATGTACACATCTTCCCAGAAGAATATAATTAAAGCAAAGTGACAAGGAGGAGGAAATTACAAATAATTAACAATCCAGAGATCTTACATTCTCCCAGTTCTTTTCTTAAGCTTAGCCTGGGACCTGACACAGTGGACAGTCAGCAAATGTTTGTTAGACAAAGAAAAAAAAAGGTGGGGTTGGATTTATATTGAATCGCAGGGACAGAGGTACATTTTGAATGCTAGTCAGATGATGAGATTTATTCAATAAAAATGTCTTTTCCTGTGCTCCAGTCTTACCTAATGCCTGAAGTGAGTGGAGCTCCATCTAATGTCCAGTGTGTATCCCAAACCTGTACATAAGATTCACCATACTTGGCAGCGATGCTGGGGAGGAACAAGGGAGCTCTCCTTGCAACACCAGTAATCGCCTGCCCAGTATTGAATTTAATGAGCATTATCTAAGTAATTATTAATAACAAAAAGAGCTACCTTTCTTTATCATTTTCAGAGGCTGTGCTAACATCTTTACATGCATAATCTCACTTAACCCACATGATAACACCATGCCTCAGGTCCTGATTCTGTCTCCTTTTTACAGTTGAGAAAACTGAGGCTTAAGCAACTTGCCTAAGGTCAGATCGCCAGCACACGGTCAAGCTGGAACTTGAAACCCTGTCTGTCTCAGGACTATTTGACTCCAAAGTTAGTGTTCTTAGGCATGTCAGAAAATCTTGACTATAGTTTGCTTAACTATATGTTAAATAATCTCAAAAGACTCTGTATTTTGTACTTTGGTTTCTCTGCAAAGAGCCAAAAGATAATGGTATAAAAGCGGCCTAACTCATAGAGAAGACTTTTTTACTGTTAATATGGAAAAGATGACTTCTCACAAAAGGTGCTTTACATAATCTATTTACTTCAGCTTCACAGCGTGCACTCTCCTTCAAGTGGGAGGGTGGGTTGGAGGTGGATGAATATGCTTTGCTGGAGTTACAGCAATGCTTGGTGCGGGCAGAAGAGCGTGAATGTACATTACGCAGAGTTCAGCTTCACATCCGATGGGTATATCACTGAGCTGCATGACTGTGGCAGCCTGAGGCATCGTCGTATTTTAAGCTCCCTGTGTGTCATCAACATATGTGGGTTGAAATTGCATGGAAGCATAGTAGTCCACAAGAAATATAAACAAAAGTAAAATACACCTTTGGAATAACTGCAGCATTTCATATAGCAACCAAATATTTGTGAAATCTGTACATTTTGAGCTTTTTGTTTTTAGAGCTAATGATTTTGTTTATTAACTTAGACCGTCTTAGTATTTTCTATTTACTTAACGTTTAAGATTCAGTCATAAAATCTCACTCTGACCTAAAGCTGTTTATAGAAACTTAGCCAGTGTGTGGGCATATTGAAAAGAAAAAGATAAGATGTGTTTTTAAAAGATATGTTAAAAATTTGCTGCTTTATAAATAGGTAGGTAGATAAATAAATGGATAGATAGATCACCATGCTTAAAGTTCCCATCTGAATCTATTTTCAGAAATGTGATTTGGCAGAGAGTCTTCATTAGATGGTTAAGTGAAGTGGTATTTGCAGTAATGTAAATTTGAAAATAAAAACTGGATCTGGAATCTAGGCTTTGCTGCTTGGTCATTGTGGCATCCTGAGAAAGTTTTCTTTGAACCTCAGTTCCTCAAGTGTAAAACAGAATAGTAGTAGCTGGGGCTACTTGGGGCTTTAGGATGTGGGGAGCAACTAAGATGGTGATGTCAACGTGCTTTATCATGTGTATAAATAAGTAATTATACAGATTCAAAGGTGCGGTATTGTTATTGTATACTCCACAGCCAGCAGATGGACCAATCTAACACCATCCTTCATCCAGGCAGGTGACAACGTCTATTTTAGTCTCTCAGACAACACAGATTTATTGAGCTCTTATGCTGTGTGAGGACTTCCTTCACATCAGCAGAGCTTATGTTTAGATTTACAGCAGCTATGGTTTATGCAGTGGCATATTTTTATATAGCATACAGGAATTCTATACATGTACCTTTTTTATACAGATGTTTGAAGTTTCTCTTTAAGTACCCAAATTTGTTTAATGTAAGCTTGTTCAATAAAAATCTTTCCCTGTATCATTTCCCTATACTGTTGTTTTATTATTACATTTTTCCCACAGAAAACATTGAGCATAATGGTACCTTTTCTTCATGATTCAGGATCATTTAGATTGCTTAGGTATTCTGTTGGAATACAGAGCCCTTTAGGGCAGGGCTAGCGAGGGGCATAGTGCTATTTGCCTCTAAATGATCTCCCACACTAAATTTTTTGAGCTCTTGTATCAACATTTTTTAATCCCCCCAACCCTGATTTCTAATTGTTAGCTGCCTTTTTCTTTTTTTTTTTTTTTTTTTTGTGCTAGTATCAATTTGCTTCTTTTTAAATCCATTCTCCCCTCTAATTCCCATTTACAGTCTATGGTTTGGGGGAACAAATCAATAAAATCATCTTAAGATTAAATAGACACTCAGGAAGTACATGATAATGCATGAGGTTGGTGCATGGGCTTTGTGATTTCTTCCTTTTTTTCTCAAGGATTTATTTCTGCTTGCTTTGTTGGTTCTGAGTAACTGGAGTCTCTCGGAATGAATCGTTTTGCCCAACACCACCATTTACGGTCTGCATCAGTTTCCTCTAATAATCACCAGTGGTACTTATCTAGCTCGTTACCAATTATAAAATTCTTCAAGGGACTTACCTGGTGGTCCAGTGGTTAACACTCCGCACTGCAGGCGGCGCACGGGTTCGATCCCTGGTCGGGGGAACTAAGATCCCACATGCCATGTGGCCAAAAAATTCTTCAACATCCCTTCAACATGATCATGAGAGATAGGCAGGATGTGTGTGTGTGTGTGTGTGTGTGTGTGTGTGTGTGTGTGTGTGTGTATATATTTTTAAAAATATTTTACAGATGAGAAAACTACGGCATAGTTGGAGGTTATTTTAGCCGGGGGTTGTAGCTGAATGTCCCAGGGAGGCTCATTCACCCAGACATGCATGTTCCCTTTACCTGGATATCCTATTTCCATAGGTCTGAGCAGGACCCAGGTTATATTTTGGAAAAAGATCCCAAATAATTCTAACATGCATAGCTTTCCCCAACCCTTTTCCCCATCTTCCACACCCTTCCACCACCTCTGCTCCCACTCAGAACCATTGGCTCAAGTTTTTTTTTTTTTTTTTTTTTTTTTTTTGGGTTACGCGGGCCTCTCACTGTTGTGGCCTCTCCCGTTGCGGAGGACAGGCTCCGGACGCGCAGGCTCAGCGGCCATGGCTCACGGGCCCAGCCGCTCCGCGGCATGTGGGATCCTCCCAGACCGGGGCACGAACCCGCGTCCCCCGCATCGGCAGGCGGACTGTCAACCACTGCGCCACCAGGGAAGCCCGGCTCAAGTTTTTATGACCAGCAAGTGATTTATTTAGATGCTTTCACATGCAGGTCAACAAATAGTGGCTTAAATTTATGATTTTTAATGGCCCTGTAGTTAACTGATGTGGTGGTCAGAATAGTGCCCTCCTTACCCACCTATGTTACTTTACATGGTAAAAGAGACTTTGCAAATGTTTCTGAATTAAGGATCTTGAGATCCTTGTTGTCCAGGTTATCCTGGATTATTTGGCTGCGCTCCATATAATTATAAGCGTCCTTATTAGACGGAGGCAAGAAGGTCAAAGGCAGAAGAAGGAGATGGGACGACAGAAGCAGAGGTTGGGATGGTATATTTTGAAGATGGAAGAAGAGGCCACAAACCAAGGGGTGCAGGTAGCCTCTAGAAGCTGGAAAAGACAGGAAAACAGATTCTGCCTTGAAGCCTCCAGAAGGAATGCAGAGCTGTCAACACTGCAGTTTTAGACTTCTGAACCTCCAGAACTGTAAGAGAATAAATTTGAGTCATTTTAAGCCACTAAGTTTATGGTAATAGGAAATAGCAGCAATGGGAAACCAGTACAACTGGGAAGTATAAAATACAGATTCTTAAGCCCTCCCACAAAGATACTGTTTTAGCAGAGCTGGGCGGGGTCTAAGGATGTGGGGTTAAACCATTCCCTTGGTGATTGCGTGGCCTGTGTCCTCGGACCTCACCTGTGGTTACAAACAGACTCATAAGGCCATCTGTTGTTGCCCTCGGAAGTCTGGAGGTGAGTAGCCCTAGAGCCAGTTGTTCTCATCAGCTCATCGGCTCAGTGATGTCCTCGAGGACCCAGGCTCCACCTTGACTTCTACCCCATCACCCTCAGTCCTTACCCTTCTAACATGCACACAGGATAGTTACCGTAGCTCCAGGGACCACATCCTCACACAGCCATGAGAGAGAAAAAGAGCTCTTCCTGCATGCTCTTGAGTCCCTCATTTTTTAATCAGAGAGGAAAAATTCTTTCCCAGGGCTCCCAGCAGACTTTCCCCTTCTACCCAATTAGCTGGAACTGCATCACCCATCAAGGGAGGCCAGACGGCAGGACACCTCGAGTACTGTCTCAAAACGCTCTCCTGTTCTCCTCCTCCTGGGAAACTTTCGCATCCCTCAGACAACACTTACCTCTCATCTAGCTGGTGCCTTCCCCCTCCAAAGATGATCCTTTAGTGCCAGTTCTCTTCGTATCGATGCCTTTTAAAATCACCTCATGTGCCACCAGTGGGCACCCTTCCCTTTGAAAAAAAAGCATTTTCTTAATCTTTATAACACTGTGGGGTGGGTAATGTTTCCCCTTTTTTACAGTTAAGAATCAGAGATTGTGAAACATGCCCAAGGTTCACAAGTGAAAAGCTCATAAGTGGCAGATCTGCCTTAACTGTAAAGCTCAGGCTCTTAACCATTACACTGACCCAGACAGTGATTCTCTGTCGTGTAGTGTTAGTAGCACATTTTCAAATATTAGCGTTTGGGGCACACTTGAAGAGATTAAAAACTCAAAGCAACACTAAACAAGTCAATCATTACAACATAGTCACCACCACCGGAGGGTTTTAAGAGAGGAGTGATGTGACCTGACTTTTGTTTTAAAAGGATCACTGGCCAGTATCTTGAGATACACGGTTAGGGGCCAAGAGTATTGCAGTAATTGCTTCCCATCTGACTTAAGGTCAAAGTCAAAGTCATTGCATTGGCATATGAGGCCCTCTACACCCTGCCCCTCCTCCCTGTACCTTCTCTCCTCCCACTCCCCCCCCCCCCCCCACTCCTCCCTTCTGTCTTGATGTCTTTGAAACCTTAGGCACATGCCCAACTCCAGCCCTGCTCGCATTTTCTGTTCCCTCTGCCAGGAAAACTGTGCTTGGCTTGAGTCTTCACCTCCTTCAGATCTTTACTCAAATGTCATCCTCTCTGCGAGGCTTTTCTAAACCACTTCTTCAGAATTGCCCCCACCCCACACATACACACCCAAGCACACATTCCCCATCCTTCTTCCCTGTTTTACTTTTCCGTAGAGCACCTAATTTCTAATACGCCATGTAATTTACTAATTTATCTTATTTTCTCTCTTCCCCCTCACTGGAATGTAAGAGCCGCGAGAACAGGGATTTTGCTGCCACATTCCCAACTCCTAGAACCTAGGATACAGTGGGCATTCAATAAATATTTGTTGAATGAATATATTCTTTATACTCAGCTCTGATTAGTTCTATGGGGTAAATTCCTAGAAATGAAATGACCACAGTACAGGATATGGACATTTTAAAAGGTTCTTGATACAGATGTCCAAACCCTGCCTTCCCAAGGTTGAATTCGTTGACATTCTCATCAGTGGCTATGGCCCAGCCTGTCCACTGTGTCCTCACATTGTTATCAGTTTTAACACACCTGTAGCCAGCTTGGTGTGTAGCAGTTATATTTCTAATTTGTACTGCTTTGATTAGGTGCATTTGTCTTTGTTTTTTCATGCATGTCTTCATTTGGTGATCATCAGCTTTTGTCCTTTGCCCATTTTGCTAATTTAATTTCAGTGTTTCCTATTGTAGTATTGGTGTTTTTCTACTTGATTCATAAAATTAGGTTAGGTTAGGTTACTAAGTCTTTGTTATCTGGTTTGCAGATATTTTTCCAAGTTTGTCATTTTTCCTTTGATTTTGCTTATGGTATTTCTTGATGTATAGGTTTTTAATCCATTTTAATTTTATAGTCCTTTTTTTGCTTTGTGTTTGGAAAAATCTTGTCTCCTTCTAAGATCAATTATTCATCTGTAATTTTTTTTAGTTCTCTTACATTTTAAAAAATATATTCTATTATTTAGTTAATCTCTTGTGTTTTTTCATATTGTCACGAGACAATACGAGAATCTGACATCCATTTTTCCCCTTAAATCATAAACTATTGCACTAACAACGCTATCTTTAGAATATACTAAATCTTTATACTAAGGTCTGTTTCAAGTTTTTCAATTGTAGGTGCATTTATAATTTTCTTTTGCCAGAACCCAACTCTGTTAATTATTACAGCTTTTTACTACCTTCTTTAAAATTTATTTTATTTTTTCATTTGTTGGCTATTCTTAATAAATTTTAGGATCATTCTGTTAAGTTCAGGAATAGATGTGGAATTAACGTCCTAAAATAAAAATCATACTGTACCTCTCCCCCATGGGAAGTCTTCTTTTTCTTTTTCAACCGCACCATGTGGCATGTGGGATCTTAGTCCCCGACAAGGGATCAAACCCGTGCCCCCTGCAGTGGAAGCACGGAGTCTGAACCACTGGACCCCCAGGGAAGTCTCCGGAAAATCTTTTAATGACTCCTCACCACCTTCAGAACATAAAGGCCAGACCCTTTAATGTGGTATCCAAGGCCTTCCTAGACGTGCCCAGTCAGACTATCTGGGCCTGTTTAGTGTTATTCCCTGCTTGCGATTTACGCTTCAGATCCGCACCCACATCCTCTGCTTTTTCTCACCTCCCCATCTCTGCAGCTCCATCTGCCTTTAATGACCTTGACTCACTCCCATTTACCCTAAAATCCATCACTACCTCCCTGTTTTCACACTGGCCAGGCTCTGTGGCCACTCGTGTGTGTCTGTTGTCACCCTGCGCTTGTCTCTATTGCCACGTAACCCACTGTGTCACAGTGATGAGTTAGTCTACCCTGTGAACTCAGTGGGAACATCTCTTGTTCATTTTGTATTCCTTGTACCTAGCATGCTACCTGTCACACAGTAGGTGGTGTAGATGGATTAGAGGAGAATATCTAGGACTGAAAGTCGGGAGATGGATTGTTGCAATAATCAAAGTGAAAGATATTAGGGTCTTGACTAGGGCAGTGGTGGTAAAAATGGAGAGAAGGGGACATATTTGAAAAATATTTAAGAGAGAAAATTGACAGGACTTTATGTCTCATTAAATATGAGAGAAGATACTTTGAATCTTAAATTTCCAACTTAGACATCAGGGGTACCTTGTTGGTACCTTAACCATATTTAGGCATTCAGGAGGAGAAGCAGATTTAAGGAGGATAAAATTAGGACAATTTTAGATGTGCTGTGAGTTGGAGATGCCCTTATGATACCCAGTGGAGATGTCTAATAGGCAATGGGATAGAAATAGGCTAATTATATACTTTTATTGTTCAACCCAGGACCATTTTGAGATTGAAGCAGGGTGTTATTACTAATTATGCCAGGACAAGCATATACTAGGAATGACCCTGACAAATGACAATATGTATGGTCTCTCATATATATAAAGGTCAGATATGAACCTCAAAGAGAAAGGTCTGGAATGTGATTATTGATTTATGAATCTTTAGCATACAGATACCCTGAGAGTGGGTGAGGTTGCCCAGGGAGAATTTATAGGATGAGAAAAAGAGAAGAGGGAGCAAAACAGAACCATAGGGAATACAAACATTTAGATAGTGATTATCAACTGGTAAAATTTTTTCAAAACACCCACGTCTCCAAATTTTCCTGAAGATTCTGATATCCTAACTAACCATCCCCATTCCCCAATCACCTTTGTAATCTTCTCTGGTCCCAAATTGCAATAGGGGGTGATTTTTTTTTTTTTAAGTGCAGAACTGTAGATTTATAGGGTGGTCAGAGGAAGAGGAGCCAGCCAAGGAAACTGCACGTAGACAGAGATAGGAACCAGGAGACTGACTGTAGTTCAGCCAGAGTTACTGAAAGAAATGGTTGGAGGTGGTCATTAATGTCAAATGCTATAGAGAGAGAGGCTCAGTCATGAGAGGAACTCAGAAATGTCCATTGGCTTGGCACTTAGGGGGCACTGGTGCTCTTTTCTGGGGGTGATCAATATAGTTTTTCTGCAGAAACCAGAGGAAGTAGGTGGGACTAAAGCTGTGAAGGGTAAAGACAGAAGTAGCCAGCAACATTGAAGCAGGGTAGGATTGTTTCTTGTTTTATAAGTGAAGAGAGAGAACATTGAGTCTGTAATTTATTGACTGCAGGACGGAGCCAGTAGAGAGGGCAAGGCTGAGTGTATAGGAGAGGAAGAAATACCAGTCTGCAGTCATATTTAAGCTGTTTTACTCAGCCCCATTTTCTTGTCTGGAGTACCTATGCTGTAGGTTGAATGCCACCATTCTGTCCCAGTAGGAGTCACTGAGACATTAAAAACCATCCTTCACATGTCTATTTGGTTGGTTTGGGACCTAGATTTTTCTCGAAACCTCTTTTTCACTAAAGACTCAAGATGGGTGCCTTTGAATAGAACATAAATGTATCTTCTAGATGCATTGATTTGCTGAAATGTCACTGGCAAAGTGCTGATAACCCATCACTAGATTTATGGGTTGATATGATTATGTCTTTGTTGATAGATTTAGAAACATACACTTCAGATGAACATATTCCTTTGGGACGTATATATGTGTGTTTACGTGGTATTCTATGTATTAGAAGGAAAAGTGAGTTTTACACTGAGAGTTGATTTTTTTTTTTCCCCTTGAGAAGCTCCATTAAGAAAAAAATGTTGAGTTTCAGAATAGAAACTGTTCCATTTTCTGATCTGCTACCTCATAGTAAGAAGTCCGTTGTAAGGTTAACTTTCTCGGAGAGAAGGCAAGGACACCAGCGAAAGGAAAAGGAAGGTTTAATTGCTCTGCAAAGGCCCAAACATGCTCTGAAGAGTAAAGATTTCAGGCTTAATGTGCATGGAACAAAAGGCCGTTGTGAACTGTGTACAAGAGTTGGTGAGAGTTTGTATTCTGCCCCTTTTTTCTGTGGGAGTTATTTCCTGTTGTTGACTAGAGTTCTTTATTTAGAACCACCTAGCTTCAGAATGCCTGCTAGCAAAAAGAAAAGTGTGTATTGAAAACATAGGCTTATTTCAAGACAATCTCTGAAAAAAAGTCACACTACCCGTGCACTGAGACAGCATCACATTCCCAAAGGTCAAGAGAGTGTGTGGGCTTTATTCCTATAACCCTGTATCGAGGGACACAAATAAGAGAGAAGCAGAATGCATTTGGTGTAGCAGTAAGTGGTCACCTGAACACCAAGTGAAAGATAGTTCACGGGGAAAGTGTGTTTCCATTGTTTTTTAAAACAGAAAACAAGATTTCACTTTTCAGTGCTACATGCATTATTTGGTATATTAAGGAAGTAACAGGAAGCCTTACATATTCTGTGAGGAAGTTTTTATCCTTTCTAGTCAGGTGAGAAATATACCCCCAAATACTGGCTTTAAACCAATTATTCTCTTATACCTGCCTTGTCAGCTGGGCTTCCTATTAAAAACTTTAGGTTACGGTAGCATCATCATTGAATTTTGCAGTCTATTATTAAGAGACAGAGAAGACGGACAATATATCAAATGAGTAAAAGGAATTAAGTTATTACTGAAATAATGGGGGATAAATAAATGCATGAAATATAAATATTACCCAATGCTTTATTAATAGATATTAGAAATTGTGGGAAAAAACCTTACGAAGTTCTACTTCATGGGAACCATATGGAAGAAAGGGAAAAAATGTATTTTTTTAATGTGATGAAATCTAAAACAATAAATTTAAATTGTTTATTACAACATATTTGTTTGCTTTACATGTTTTTAAAAAGAAGTTAAACTTTATAGTGTCTCTCCCTGATTCCAGTATTCTCCTCCATTTACGAAAGTCAACCACTTTCATGAATGTTTTTTGTCTGTAATGTTTTTATTCTATAATTGCATACGTCTGTATTGGTAAACAATATATAGTATTGTTTTGCATGTATTAAAATATTTTATATAAATGATATTATACTGTACATACTTTACAGCTTGCTTTATTTTACTCAGCATTGTGTTTTTGAGATTTAACCATGTTGATATTTGGTATCTTTAGTACTTCTTATCCACCATAGCTTTCAAGTATATCAATTTATTCTCATCTTAATGAACATTAAGGTTGTTTCTGATTTTTAGCTATTACAAGCAAAGCTACAATAAACACTCTTCTATGTCTCCATGGGGAATAAAAACAAGAGTTTCTCTAGATTCTAGATTTAGCCCTTCTCATCCAGAATTCTTCCAGAGAATTAAACCCCTAAGCCAACTATTGTATGTAATGAATTATTTTCTGTCTAGAATGGTTCACGTGTTGGACTGGAGCTGGAGACTGATACCTGCTCCTAAGAGCCAGCGATTACGCCAATCTTTCTAATTCTTCAGTTCAGTTGGGAGGCTTGAAATCAGCCATGGTGGGTTATTTGCACCACAGAAATCAGCAAATTCTACAAATAAGGGCTTCTTTCCTTCTTTCCCCATTCCCCACCCACACGCCAGCCAGTTGGTTAAACATTTACCAGCACACCACTGGTTCTTACCTTTATACCACCCTTGGGAGATCTGAGGAAACAGTCACTTGAATTCTTTTCTGTAGGGCTTATTTTCTTATGGAACCCTAGCTGAGAAAGACTGCACGTATGTGGGCAGGGTGTGTGCATCTCCAACTCCACTAGATAATGCCACGTTATCTCCAAAATGGTCAATCTGATAGCTGCCAACTAACCTTTTATAATTTGCATTTTTCTTATTGCTGATGAGATTGAGTATCTTTTCACATATTTGTTGGATATTTGAGCTTCCTCTTTTACCCATTTTTCTATTGGGTTTATATGACTTTTTAAAAATTGATTCAGTTCTTTATTAATTCTGAATATTAATCCTTTGTTGATTATATGAATCACATATCACTCAACAGTCTTTAGCTTGCCTTTATCTTTATAGTATATTTTGTTTAATAGATGTTTAATTTTTAATATAATCAAAGTTATTGGTCTTTTTCTTTATAGTCTGTGCATTGGCTGTCTTGTTTCTTAATAATCAAAGTCTCGGCAGGAAACAGTATTCCACTCAAGTGACTCAACTAAAGAGACTTTAATGAAAAAGTACTTTTGACAGAGAGACAAAGGTTGAGGCATGGAAGACCAAGAACTGTAGGAAGCTGTTATTATCTTTAGGTCTAAAGGGGAAAGGGGAGGAAATGGTGTTGCTATAATCTGTGAGAGTTGGCACCCTGGACAAGGGGCTGCCTGCAGAAGCTGTGGTCTTGGAGGGATGGGTGATGCTATAACAGGGGCCCAAAGCAGGAAGGAGCAGGGAAGAAATACCCCAGCCTCTCTCCGCTCTGACCCACTGGTCTCTTTCTGGTGCCTTCCTGTTGAAGAATCCAGCTGGAAGCTAGTTGGCAAAGAAGCTTAGTCCATAGGGGTCAACATTTCAAGGTACGGGGCAAAGCAGAGGCAAGTAGAGAATGAACCTTAGGAGACAGACAGAAATCACACATTCCTTATCCTGAGCCTATAAACATATTTTCCTATATTCTCTCCTAAAAGTTTTAATGTTTTGTTTCACATATTTAGATGTTAGTCCACCTGAAATGTATTTTTTCTAAAAATGTCAGGTACCTCATTTAATTTTATTTTTCCATGCAGGTAACCGGGTGACCTTTAGTCATTTATTGAATAGCCTATTCTTTCCCACTGATCTGTAACCTCACCTCTGTCATATTTTATGCTTCCGTATATGTGTGGGTCTGTTTCTGCACACTCGATTCTATTCTGCTGATCTATATATCCCTTGCCAGCACCAGTCTGTTTTAATTACTAGAGCTTTATAATAAACCTTGATATCTGATGGGACACATCTCCCATCTTGTTCTTTAAACTTACTACAGCTATCTTTTGCCCTTTGCTATTCCAGATGATTTCTGGATTTGCTTTTAAAGTTCCATGGGTGGGGAGAGGGGAGCATTGGGATTTGAGTTGGAATCATATTTAATTTACTGATGAGTTGTGGGGAGAATTGATATTTATATAGTATTAAGTATTCTTGTCCCTAAATGGTGTATCTCCCCATTAATTCTGTTCTTTTCATCTGATGAACTTTTGGAAAGGTTTCTATTTTCTCACTTTTCATTTTTGGCTATAATGTGAAAATAGTAATTCTGGAGTCTTTATCTTTATAGCTGTTATTTTTTTTCATCACTAAAACTAAGAGCATGTCTAACAGTTCTAAAGTGATAACAAATCAGGATCGATTAAAAATGAATGTCTGATTCATTAAAATTCTTTTCAACCTTTATAATTTGGACTTTTTTTTTGCGGTACATGGGTCTCTCACTGTTGTGGCCTCTCCCGTTGCGGAGCGCAGGCTCAGCGGCCATGGCTCACGGGCCCAGCCGCTCCGGGGCATGTGGGATCTTCTCGGACCGGGGCACGAACCTGTGTCCCCTGCATCAGCAGGCGGACTGTCAACCACTGTGCCACCAGGGAAGCCCTATAATTTGGGCTTTAATAACTTAAAGGAAAGTAAAAGGAAATATAAATGGTGTTGAAATTACCAATACTACTCCCACAAAAGCTATTTATCAGCCGTCCCAGTATGGACTATGTTGTCCTCTGTGTAATGAGGCCAAATGAATCACTGTAGTCAAAGTCAGGGAATCTGGCACTTTTTAAATGAGTCTTTTAAATTTGATGTGACTCATATGTATGTTTTCTTTGAAAGTAATCATCTTTAGGGACAATTAAATACATGCATTGTTTGAGCAAACTCGAGTTTGTAGAGTGTACATTTATTTGTAACAGAACAGAACGGCAGTGGGCGTCTATGCTATAGATGATATTCTCGTGGTATTTGCTGCCATCCACTCTCCTTTCTAAATTTGGTGTTACAGATTCAACTTCTGTTTTTAAAAAGGGAAGTTACATATAGCTCATTCACACTATTATTTTCTCCTTAAAAGCCAGTTTCTCTGATGATTGCCCATTTAAGGAGTTTCATATACCTCAAACAAGACTTCTCTAAGAAAGCAGTTTTGAAACAAATATTACTCAGCAAGATAAAATCTTTTGTTCAATATTTAGAACATGTTTAGGAAAACAATTGACTAGTTACACAAGTGTATCTAATATAGCATTGGTGTTTATCTGAGATGTTTGCCTTAGTTTCTTCCTACTTGACTTTAACTCTGCATTTCTGAAATTTTAAATATAAAATTTTTTAAATTGAAAAATACATATTTTTCAATTTAAAGCAAGTATTATTGGACAGTTGGATAATTTTGAAAAAGTCTTGTTTATTCTGGCAACAGGTCTTTAAAGAACAGTTCTGCGTTGGTGACTAAAAGAAAAGATAAAGTCTTACCTAAGTGTTACATCTCCTCCGAAAACCAATAAAAATTCACAGTGGCAAAGAGCTGATTCATTTTTTGTTGTATGCGCTATTTCCATTTAAACTGTGTTCTCTGTCCACATGTTTATTTTTAATGATACTTCATAGCCTGAACTTAGAGGTATTTCCTGGGCATCTATACACATTAAAGCTTTGACTTTTTTTAACTCCTCAAAGTAGAATTTCTACAGCTGAGACTTCAAAAAGTGGTTTAAATACGTTATTTACATTCCCGAAATCATCATACTTCTCTTAAATGACCTCTTTACTCACAGGTGATTTAAAGGTACACAATCTTAGATCGTTTCTACAATAGATATGAGAATGTGTATCACAGAAAATAGGATGTGAAGTTGGTTTTATATTCTTCTAAACTCCTCCGTGAAGGCAGTCCCCATTGTAGTCACCTTTTCATAGACTCTTAGTTCTGGGAAGGGGCTACAGAAACCCCTGAGCCCTAGTGCCTCATTTTGTGGGGTGTGGATGCGGGCCCCATGATGTCAAGGCCCTAATTCAGCTTCACTGCTGACTGGCTGAGGAACTAGACCCAAGATCTTCTGACCAACCACCTGTGTTCTTTTCACCGGAACCAGTGCTTATCCTAAATCTGTGACATAGCAGATTAAGAAACTAAAAAGTCAATGATTAATCATAGCTAAGAGATTTATTTGTACAAGATCTTCAAACCCCTACTCCAGGACTCTTCCTCTCACCAAGCTGGTTCCCAGGGACAAGGATGGTCTGGAGGCTGCATGATTTCTAACATTCATTGAAGTTTTCTAGGGGAGCCCGGAGTGCTGAGTACCTTGAGAAGGGTGTGAACTGCTCAAGAAGGGAGAATGGTTTATAGACAGGAAGTACAGGGTCAACCTGCAGAGGCCACCAGGAGAGGAGTGCCCTGTGGGGGACTGGGGACAAGGAGAGAGGTTTCTGAGAAACACCCACCAAGTCTTGACGGAGTGGCATCTGGCAGGAAGGGAGCACTGGAGTTGTCACCAGGCAAGGCCTTCGCTTTCCAGCTGAGAGAGGATGAAAGCAAGAGCTGGAGTCTCTAAGGAGGGCCGCTCTGCAGTGGACCTCACCATTTATCTGAGGATTTTACCGGAGAATAGTGGCAAATGAAGTAGGGAGGAAGCTCATGCTCAACAGATGCCATCTCCTCTAGAAATGGTTAGAAGGGACTAATCAAAAATGCCGGAAAAAAGAAAATGGTTTTAAGAGCATTTTCTTCCAATATTATCATTAAGATTTTCTTGCAAATTAGGATTTAAATACTAGCAGATATTTAAGAGAGAAAAAGGCATGTATTGCTAACAGAAAAATGACCCTCTCCCAGAACATAAGGGGCAGTCATTGCAAAGCAGTCCAATAACAAGGAGGGAAGCTTTGCAAGAGCAGCCCCTCACCAGAGTTGAAGCTCTCTTCTTGTGAAGCGTGACTTCAGGGAGAGGCAGGAAAAAACCTGACACACGTAGGGCAAAGAGATGGAGAAGAATCTGCAGTAGTAGAGAAGTTAACTGGCTCCTTTGGTACTGTGAAGTTTTAACTTGCTAGTGGCTGAAAAGTACTGAACCTGTCCATGCCATCTTTGTGAGAGTGTTTAGTTTAACAAATCATCATATCCTGTATCAACTCTTTGATAATCAGTTAGGTGATGTGAGACGTGCAGACTTTATTTTGAAGATTTATTAATAGATTTCAGTGATCAGTGAATGGGAAGTCCACATTCAGTTAGGATCTCTGCATTTTCCACGAAAAGATTATTTAGCCCAGCTGGCTGTATATAATGTGTTTAATAACTGAAACATTTATTGAGGGGGTAGGGGCATAAGACCAATATTTCCAAGGTATATAGATGGATGATTATTACCAGTATTTCATGTGGAACTTAAAAGGTAAAATGTAATAAAGGAGAAAGAATGAGCTTGAAAACTGTCCTAAAGTCTTTCTCAGTTTATGTAGACAGCTTGTCCTTGTGTCAGTTCTTTGGTGCATACTAATTAAGTGCTAAAAGTGGCCTTCAGTTAGTGCAGTAGTCTGGTTGTTTGCAAGATGTGAGGGCACAGAAACTTTCAAGAGAAGCAGTGAAGTGCAAACTAGTACCCAGAACTACAAAGCAGTGTTGAGAAGTACAGCTCTGAAATTAAACTCATGAGTATTTTTAAAAATTACCATCACAGTTCTATACTTACAAAAGCAATATTTCTTTTCTCCCTAAACAGGTATGTTCCTGATAGCTAAATGTGGATGACTGGCCTAATTTCTTGTATGTGAAAGTGAGAGGGAGAAGCTCCTAACTCTAAATCCTGAGGGTAGGATTATTGTAAATGGACTTTTAAATGTTCCAGAGTGAAAGTGTGAAAACCACACTTATGTGTTCACTAAGCACTTCTTGTTCATTTGCTAGGAATAAACTATATATATATATATATATATATATGTATGTATGAGTGTGTGTATATATATATATATGTATATATATGTGTGTGTGTGTGTATATACACACATACTTTTTTTTTTTTTTAATCATGCATACTGAAGGGAGTTGACTTCAAAAGCTCAAGGAGGGCCTTTCCTTAGCCTCATGGTGTTGGATTCCCAGGACCAGGCAGAAATTGCTCTGCTGGCCTGTGGGGGACTTGGCCCCAGGGGAGGGGGCCATGAACCACCTGGTGTGGGACTACATCAGCAGCTGTTGAAGCTGCCACTTCATCCTTTGACTTCTTGGTACAAGATGCCAGAATCTAGAAGGGGGGGAAGTGGGACTTATATATAACATGTGCACTGATAAGATATTTACCTTCAAAAGTGTGGAAAGGTGAAAAACATTTTCCCCCATAACTTAGATTGCTTTCCTAAGAACTCAAACCTTTACTGAGCGCACACAGAATACAGTACTTTAGCAGAATCAAGTGTCCACTCTGAAGACTTAAAAATTGTCTCTTTGATCTTAGTTCTTTTGGTAATTCATTTGCTAGAAAATATCCAAGCGTCACAAAAATTGTGCAAGTCTAACTTGCTGCTCACTTCAATTCATGAATAACAGTTTCAATTTATTTTAATTTCAACAGAGCCTCTGGCCTCTGCTACAGAGATATCACAGGAAGAGATTACTGCAGCTTCTATTTCAATGGCTTCTCCTTAAACTGAGCGCTGAAAGTATAAGTGAGTGGGTTGTTAGGAAACTGTTGGTAGGTAGTGTCCTCTCTGAAAGGCAGAACTCTAGAAATGAAAAATATCTTGGCTTCACGGCAAAATGTTTGAATATTATGCCACCCAGGCACAAACTGAACAGGACTTGCTGAGGACCCTGAGCACTACTTCCACCATGTGTAATTTGGAATGCCACTGTAATGCAACTTTCCAAAGATACCCACAAATAATTAGCTTCTGGCATTGGTTATACTTAAAGAAAAATCTGTGTAACCTTTTAATTATATTGAGGGGCCAGTAAAAACCTTTTTCATTCCCTTGAAAGATAAAACAAGAAACATTGTTCCGTCTACCAACATTTTAGCCCAGGTTTAATTTCAATAAGATCGTCGATTTGATTGATAACAAATCATTACTGAACAGTTCCAATAGATGTAAACTTGTCTTGATGTTAACGACTTATAATCACTTTTTTTTTTTTTTTTTTTTTTTTTTTTGGTACGCGGGCCTCTCACGTGGGCCTCTCACAGGCTCCGGACGAGCAGGCTCAGCGGCCATGGCTCACGGGCCCAGCCGCTCCACGGCATTTGGGATCGTCCCGGACTGGGGCACGAATCCGTGTCCCCTGCATCGGCAGGCAGACCCTCAACCACTGAGCCACCAGGGAAGCCCTATAATCACCTTTGTGTTAGGTCTTAAAGCTTTATTATCCTTAAACATAACTAGTATAGTGGACTATTACGCTCCAAAGAGATCTGAGACGATATTGATTGGGGTGGCGGCCAAAGTTTTAAGGTGCCTGAATTACTTTTTGTAACATCTTTACACTGAACGCGCATGTAATTTTTAAAATAATCATTAATTTTCTAGGGGAGCTCTCCTTTCCTAGGGCTTTAAAATTCTTACCATACGCACAACCTCTCCCAACTAGTATAAATTTACCTGCTAAATGTGAGTAGTTCAAGAAAGGAGAGAGAAAAGGCTAGCAATGTGAAACTGCGCCTTGGTATCCCCTGCGTATCCAAGCCTGGCTTGCCTACCTGCGTGGGCTCTGCCAGGGTAGGCGGCCGGCTGCCGGGTCTGCACCACGGCCGCGGCCTGCCACGAAGGATGCAACTCGGTTCCGTCCTGTTCCGAAGGTACTGTTGACTTGGTGACCCATTTCAAGTGTTGGGCTGAGGCCACTGCACGCAAAGGGAATTTTCTGTCTCCAGCTCCAGCTGGAGCCCCCACCCATCCTGTCATTCGGACGTCTCTGCGGGCCACTCGTGCGTCCTGAGACTGGGGCATCGGAGAGGGTCTCAGCTGCCGGAGCGCCGCCCCCGCCCTCCGGGAACGCCTGTCTCGAAAGCTCCGCTGGCAGCGTAAACGCCGCGCCTTGGGGTCTGATTTTCTCTCCCCCCATTTCCCCCCGGGACCCTGCCTGCCCGGCTAACCGGCCCCAAGTTGCAGAATAGCTCAGATGCTTGTCATATTTGCGGTCGCGCGACTCAGCGGGCTGTGCGCGCGCGGCTCTCGCCGCCGCCTTTGTCACTAGCGGCTCCGTCATTTGCATGAGTGGTGTGAGGGGATTCTTGGTGGTTAGTTGTGGTCCCCTGGCCGGAGTGTCTCTTTTCTTCTCCCCTGCTCCTTAAGCCTTCCCTTAAGAGAAAATCAAGGACGCCCCGGCTGGGAAGGGAGCCGTGGGCGGCGCTGCCACCCGGCGTCTCGCGTGCTCCGCCTGCCCCTTCCTGCTCCTGGGGCGGCCGGGGCCCCGCTAGGCATTTATCGCGCCTCCCGGGACCTCCGGGGGAGGGGGCGGGGCCCGGCAAGAGGCGGGGCCTGGTGGCCGAGGGGCGGGGCGGGCCGAGGGGCGGGGCCTGCTGAGCCCAGGGCCCGGAGCTCGCGGGAGGCTCGCTGGACGCACGTCACTCCTGCACAGCGAGTGCTGGAGCACTAGCTGCCGCTAGCTCGGTCAGGGCGCCCCCTCCGCCCGCCTCCCGCTTCCTCCTCCGCTGCCTGCCGCCGCCGCCGCCTCCTCCTCCACCATTGTATAATGCTCCGAGCGCGCAGGCAGAGGACGGCGGAGTCTTAGCTTCGGTCTCGCCTCCAGCCCGCTCCTCGGAGCCACCCTCGGGCCCCCGGAGCGGGGGATTCCGCATGGAGCGGGAGTAGCTTGAGGAGTGGGCAGAAACCCCTCCTGATGTGTTAGTTCCCAGGTGGAGCTGCATGTGGTAAGTTCTCCCGGCGCCGGGTTGGAGGGGATTCTTGGATGCGCTGGGCTCCCGGTGGGTGGGGGCGGCGTTGGGACCTCGCCAGGGCCGGCTGAGCCGGGAGGGCGGAGGAGGGGCCCGGGCGGCCGCGAGGGTCGCGGGCGCCTCGGCGGGAGGGACCTGGGCTGGAGCAGGTACCGGGAGGAGCGCTCCCTCCGGCTACTTCCCTGCCCCGCTCCCTTGGACCCCCGGGGCCAGCGTCGGGGACCCCCAGCGTTCGCGGGCAGATCTGCTGGGGGAAGGGCAGGGGACGGGCAGTCACGGACCGGGGTCAGGAGGGGGTCGGGAGCTAACCAGAACCCAGCGGTGGGGCGGAGGGAGCTTGGAGCTGTCGCTTTTACAGCTGGGATATGTGTGCGTGTTGTGGCGGTTGTGTTGTTGTGAACGTGCGAGACTTTTTTTTTTTTAAGGCTCGTATTGCTGGCGCGAAGGCTGCTTCACTTTTGAGTTCTGTGGCCGGGTTTGCATCCAACTTGCTTTAGTGTGTTTCTGTTAGTTTCCCTGTGTTTTAGCTTAAAAACGTACCTCTCCACCCTCTTTTCGCCCGTGCCCAAGTGAATTGATTTTGAATGTGTATGTATGTTAAATTTGATGTCTCATTGGTTTTTAAGTTAGAAATCTACAAGTCATCTTGGTCGTGACCGCCTATGACTGAAAGGGAGGGGGCTGAGGGGAGCCAGCTGTCCCAAGCCCTGGACTTTGTACCATTAAGACAGGGTGCCGTCAGAGGGCCACTGCATCGAGAGAAAGATCATAAATTGGTTTTTTTCCCCCTTGGCCATGAGTTATCTTACTTTTAGCAGAAGTAATAGTAATAGATTGAGATTAGAGTTCTGTGTTTATCCTTAAATTTCTCAAAAAGATTAGATATAATTTGTTTTAGAATAACTTTTTGCTTTCAAGCTGGTTAATTTCAGGATGTTTCAGGAGGTGGAAAGGAAGTTTTTACAGGCACTGAGTGGGGAAGGACAATCAGCAGGGCGAGACATCCAGCCTCAGACTATACTGGTTTTAATTTTAATCAAGTTGGGCAGCCTCATTTGGTCTTAAGGAAGACAGTATATGTTTTCAAGCTTTGTTCATGAAATATACTGTTTGATTTCCCAATATATGTTAAGAAATGTCCATAATGTGTGTAAAGAGCCTAGAAGTTATAGTAGCCAATAGGATCCCTGAGGCCTTAAGTGTTCAAAGTAGCCTTTTATAATTAGGGACTAGTCTCTGACAAGAGTGAAGTGGGCTCTTGGCTGCACTCAACCCCTGGAGGACAGTCCACCTGATTGCCTCTGGGTTGTTTTGCTGATGGGGGGGGGGGGTAGTTGTTCAGCTACTCAGAAGGCGTATCTCACCCCTAGAGTTCCTCCCAGTCCTCCCCCTTTTTATAGCTGTCTATTCTGATTTGAGTGTCGTAGGGTGTGCTCTGAGGATGAAAATACCCATCCTAAGATCCCTGCTTCTGGCACGAGCAAGAAGAGCTCGTTCATGCATCTCCGCTTTCCTGTTCATTTTAGCAATTTCTTCGTGGAAAAATGACAAGAAGAGAGCTAAATGTTAGAAATTTTCCTTTAGCTTTATTGATTTACTTGGAAATATCATATGTTAATGTAAAGTTGTCTATGTTGTTCATCAAGTTTGGAGCCCTTTAACATAATTTTTATTTCTTTCCTCTCCCCTAATTAAAATGTGCATAACCATGTTGCTGTCAGGTGAGAAATCTTATGAAATGGATTTGACAGCCTTTCTTTTTCTTAAACATTCAGCTCTGTTCCTTGTGTTTTTACAATAGGTGGGAGAGAAGACTCACATTTTATAATACCAACCAAGTGTACGACACGAGTGTCCTAGGGAACAGTTTTATTGTCAGGCGAGTGTCACAGCTTCTTAGGTAACAGCTGCTCCGGCCTGTTTCCCTTAAAAAAACTAGAAAGGGATATTAACTCAGATTTAGAAAACCTTTAGACTTCTATTTGCTGAATTGTCCCCTTGAAAGCTTTTTTATTTAATTGAGAAGCTGAAATATAAATTTTACCCAGTTGCCATGCACTGAATTATTAATAGTGAGATACTTAGTATATATTTTGATATTTTAAAACTCAAATTTGTGTAGCAGCTGATAGCTTTTGGCATATGCTATTTTAAACAGTGTTCCAATGACAGAATAAAAGTTACAATGCTACTTAGAAAGGCGCACACACACAAAACAGATAAAAAACATATAAGGGGAGGTTGAAGATATATACATATATACAGACATACAAATACATAAAGATTTTTTTCTGTCAAAAATTAAACTGACAGAAAATAATAAATAAAAATAAAAGCATACTTCAAATTATCAGTAGCAAATTATACTAAAAGTTTGCCTTTGGTCAAAATATTTTACACTTTAGCTATTTAAGAAAGTTAAAAGTTACAACAGAAACCCTTAGAGGTTTCTTTTGCTGTGGTTCCTTGTTAGAGAACACTAGTAAAAGCACGCAGCTTTATTTTATATTTTGTTTATATCAATAAAAAACAAGACGACTTTGTCAATATTACAACAGAGATTTTTAAAATGTATAGATAAATATGGCATTTAGGAGTGTGAACTTTAATTCACTTGTAGAACTTCTTAAAATTTTGTTGCTATAGAAATTTCATATTTACTATTACGGCCTATCCTATAGGAGATAGCTGTAGTTGCAGTAGTTTCTTGCCAAAGGAGAGAGGGAGAGGGGGCAGAGAGACGAGAGAGAGGTGTCTCTGATTGCTGAGTGCAAAGATCAGGTGTATGCTCAAGGCACCAGAGGGCAAGCTCCATTTTTTAAGTGAAAATGGCCTTGAAATAAGGGTAACAGCTACTTTCATAGGTCTTTCCATTAATCAACACTGACCAGCAGAACACGAACATCTAAAAATGCAGTGGCCACTGCATATGCACATATCATATATTTTCTACTGACTTAATAATTATTCCTTAAACAGTTGACTGAAACCCCCAAGCTAGGACTCCTGCTTAAGAAATGGGTGGATGTGTAATTTAGTTTCAATATTCTTGAAGGAAAGAGCAACTAACCAAAGTTAGCGTATCTTTTAAACGAAATTATTGTCTCCAATGGCTAGTGCGGTTGGTGTTAAAGGCAAACTTGTGCCCTCCGTGCAGATGCTGGGAAACCCTGTGAGCAGCCCTGTCCCCCGGAGCGCCCATCACTCATTGTGTGGAGCAGCGTCTTTCTCCATGAGCACTGTGTGGCAGTTCATTCTTTGTATGAATCTGTGAATGGCATATGTCAGGCCAATAAGACGACATTCCTATTCTGGGTAATAAATAGATGCCTTGTTTTGTTTTGTTTTGTTTTTCCTTGAAGATCATGAGACAAACAAAACCATGCTTGGCTGTCTAAAAATTTTCTTTGAAATACAAATAAAAATTTCAAAATAAAAACATGGCAATATCTTTGAAAACATATGATTCCTAATAGGACATAACAGACGCTTATCATTTAAACAAGCACCACATAGAGACAATGAGAACTCCCTTTTGGAAGGAAATTCTGCTGTCTTTGTGGTCTGAGGGCTGCTGAAGCTGGAAAGCCTCCTTCGTCTCCTCTCAAGATCTCCCGTCCCTCCTCTCAACTTAATTGGGAATCCCTGCCAGGATTCACTGAAGCAAGCCCCACAATTTGATGTATCTATCTTAGCAACCTGGGAACACAGAAGCTGTATTCCGCACCAACTGCAGCTTTCAGTTCAGAATGGAGTCAGCATCTGCTCTCTTGTCTGGCCTCCTCTTACACTTGCACGCCGTGTGTCCAGAGCTGGCCCTGCCCCTGAGCAGGGACGGCAGAGGAGGGCTGAGTGTGCCCGTTCGGCGCCGCCCCGAGTGGAGTGAGCAATGCGGATGCGCGGGGTGGGGGCCGGAGGGAGAAGAGTGGAGGACAGCTCTGGAGCCGACCGTGCAGCTGCTACAGCAGGTCTGACTAGTTTTAGGTGCCCAAAGGCAGCTTTGTTTCTCCAGTAACTCCAGGTAGCAGCAAACCTCAGCTCTTAAAAGGAATTCATGTCTGAATTACTATCTTTCTGTCCCTTTGCAAAAACCTGTAGCTTTGCAGAGTTGCTATTTAATTCTAAGCTTTTTTTCCTTTAAAAACCTTCATAGGTGGTTAAATGAAAGCAAGACGCTAAACCAGGCATTTTTGTGCTTCTAAGGAGTTTCATGTAGAATAGTGAAGGGGAAGGAATTCTGGCTCTTCAGGACACACACACACACTCATTCACTCGTGTTTCTAGCTGTCTGTGTGAACCTGTTGAACAAAAGTAAAAAGTATTACTTGATCATGCCATGGTAAGAAAATTAAATAATGAAGCGTTACTTGCTGCAAATCAACCTTTAGCCCCTTGCTCTGCTCTCCTGGCTGACTGCTTATCACTCCACGCCAGCCGCAGCTCCCGGGCTTCAGGCAAGCCTGCTGGAGTACCCCACCCTGGTGTTTAGAAGTGTTGAGTTAAACTCTGGGAATCTGAAAGTCCCAAGGTCATCTCTGCACCAGAACAGGTTTGCATAAAATTCTAGCCACACCAATGAGATAACGAGGTGGTGACTGTTTTAATCTGATCCTCCCTTAGTGGTTACCCATTTTACAATACATGATACAGATTTGCTTTTCAGATTTCTTTCCCTTTTTGAGGAGGGAATCTCCATGTATGTGTGTACTTCTCTGTCTTCTCTGCTGTCGTAGAAAACCCAACTGGCGGAGGAATTTGAGCACCATGCGTGGTCCGTAGCTGATGAAGAAATTTTTGCGTTGCCTCTGTGCTTGTCACAAACCTGGTGATGGTCTTTTCTGAACAGTTTTTTAAGCTGACTGCTTTTAAAAATATTTTTATTATGGCCGGAAATATAAAATAAAATAGACTTTACCTGGTGTTGGTTGTTAGCTGTCTAACAGTAGCTGGTTAACAAATTCATAGCGTGGATTCCTCAAGTGACACCTGCCTTCTTGCTTCTGAAGCCCCTAAAGATAGGCAGGATGTTCAGGGGTGGCAGTGGGGTGGGTTGGAGGCAGGTCTCCTTAAAGGTCCTTGAAGATCATAGAAGTTGAAGTTCTGACAGGTAGTTTCCTTAGAAAATAAATATTTATTACATTCAGTGTGGTGCTCTGATTAATTTTATTGTATTTGACTAAATGACTTTGTGTAAATGAAGTTCTGTGGGTCATTAATTATCAATACCCAGAAGTCCTTGGGAAGAAATACCTTTTATCTCAAAATAGCCCCAAAATAATTATTTTTAAAACTGAATGGCTGCCATCTTTACTAAGTATCATTCACTGCCCTCAAGCATAGTTTGTATCCTCATTTCCTTTTTCTACTTTGTGAATTATTCAAGTATATGATATAAAGTTTAAATTGTCTTTGTAAAACCTTAACTAGGAGCCTGCCTAGTTCTTAGAATTAACTAAAGTAAACATTCTGAATATGTACGTTGCTTATATGAAACAGATATTTACATAGTAGAATAGTTATCTCCTCCCCTTTATGCATCTCTTAAGTATATGTCTTTTATCATGTACCTTAAATTTTTATACCCATATGTCATATTGTAAAAATGTGATCGTTTTCTTTTAAGGAATCCAGATTTAGACCATACAGTACAGTGTTTAGATTTACTCAGTGAGTAAATAAGTAAATAAAGAATATTTATCTGGTTTTCCTCTTTAGATTGCATGTGAAAGTTAAAAGAAATATGTTCTGTATTTGTGAGGAATATAAAGCATGTCTTCTTTTAAGTGATTTTTCACAGTAATAAAGTATTCCCAATTTGAAAACAAAGAAGATTAAAAACTAATAATAACCTGTAAGGAACACTTTCATAAAAACACTTCCCGATGTACCATACTTCGTTTTTGTTAGTTTTATTCAGTGGCAAGTTAGTTGGCTAACAAAACCTAGATGGTAATCTTTTGTTTTAATTAAGATGCAATTTTATTTTTCACAGATTTGTTCTAGAAAATTATATTTACCTGTTTTAGTATGACTGTTTTATGTATCTGAGAGCGCTCTTTAAAACAACAACAACAAAAAACCAAAACACTGCCACATACTTTTGGCAAAGCATTGGGTTTCTACCCTAAGCTTTTTCCCCCTGACCTTGTTTATGAAGGGTCTCTAGTGTGAGAGGAAAAACAAGGTATCTTTGGAGAAAAGATGGTACAGGAGGGTTGACACCAGAATCCCAATCCAGGCAATTACAAGTACTGGAGAAAAAAATATTTTCATTATGCATGGGAATGGGGGTGGGGTGAGGCTGGCTAGCCTTTACTGGCACATAATCTTAAGGGAAAGAAATTAAAATCTTAAGAATTCCTTCCCTTAATGATAATGAGGCTTTAGATTCAGCATGCTAAAGATGTGTTCCTGACACCAAATTAGTGTGGACTAGCGTCATAATTTTAATGACTACAACAATATATTATTTATAAAAATAACATTATAATAGTTCATGTTTGCCAAGTTTCATATGGAAGGATTGGTGGTAATAGTTCGTGTCTTATGAACACTGTATTGAACATACAATATCATAGAACTTCAACTTGTAATTTGAATAGGAAGAATTCCAGCAAGTTATACAATCAGCTTGCTTCATTATCTCTTTGAGGTTACCTGAGTTACACTTTACGATTAAACGGCTCCTCCCCAATATTCTTTATGAAGTTTTCCCACATAACTGCCTGAAGCCATTTCTGTTCAGTGTGGAGGTAATTTCCTGTTATTAAGAAGCAATAGGATGATTGAAGGCTTTTCTATCCTAGTAAAATTCCTACTGCTAACCTTGAGAATCACCTTAGGATGCCCCCACTGGAAATTCGGAACTGCTGGCTTCTCCCAGTCCACATCTTATCACTCGGGTTGTATGTTTGTTGTTGTGTGTTTGTTCTCACTTCAGGAGTCCTCCATGGATTTTTTAACCATGGTTTTGGAAACGTCAGTGTTACTTATATACAGACAACAACCTTTTTTACATGTAGTATTTCCAGATTTTGAACCATAGCATAAAATAATTTAGTTTGGTCTTTGCGGGGCTCTTGGCTTGCTTAGCAGTGTCCTATGGAGACCTGAATTTGGGAACAATCTTGGAAATGTGCGTGCTTTGAGAGATCTCTAGTTAGAAATTGCAGTGAATAACCAGACTTCAGGAGTGCCTGTTGCTCTGCTGCGCCCCCTCGTGGTTAGATGTGATATGCTCTTTCAAAGCTTAAGAGGAGTCTCCACTTGTACTGGGCGTGCTTGTTTACATAGAGCATTTATAGCTTTCTTCTATGTAAAATAGCCTATCAAGTTAATATAATAGTTCTCGCTAAGGATGTAAATAGTTTATCGTGCTTATTTGATTTTTTACTTTGTAGAATTTTAAAAGTATGTATTGGTGTGTGTGTGTGTGTGTGTGTGTGTGTGTGTGTGTGTTTTACCTTTTTCTTATGGAAAATTCCCAACACACTCAAACTTTAAAGAGAAGAGTACAATGCATCCCTTGTGCTTATCACCCGGCTTCAACAGTTATCAACATTTTGTCAGTTTTGTTTCATCTTCACGGCCGTTTTCTTCTAGAACATTTTAAAGCAAATTCCAGGCATCGTATCATGTTATGTTTTTGTTAAACTTAAGTTTAGAAACTGTATAATTCGGCTCAATCTTTTACTTTAGGTGTGCAGTGCTTTTAGCCAGAATTGTTAGGTAAAATAAGAGAATTGTTGGCATTCTCAGTATCTTTGGAAGAGGTGACTGGTGTCCCTAGCTTCCTAAGAGTTAGGTTTAAAACCTAAAATTCCCAGCTGGCGGAGGAACCAGTAAGACAGGATATTAGAAACATTTTCTAGTACTTAACAGTTACATTCTAAAAAGCCCATGTTTCTTTCCAGATGTTTATTAACAAGGCTGTAATTTATTCCAAAGAAATATTCATTTGAAACACACTCTCCCAGAATTTGCCTACTAAATGAAATTAGTTGTCAACATTTTTTAAACGTCCTTTTCTTTTTCCAAGAGAAAATATGATGTATGACAAACCAGCAGCGTCAGAAACCGTCTTCAATTTAATAGAAGTGTGTAAAAATCCTGAGAGGGAAAGCTAGAGTTTCTTAAAATGTAGACTTGAGGAAGACATCCCCAAACCGTAAAAGTTGTTGTTTTAATTGACTTCGAGGTTGCCTTCCTGGCTTAATTTATGTTTGTCTCCCAGGCTTTAAGGCGCTGTCAAGAAAGCAAGGAGGATTGTTCGCGGCGCCCCGGGTCCAAGTGCAGAGCCTGATCGCGGCTACGCGGCCGTGCAGTGCCTGCGGCCGAGCCCGTGTCCCCCGCGCCGCCCGGAGAGCCCGGGGAGGCGCCGCGGCAAACAGTGGTGTCGGGTTACAGCTTCGGAGCCGCGGCGAGCGCGCCTAACTGGCTTGATCTAGTGACTGGCTTCATAATTACATTGCTGATTTGTTAGGGAAGGCTTTGTCTTACTTACCAATTAGCATGGATGTTACTGCAGGGACCTCATCCTGGATGAGCTTGGGTTTAAAAAAAAAAAAAAAAGCTTCCCCGATCCGGGCAGCTTTAGGTGTTCAGTTACTAACCCTCCCTTGTCTTCTGGGAGTCCTCACCCTGTCTGTAAACACGCAGAGGCTTTCTCCCTGTTGGAATTTTTTTGTTTGTTTATTTTATTTTACTTATCTTTGGCTGCGTTGGGTCTTCGTTGCCGTTGCCGTAGTTGCGGCGAGTGGAGGCTACTCTTGGTTGTGGTGCGCGGGCTTCTCATTGCGGTGGCTTCTCTTGTTGCGGAGCACGGGCTCTAGGCGCGCGGGCTTCAGTACTTGTGGCTCACGGGCTTAGTTGCTCCGCGGCATGTGGGATCTTCCCAGACCAGGACTCGAACCCGTGTTCCCTGCATTGGCAGGTGGATTCTCAACCACTGCGCCACCAGGGAAGCCCTCCCCGTTGGAATTTTGCCCGTGTTTCTGCCGTTCCCTAAGGCCAGAGGCAATCACTTTGGGGTCTGCAGGAGTGCTGACCCACAGCGCCTCCTGGAGGCTCACCACCCCGGTTTTGGGGGAACTGCACCGGCCACAGCACATGGCACACCCCTGCTGGGAGATCCTTTCAGGTTTACCCCCCTTTCTGTCAGCTCTCTCCCCGATCTGCTGGCACCACCACCTAGCATGTCCCTTCAGGGTGGCCTTTCTGTTCTCCTGGTGGGTTCTGTTGTTACTTGGGGGAGGAGGGGTGTTAAAAGCATAGGTGTTATCAGATTTCTGAGTCCTGGGTGTTTTTTAAGGTGTAATATTTTAACAGTGTGGAAAGTTGTCTGAGCAAACCTGGTTTCTCCCCGTAGAAGGGGGTTGGGGCCTCTCCTTCCTTCCTGGGAGCTGCTGTGTGACTGACTGTCTGACAGAAGAGCCTTTTCCCAGAGTTCGCCCACAGCTGGTGGGAGGTGTCCTGGTTAGGAGCAGAGGCTCTCCATTTGGACCACCTCTTCTGAGGATCCAGAGCGCATTGTAAGGCAGGTGTATGGGGTGAGGAGAGGAGAGATGAGAATATTCTGTTTCAGAAGTTGTCTCACCAGCATTTCTGGCCAGCCTCTCTTCTGCTCTTGGAAGACTGTCGCACACTCAGTAGTTTTGCCAGGGGCACTCCTTTCTTCTTCTACGGCCCCCAAAAGAAACTGAAAGAACGTGTTTCCACTTACAGGACTTTGGGTTTGGTGGCTCAGGATGTCAGAGTGAGGAAATAGCCTCTGCTAGCCTGTTTGAAGACACTCGTCACATGTCTTGTCTTAGCTTCTTTTTTCTTCAAACTGGCTAGATCCATGAGGAAAAATCATCATTCTGAATCATGGGCATTACCATAAATGCCTCATTTTTATGATTTTTAGTGTCAGCATGGGCACTTCTGGACTCCTCAGCGACCAGTAATCACACCAGTGACCACACAGGATGGTGTAGTTGAGGAGATTGGGGACCCTCTGGATTAGGAGCCTTTCACTTGAGAGATGTTAACTTAGTGACGCAGACATAAGTGTGCAGACCAGTGACTCATCCCAAAGCAGGCACCAGGGTCTTCACCCTGGTGGTGAGGACGTAGAAGACCAGTTCTCTGGGAGCCGAGGGCCGCACTAGTAACTACCCTTCCCCAACAGAAGACACCAGGGCTGAGTTCTGCCTCGTTAACTGACCGTTGAGACAATACGTCACTTAAGCCTGCTACACTCGAAAGCCCTGGATTTCTAGTTGTCACTTACTACTCCAAAAGGAAATTGGAACAAGCTTTTGAAAATGTACACGAAGTACAAACCATTGGGCCTTGAGGTGTTTTGGAGTGAGTCTTTTGGGATCTCCCCTGTCTGCCCCACCTCTGTGTGTGGACCAGCATCCCTCCGCCTGGATGGATGGGCTGAGCTGGGAGCCATTTCCACTCCCTCCCCGGCCACTTGCCTCTGCTCTCAGCTGCCTCTTTGATCATGTGGTCAGTCATACCTTCCCCAGTCATTTCCTCCCTTCAGAAATTGGAACTAAGCTATCAATTTTGACCTTCTTTTAAATGCCTTTTGTAGCATTAATTCCCTTAGATACTGAGTAGGATGAGATGGAGGGTTTTCCTTCTATCTGGGGTGATCACTCTTTGGGGGGATGAATTGAGTTGAAGCATAATGCAGTCTTTTGCATCTTTTTTTGACCCGCAGCGAGTCAGAAAGACAGCCCTAGTGATGCGCAGAGGAGGGCTCCCAGTTTGGGCCTCTCACAAGCCCGAGCAGTGATGCTGCCCGCAGGGGCCACACAGCCCCCTCCGTGCACCTGTCAATCAGCGGCCACCAGGCTCTGGGCCTCTAGGAAGCACTAGTGGCCACAGAGGGCTGCAGGTTAAAGCAGTGGATTTTGTTGTTGTTAGTGGGGATGACAGAAGTGGTGGTTTACAAAAGTAGATTTAATATTCTTAATTTAAAAATCATAACATTTATTTTGACAGCTCAGATAACATTAAAGGAGAGTGATTTAAAATTTTTTTCCAAGGCATAGCTTTTAAACAGTTGAAAAACATTGAGTTTAAAAGAACATTTTTGATTGCTTGTGTTTTTCTTTTAATGTTTGCATTTTTTCCCCATAACGCCTTAAAAAATATAAAAGCTACAAAATGCTCCCTTTTAACACATAGGTACTATTCCAGTTTCTCTTTGGACATTGGGCATAAGGCCTCACTGCCATTCACTCTGTGATCACAGCAAGCAGAATCTAGGCCCCAGTGAGCAGGTCGGGATCTGATATATCAGTCTGAGAAGCTGAGCTTTATCATTAGAATTGAGCTGAAGACATCTTAATTCTGCATGGAGTCTTTCTTTTTTAATGTCAGCTGCCATCACAGAAACGCTGCTCATTCTTTTTTTCCTTACCTGCTTAGGCACAAGTAGGGAAGCCCTTTAGGCTCCAGTTTAATTGAGTAAAGATATTCTCAGGCTTACATATGAAATAGCTGGATGGGGAAGAAAGGAAGTCATGGTTTTCAAAATGAGGTCCGCAGACCAGCATCACCTGGAAACTTGATGGAAATGCACATCTTGGGCCTCCACACCAGACGGACTGAATGAGAATCTGGGATAGTGTGTGTGTGTTTGGGGGGAGGGGGCAGCATTCTGTGTTAACTAGCCCCGTTGGTGAGTCTGATGCTCCCCCAAGTTTGGGAACTAAAGATGGAGGGAGGCATCCCTGCCCACCCGCTGTGCCTCGGATACTGACAAATCTCCTTACCCAGGGTCTGCCCTGTGCAGCTGTGCCCTCTGAGATTCGTTCAACCTTCCCCTTTGTCATACCCTCCCTCCCATGCCAAGTTTACAGTCAGAGCCAAAGACACACATCTCTGTCTTTGTTTTACAGTCCTTCTCTGGCTGTCCCTCAGTGTCTTTTCTCATTCTTTCCATTTACTATTCATCCAGTGACCATTTCTGGAGCATCTTCGGTGTATCAGGGACTGCCCTAACCTGAGGACACAGAGACGAACGGAACGGTCTGAAACCCTCAGAGGGCTTACCGTCTGGGGTGGGAAACGGACATTGAGAGACAATCCTGCCTTAAACAGAAACCTCAGATCCTATCCCCTTCGGAAGTCCCCTGGTCACCTCAGTCTGTACTAATCTCTCAGACTCCCTGCTGTGGGAGCCATTCAGAATCTGGAATTGCAGACTCCCAAACAGGTAATACCTTCTCCTGTTTTCTCTGGTTCTTTCTCTTCTGAGGAATCTCCCAGTGACATGTTACTTTTGACTATCTGCCCAAGTGGATTGTAGCTTTTGAGGGCAGGGTCCTTCCTAATGAAAGCGGCACAACTGCAAGCCAGGTTTAGTATCTGGAGAGTTTTATTCACTGTTCAACTTCCTGGAAAACCCCGGCAGAGAAATGTCCATTTGTATCGCTACCCTTGAGTTTTGGTCTCTATTTTCAAAACTTAGATCGCTGCAGTTACTACTTGCCAAAATGGTACGTTAAGCAAATCAGAATGCTAGGAGTTTCTTTCTAGCAAGCTTCTTGGGGAGGGAGGGTGTTTTATCTGGACCCTTATATTAAGAGCCAGTGAATATTCAATAAAAGAGTGGCTGTGGTTAGTTTTAGACCCCTCTGGGTGGGCAGGAAAGGGAGGGAGCGCCCACCTCACTCCCCCACGTGGGGATCTCTAACCAGCCCTGAAGCTCAGGGCCCCTTCTGGGCCTTTGACTTTGACATGAGCTTTGGGGCCTGGGTCTTCTCAAGCCAAAGGAGGAGGCAAAGTGGGGCGCCAAGCCTTGGGGTGGCCTGGAAACCGACTTATCACAGGCCCCCTTTGGTGAACTACAGGCTACCACCTTGGTGTCCAGGTCCACCGCCAAGGGGCCTCTCGGGCAGGAACAGCAGACACCCCCTTCCCTCTTGTCAGCTTGAAGCCCCTAATGAGCTCCAGCCACTGCTCCATCCTCAGGCTGCAGCCAAGTGAGGCCTTTTAAAACGTCACCTGCCTCTCCAGTGGCCTGAAGAGCTATTGCTGTTGTCTTAGCGCGCCCGAGGAAAAGGCTTCAGGCAGCCTGGCCCTTGGGTTCCTGCGAAGCTCGTCTTGTCTTTGAATTGTGTCTGCTCCAAGGTGTGGCGTTCACACAGCACCAAGCGAGGGTCCTTCTCAGGAGGTGGAGGCCAGGAGCTGGAGGCCTCTTCTGACGTGGGCAGACGGCACTCTCAACAGTGTGTTAAGCAAACTTTGGGAAAACTTTAATTTTTTTACAAATTTTAAATTAAAAAAACTTTTTTTAACGTTAAGGTTCTAAGTAGGAGTGTGGATTAGATTTTACTATGTTGTTTTTCACTCCTTTCTGTAAAAATGTAGATAGACTTCAGATTACAAGTCAGGATTGTGTGCATTTTGCAATCTTACTGGGTGTGTAGAGCAGTGTTGCCTCATAAAATGAAATAGAAAAATGAAGGCAAACCTGCTTGGAGCCATACTCTATCATGAGTCCTTATTTACACATTTGAGAAGCATCCAGGATTCGATTCGTCTTGCCTATTCGCGCTCACAGATTTTGCTTACACGGGCCCTCCTCTGTCCCCTTCCAGAGAGCATTACGAATGTCTTACCAGGCTTTCCCTAAATCATTAAGATTATCACACAGCTATGACCAGCTAGATCATTCTAATTGGAAATTAGGCACTTCTCATGTTGAAATCTCTCTGAAAAGTATCTCCATAGATCTCCCTCAGCAATGGGAATTCTGCTAAATGCCTCTAGTACCACGTGCTTTTTAAGTATTTAAGTTCTATGTGCTCAGTGATTATTTCTAGAGAAGTATGAGTTATTGAAAAAGCCCTGTTGTTTTTTCCTGTCAACAAGTCTTTAAAAGACAGCTGTGCATGAATGACAAAAAGAAAGGAAAAGTCTATGTTGTCTTTTCTAAGGGTTACTTCTCCAGAAAACCAGTAAGAATTTTAAGTGGCGATGAGCTTACTAATTTGTTTTGAGCTGTGTATTTGGTTTACATTTTTGGACAGTGGTTCTCAAACTTTTTGTGCTGAAGGACGATCTTGTTTGTGTTTTCCTCCTTTATAGACTGATACTTTAGTAAAACATGACAAAAATAATTACTAGAAAAATGAAATAGGAGTACAAAAATGTAAAAATAGAAGCCTCGTTTTAAAAAATTGTATTTACAGAGATACAATTACTCTGTAAATCTGCTATAAAAGTTTCTAAACAATACAGTATCTTTACTTACCTCATCATGAACTAGTAACAGTTTACAGACTGGTTCCATCTATGGACCACACTTTGAGAAGCACTGTTTTAGAGTGTGTGTGCGTGTGTACTTGTGTACTCTGGCACACGTTTGGATGTATTGGGTACATTCAAGTTACAGCATATAACGTAGATTATATAACAGCTTTATATGATAATTAAATGCATTTGGTGAGCTCTTTGGTAAAAATGGAGTTTTTCTAGAAGTGACATTAAATGCTTAAATTGTAAACAAATACAAATGGCATATATGTGAATACAGTTATCTGTTTCAAAACACAGTTGTCCGGTAATACTTCTAAAGCATAAAGTAGAAAGTGTTTTGTAGTGTGAAATGAAGTCACCTCCTCTCTGATTCACACTCAAGTTTAAATGGGCACAGATACTTTAGATAGGAAATGTTCTGTGCAAAGTGTATATACAAATGAGGCTTTTAGCACTGAACAGTAGGAAATGTTTCTGTCATGTGAAGCATTAGATAAGGGAGTTGTTACTATCATACCTTCCTTGCCTCAGAGAACAGTTAATTATGGGACTGGTCTTTGGTCCTAGTGATAGACAGCCATTTTCTTAATGTTTACAGAGTGAGAGAAAGTGTTTCCTACAAGCAACTCCACATTCTTTATGAGTGTTAACAAATTCTCAAGCTGATTCTGATTTGATGGCTTGCAGCTGTCTTCGTCCTTCTCTCCTGGAGACTGAGGCACGTGAAGGCAGTCACCCGGAGTGGGACTTGTGCACCAGGCTCTGTGTCCACCTGCATGTCCGTCTGCCTGGAGGGGCAGCGTGGCCTTCTTTCACAAAGCCTTGGGAGGAAGTTCTGGGAAGTTTTATTATGGTTAGCCTTATTCCTTTAGGATGAGACTCCTAATTGAAAATGATAATGAGGTGTCCACGAAGATGTTCAGCCCCTTGAAGACCAGCCTTTATTCCTGTGCAGGACTACCCACTTTCTGGCCGAGTGCCCAAGACAGCGTAGATGCGGGATGAGTTAAAGGATTGAAGGAGGCCATTCAGTAAAAGGCAAGTCGCCTTTAGAAGAAAAACTGGATAACTACAAAGCACTTTCTAGCGTGTGACGATGTCAGAAAGAGTGAGTGGCCTTGAGGAGAGCATTAACACATGCCTGTGGGTAAGTGGTGTAGAGGGCATAGGGAGTGAGCATGGGCCTGGCTTGATTAGAAGCATGTCTGCTGGTCTGAACAACGGCGTAAGTAAGGACAGCTTTCTTGATTCACTGGTTGGAAAGTGAGGTCTCTGAGTCAAAGGCGGGTGGACTTGTGATTGCCGTTTAGCTGGTAGAAGTTCTGAGATAAAGGGCCATTCTCCTGAAGGCACAGACAGCTGAGGGCGTCTCCACTCAGGCCAGAGCACACGAGGAGACCTCCGAGGCTGTGCGTGTCAGGCGAGGTAGGCGGGAGTTAAAATCCAACCCATTCCCCAGTGCTCAAGGTCTGAGATAGGAGGTCATTGTTTCTTTGAAATCCCCGCTGGAACCACAGTAGGTATTGTTTTAGGAAATGTGTTGAGTACCCAAACAGCAATGCGTATAATCAGAGCAAATTTCTTTTAAATTAGTCCGGTTGCACTCAAGCATGGCTGCATGCGATGAAATTGAGCCGTGGGAAAACTTGGGCTGGGCAATCCACCTTCCTCCACTTGATTCTAGACGGAAAAGCAGTGGCAGCTCAATCACTGTGGTCATTTAACACAGTCCAAGCCCTCTGCCACATGTCACCAAACAGGCAGAAAGGCTCTATGTGTGATGAGGAAGGAAAGGGCGTTTTGAAAGCACACGCGGTTCTACCAAAATTGTACATATTCCCTTTTCTCCAACTGGGTTCTTTTCATCGCTCTAGGTGTGTTCAAGCTGTAATCTATGATACCTTTACCTGTTTAGGTCATAGTATTGTCAGTGTTTTCTTGGGCTTTAAAAATAGATCTGTTTGGGGGAGGGAAGTTGAACCTGCATGGTAACGCCGTAGGCATGCGAACGCAAGCCCAGGAGCACAAAGTCAAAATCACGGTTTCCATGGTAACGTTTAACTTGTCTGTGTTGTACACATTTCTCAAGAAATACATTCAACAGACTACCCAGTGATAAAAATTGCTCCACCGGCACACAAAGATAGATTTCCCAATGAATTCCTCTGTTGTAACCAACCCTGGGCAGGGAACTCAAGTCCAGGTCCTGACCTCTGAATCCACGTCTTTTTTTACGGTGGAAATTCTTTTTTGTGGGATTGATTCCATCTCCTTCCTTTCTCCTTGGCAGATATATGTTGGGGAAAGGAGGAAAACGGAAGTTTGACGAGCATGAAGATGGGCTGGAAGGCAAAATTGTGTCCCCCTCCGACGGTCCGTCCAAGGTGTCTTACACCTTACAGCGCCAGACTATCTTCAACATTTCCCTTATGAAACTCTACAACCACAGGCCCCTCACAGAGCCCAGCTTGCAAAAGACCGTGCTCATCAACAACATGTTGAGGCGGATCCAGGAGGAGCTGAAGCAGGAGGGCAGCCTGAGGCCCGCGTTCCCCGCCTCTTCGCCGCCCGCCGACCCGCTGGGCTCCAGCTACCGGGAGGCGCCGCCTGCCTTCAGCCACCCCGCGCCCGCACCCTGCGAGCTGGGCGGCGCTGCGCCCCTGGAGGCCTGCCTCACCCCCGCCTCACTGCTCGAGGACGACCAGGACACGTTTTGCACTTCCCCGGCCGCGCAGCCTGCGGTCCCCGCCAGACTCGCACCTCCTGCCCTCCCGCCGGAAAAGGACAGCTTCTCCTCCGCCCTGGACGAGATTGAGGAGCTCTGTCCCACATCTACCTCCATGGAGGCCGCGGAGGCCACCACCGATGACCCGAAAGGGGACTCCGGCGGGCCCGGCGCGCAGAGACCCGAGGGGCTCCAGGACGGCCGGCCCGACGACCCGAAACTGATGGACTCCCTGCCCGGCAACTTTGAGATCACCACGTCCACGGGCTTCCTGACAGACTTGACCCTGGACGACATCCTGTTTGCCGACATTGACACGTCCATGTACGACTTTGACCCCTGCACGTCCGCGTCGGGGACATCCTCAAAAATGTCCCCCGTGTCGGCCGACGACCTCCTCAAGACGCTGGCCCCCTACAGCAGCCAGCCCGTCGCCCCGAGCCAGCCTTTCAAGATGGACCTCACGGAGCTGGACCACATCATGGAGGTGCTGGTCGGGTCCTGAGCCCCGGGGCCCGTCGCCTGCACCCCGCACCCCGACAGCTCTCCGCACTGTGCATGTACCCTTGCTTGCCTTTTTCTGAGGAAAAGAACATTCTACAAAAGGATCACACTAGTTTTTGCTTTGAGCAGAGTTGGAGTGCCTTCATCCAAGTATGACCACTTTTAATATGCTTTTTTGAGTGGTTCCTCAGAGACCTAGTCCCCGGGAATAGGAAAGAATACATTTGAAGACAATGTCACTATGTGGAATGACAAAAATAAACAGCTCAAGTGAAGCACAAGGAATAGGTTGGAAAAGCTGTAAATTGCATGTGCATATTTGTCTATTTTTTCTATAAGTTTTATTGCAAGAGGTAAAAAAAGAAAATATATATATATATTATTTAGATAATCTCAGTACCTTTTCCGGCATTTTCGCCCTGTATAGGTTGACTTGGCAATTCAGCCTTTTTAGAGGCATTAACTACTCCTCGTAAGTGTTGCATTTACATGGCTGTTTAGAAACTGCTGCCCAAATTTATTTTATATTTTTGTACAGATTCCGCAGTTTATGATATTGTTTTTCTAAAAACAAATGCTGTTTATACATATGAGATAGCTATTTTGATAGGATTTGCTCACATAGTTCCTGCAAACTTCAGATGTACAAGTTGCACTTGTACTTTTATAGAGTTGTAATGTTTTATATGTGTTTGGTGCAAAGAGAAAATTGGATCAAATCAATCCGCAGTCGATGTCCCCAGATACGCGCACGTGCGCGCGCGCTCACACACACACACACACACACACACACACACACGCAGCGCTTTAAGAAGGGCCAGGAGATATCACACCCAAACTTCACAAGCACCGACCCCCCCTGGCATGAACACCCGCCAGCACTGTGACTTCCAAAGCCAGAGCCACGTCTGCTCATCAAACTTGCATTAAGCGGTTGGCGGGAGGTGGCCATGGAGCTCGGGGTTTAAGTGATGGTTCTCTTTAGCTCTCTCTGGAGGGGAAGGCTACCAAGTACTCATTGTATTTATGCCAAGTCTGCGCTTTTAATTGTTTTTATTTTTTTAAACAAAACCCCAGATCTTTCCCTTTTTGGCATAATTTTTATGAAGACCTGAAATTTTACACACGAACAAAATTTTATGAAAAGCAACTGACCTCTTCATGGAACTAAACCCTGTTGCGACGCTTAGGGCTCGTCAAGAAGGAACTCTCCCCCAGAAGGCATCCATCATGTCGCTCTGTTGTCTTTTCCTGCTTCCCTTCCTTAGAGCTTTCTTTCCCTCTGTTGCTAAGTGCTGAAAATGGCATCTTCACGATCACCACAGTGAGCCCAGCTCTCCTCGGCCCAGCCTAGGATGCACTCTTGTAACACGCATGGCTCCTGAACCTGGAGTTGGTCCCATTACGTCACGGCCTCCGATCTGGTTGCTTTCTTAAATCAACTGCTTTAACTACACTTTACAAGGCTGTTTTACCCAAATACACAGATAGGACTTTCTATGCATGTTCCCCTCCTCCCCCATTGCCATTCTCTCTCTGCCAGGAGAACTTGAGAACTAGCTTTTTATTCCTAGCGGTGTACATTTAATTTTAAAACGTTTGCAATGTATCATGCTTGTTGCCGAAATTGTTAATGGCCTTTCCGTTTCAGTTTTTTCTTCCTTCCAATGGTACTTTAGCTGGTTACAACCTATATTGTTGAAATGCAGGTGGCTTCTTTAGGAATAACTTTTATATTTATTTAAGAATTTTTAAATTATGGGATTTGTGTTGTTGTTGTTGTCTTTGTTGTTGGTCATTTGTCAATATTCAGTCACCAATTCTGCTCACTTCTTGCCATGGATAAAATTGAGTCTTTCTGGCCAATTAAAAAAGACAGCTTTATAAAATGGCACTTTAAACAAGCCATAGATAGTTTTATTTTTATAATACACATGGCAAAGCAAATACATTTTGATGAAGGAACTGCTCATCTAAGCAAAAGATTCGTGTATGATATGATTAAATCTTTCTACGTTCTGATTTACTCCCCACCCCCACCCCCTCCCGCCAACTTGAATGTGTTTTTAAAGGCTAATTATCAAATCAGGCGAGCAGTGAGAAACCGATCAAACTGCACCGTTCTCCAGCAAGCACCCTCCACCGGACACCTCTTACTACTGCAGATGTGTCATTCCCTTTGATAGGACCAGGGACCATGTAGTTAAGGTGAGGGTTGTGGTAGATGCTTCCGGTGTCACCGTGCCTGTCCGTTTGAAGGGCTTCCTTTTCCTGTAGAGAGCAAGTCCGCCCAGACTCCATGCTTCTGCTAACTCAAGGACCTGGCAGACTCTCCACATGCCGCCCGCATACACATACGTGTACATGCACAATAGTGTTGATTATCCGGACAATAACAGGGTAAGGCGGCTGATTTGCCATTGTTAAAAACTGATTGATAGTAACTTAGAACAACTGTACTTCGGTTGGATTAGCAAATCGTGTGTTTAAACAAATCCCATATGTTGGGCAGCAGTTCAAATAAGCACAGCGAAGTGTTGCCCACACGTGGTTCTCTGACTCTCCCGCGTTTGTAAGGCTGGGCTTCAGGATCAAAAACAAAAAACCCCCAACAGCAGCACGCAAATGCTTTTTAATTCTCTGGACACCCTCACCGTAAATTCTTGATATTCAAGGTCTAATGAGGAAGACGTGGGGAATTAGTGGCCCTTTTTCAAAAGAACAAAACCATCAAGTGTTCCAGTTATCTTTGTGTCTTATTTTTACAAAGTGATGTCCCGACAGGGAAGAACGTGAGCCTGTGTGTGATCTCCAAGTCCCAGCTTGAGTGTGGGACGTGCTTCCAGATGCCACCCGGCAGCAGTGCCTTCCTGTGTCTAAAGGACATCCTGTGGCATTCAGAGTCAGGCAGGCAGTTTGAGGTGCCTTTACGAGAGGGACAGAGAGACATGCTGGGTGGGGCTGGGAGAGGACAATTATTGACAGTGATGTGCAATGAAGTGACAAGATGAGAGCAGAATAATAAGAGCTTTGAATTTGAAGTGATTTTTTTCATAAGTTATTTATTCCTTTTTTTCTGTGTAAATATATTTATTTTACTGTGGAGCTCTAACAACATCTGGATCGTAACATGTGCAGAATGTATGTAGGAATTTATTCTCCTGTAGGAATGTCAATCTGTATTAAAAGGGGGTCCGAGCCAGACCCCTGGGTCTTCTCATCGTATGCACAGTCCACGTTCATTTTTACTCTCTCCTCTAATATGGGTCGATTTGAAATATGCAAAAGGTATGGATGAGGAATGTTTTAATACCTCCAAATTTTTAAGAAAATCAAGCATCAAAGGGTTGATATTTTTTAAAGTTTTTTTAGTCGCACTTTCTCTCTTTATGACAGAAGGGGCATCCACACCGACGCCCTCGCTCACACCAAAGGGTGAGAGCTAGCCACAGCCGCCTCCACCGGAGTGTCTTTCTCAATTGTGCTGTTTATTGCCATAGCCCCTTGGAGTGTCCCAGCTGCCCTGAGATCGATCAAGGAAATTTCTTAAATAAATAAACTCCAAAGAGCCAAAGTGTCAACTTACGGATCATTTTTAAAGCTTAAATTTATTAACCACCTTTGTGGTAAACAATGAATTATGAATCTGCAGGGCAGCCTTCTCAAATGACAGGTGCAAAAAATAAGAGAGAGAGAGACTCTACTTCGTGCAGCGATTGTTATTCTCTGTATGAATTGACTTAATTTCAAAATCTTGCTGTTACAAATTGGACCTTTATATGCTTTCTGAAAATAATTGAAAAGAGCATATTTAACCTGTTTCGGCTGGAAATGGTTGACTTCCAGTAACTGCCAATGGCAGTGAGGTGTGTGCGTCCTGCTTATGTACAGTTGTTTTCAGGGCTTCTAAGAATGAGTCTGAATGGTTCTTGAGAATTAGCCAGGATCAAATGCTCTTGCAAGCAAAGCCAATAAAAATTTTGGACGTCTTTTGGGGATAACAAGTTTGGAAGGGAAGTCGGTCCATACGAGCAAACAACCAAGATTTGGAAAAGATGTACATAGTGACATGTTTGGTGCATGGTTTTTGAGGAGGGCTTTTGTCAAACAGGAGGTGTAACCTTTCCCCCACAGACCTGAGAGCTGTGCCTTTTCTATGCAATATTACTAGACGTTACATCGGAACCCAGATGGTTGTATTCACATGTAGGTTTGGGCTGTAATCTAAACAATTGGACAGATTAAATGTACATGGAAATGAGCAGTCTTACTTTTGTAGTTTTATATTATACAATAAACAGTTAAAAGATGAGAGAGGCGTGTTTGCAGTTTCCTTCTGCCCGGAGCACAGCCAGCTCATGTGTCACCGTCTTCCCACGTCAGGGAACGGTCTGCCCGCGGCTTCTGCTGGAGTTGGTGCTGTCACCCGCCCCCTGTCTCTCACTCTCGGGAGCACTCTTCTCTCTCGGTTCTCCCCCTGCCTCTTGGGCCCTTCTCGGACCTCCTCCCCCAACTCTTACTAAACATTGGGCGGCGGGTGGGGGGGGTGTGTTCCAGCTCTTTGCTGAGCCTCCACTCCTGCTTGCTTTCCCGAGGGCTCCTAATCCACTCAGGACTCTGAAAACGTATTTCCAGCCCCTACCTCTCTCCCAGGCTCTGGACTTGGTATCTGCCAAGCTTTGCCATCTCACGCTCAGTGGGTCTAAACCAGCCTCGTTCCCCCCACGGGGCTGGGCCTTCCCCTTTGGGCCTCTCTTTGGCCTCATCACCCTTCTCCCAGGTGTGATTCCGCCTCCTCCTTTCCGAACTTACCACAGCTTCTTCCGCAGCCCGGACCCTCTTCCCCCCTCGCCTCCAGTTATTGCATCTGCTTCCTACCTGCTCTTCACTGCCACCTGCTTGTTTCTCTAGCATCCTTGTTGCCCCCCACTGGTATTCCACAGCACCGGTGGTTCACGAATTTGTTGCACATCCTCCAGCAGCCCGACCCCCATTTCCACAGTGCGGCTCCCCACCCCTCCCACCATCTTCCACAGGGTCGTGGAGGAGATCCTGGGGAGTCTCCTTGACAGCGGGGCCGTCTCTGAGGGCATCGTGTGATCTAGCCTCACCTCCTCCAGGCAGTTCTGGGCCACGATACTAGCTGGTGAGGGAATGGGGCTGGAAAATGAGGGTTCCGATCAGTCAGCAGTGGAATATGGTGGCAGATCGGGGAGCGTTGGGGAGGTATTATAGGTTGAATTGTGTCCTCCGAAAAAGATCTGTTGAAGGTCTAACCCCCAAGACCTCAGAATGTGACCTTAATTCAGAAATAGGGTCTTTACAGAGAAATTAAAATGAGGTTACTCGGGTGGGTCTTAATCCAATGACTAGTGTCCTTATGAAAAAAAAAAAAAAGGCGGGATGGGGGGAGATTTTGACACATACAAGCACAGAGAACACCATGTGAAGATGAAAGCAGAGATCAGGGTAACATGTCTACACCCAAGGAGCACCAAAGACTGCCAGCAAACCACCAGAAGCCAGGGGAGCAGGCTGAAGAGTTCTTCCTCACAGCCCTGCTGGCACCTCTGTTTCCGACTTATGGCCTCCAGAACAATCTATTTCTATAGCTTAAGTCGCTCTGTGGTACTTTGTTACGGCAGCCCTAGCAGACTAACACGGGGGAGAAGAGGCTGAGCTCAATCCAGACATCCCAATGGAGATGCTCGTTAGGCCGCTAGAAATAAGAAGCTGTTGCTCACTGGAGAGGTTTGTCTCTGGAATATGAGCATCTGCTATTAATTAGAGAGAGAGCTTTGGCGACTCGTTCAATCTCTCTGTGCTTGTGAGGAGGAGATACAGTCATGGCTCCTAAATCTCTTTGAACATGTTGACGGTGCAGTAAAAGCACAAGCTGTGGATGTCGTCTCTCCTCACATGCCTCCAACTGCACCTAGTGCATAGTAGGCACTCAAAACATTTGTTTAATTAAAAACAAACAAAAAACCCCTGTGGTTCCTCCTCTACAGCAGGAGGGAAGCACAGAGCGTGGTCTTCCTTGTTTGGGTCCCAGGCCCACTCCCGTCCGGCCCTCTGGACGCCCCCCATTGCCAGCACACTGCATGCCCTTGCTTGTGCCCGCAGTTCAGCTTGTAGATATTCTACCCGTCACTCCCGGGCCGAGCTCAAGTGTGTCCATGAAGCCTCCTCTTCTTCGGGACGGCTCTGCCTCTGCAAAGGCACTTAGCAAGCCTTGCCATGTCTCTGGCTAGCTGTGCAACTTTGTTTCCTGTGCTACCCCCCTGCTGCTGCTCTTTAGAGAGCAGTTCAAAGAGATTTAGGAGCCATGACTTTATCTCATGATGTTCATCTTTGTCAGAGGTCGGCAAACTTCGGCCCTTGGGCCAAATCCTGCCCACTGCCTGTTTGTGTGAATTTTATTGGAACACGGCCGCATTCATTTATGTGTGTATTATCTATGGCTGTTGTCCTACTACAGTGACACAGAGACTGTAAGGCCCTCAAAGTCTAAAATGTTTGCTCTTTGGCCTTTAACAGAAACAGTTTACCAAACCTTGATCTTTGCAAACCATGCAATGCTTAGAACAGGGTCTGACCATAGTTGAGACCAGGCCAGACTTGCTGTGCTCAGGGGCTTACACAGACTGGGACGTCTGGAGAGGGGTCTGGAAAGTGAGTACAGTACAGAGGTGAGGGCAGGGATCCCAAGGACAAAGAGTGCGAGGCGGGGATGCGAGGGTCCGAGACGGCGGAGGAGCCAGAAAAGCCCCGCGAGGATGGACATCTTCACAGCGCTTAACACCTAGGAAGGAAAGGGCCCCGTTTTACAGATGTGAAAGCTGAAACACAGAGAGGGGAAGTGATTCTTGTTTAAGGGGGGAGAGCATAGCATGGAGGTTCAGAGTTTGGCTCTGTAACTGGACCACCTGAGTTTGAAGCCTGGCTCCATCATTGATAGCCTGTAACCTTGGGCAAGTTCCCGAACCTCTCTATGCCTCAGCTTTCTCATCTGTTAGATGAGGGTAGTAATTGAGCTTATCTCATGCAATGATAGGGATTAAAGGAGTCCATACATGTAAAGCACTTATAACAGTTCTAGGGAATTAAAACAAGAAGTCCACAAATGTTAGCTCTAGCTAACCTGAGAGTGGCAAGGCTAAAATCCCGGCCTCCACTTGGTGTGGGGTCTTAGGTTGGGCCATTAAGCAAACCTGGGGCATCTTAATGTGGAGGGCACGTTTTGTGGGACCACCACCATTTCCACGCTTGTGGTCATGACTCTCAGCTATGTATTTACTGAGGACACTGTGCGCCAAGCTTGTGTGGCAATCTGGGGTCCCAGAGTCCCTATTGTCTCCTCTGTCTTTGCTTTTAATGTATGTTTGCTCCTCCTGGAAAGGAATCTTAACTGAATGGGGAGATTCAGGATTACCACTTCCCGAGCACTCACATGAGCCAGACACCACTAAGTGCCGTGTATGGGATCTCGTGGACTCTGCCCGAGCCCTTTGAGGTTTATCTTACCACCTCTGCTTTACAGAGGAGGGAGTCCAGACTCAGAGAGGCTAAGTAACCGCCCAGAGGTCACACAGCTGGCACGTGGCAGAGCTGGGATTGCAGGCCAGGCCTCTCTGGCCCTTATAACCCCTTCAGCACACTCTCCCATCACCCATCCTCGCTCCTGGTGTCATCCAAGTCCACCTGCAGGCTGCCGGCTGGAGGCTGAGCAGGTGTCCCAATCGAAGCTTCACCTCTGTCACTTGTCTGACCTTGGGCAAGCCACTTCACCCTTCTTCTTCTCCACAGGGGTACGGCTCCCTCCTGGCACACTGAAGCATTAGCCAGTGGGACAAGAGAGGAAGATGTCCCAGTGGGGCCAGCAGTGTACCAGGAGCTGGGACTGCTCTTACAGGGCTGAAGTCTCTGTGTGACCTTGGGTCGGCTGCTTCCCCTCTCAGGGACTCAGTTGGCTGGGTGGCAAAGGAAGGAGGCACACGCATGCCACATGCTTCGGGCCATGGTTCTTCTTGGCTGCAAGCTGGAAGCATGGGGGCCTCCGCCAGCATCTCTGGGCACGGAGCCCTAGGCCTCAGGATCTTACGGAATCGCTCAGGTGGGAGGAGAGCTGCTGCTCTAAGTCCCCCAGCGCCAGCCTTCCCGGCTGCTGGTGTGCAAGACCGGGAAGGCACACACACCATCCCTGGAGCTGGGAATCCCCTTGCGGCAGGCTGGCTGTCCCAGTCCCACAGCCTGCCCCTGCTTCCCTCCCTCCCTCCCTCCCTCCCCTGGCAGGCGGGGAAGCCAAGCTGCCAGCTGCTAGCAAGGCCTATTGTTCAGTAGTGACAAGAAATGGCTGCAGGGGCCCAGACCCGGGAAGGGCTGGAGACAGAAAGGGGGAGGGGCGGGCCGAGCTGGGGAAATGTCTTCAAGGGGGCTTGGCTGCCTGGAGAAGCTGGAGCACAAACGCCCCCAGCAGACTTTTTCACACTTGTCTTCCCGGGATGTCATCACTGGAGGATGTGCGTGTCACTGTTTTTTTGTGTTAGTGTTACTGCGTCAGGCTGCCTCTAGAAAAGGATTTATGGTCACTTGTCTCCCAGCTGAGCGCTGAAAACAGTGCCAGGTGGCCAAGTGCTTTGAAAATGGTGTTGTTCGAAGTCAGTCCAATCCACGCGCTCATGGGAAATACCGCCTTCCTGGGCCTGGAGACGTTCCAGGGATCCTGGACATTTGTGTATAGCTTAATGGTGCAGGAAGCATTTCACATACATTTGTGCTGTTTGATTCTTGGGACGACTCTGGAGGGGGTGGCAATGGAGGGAGGCTGAGCTTGCTTGGGGAAACTGAGGCACACAGAGAGGCAGGGCTGCAGACCCAGGCCCTGGACTCCTAAATTTATTACCTTCCGGTGCTTCAGAGCTTAAAGAAACTGGCCAGAAACTTAATTATGAAAAATAATGGTCAACAGCCAGCCATGGAGCTAGAAGTTACAAATCCCTTGGAGCTTTGTAACAGACTCAATGGGAACTGAAGTTACTCAGAGCTTCTGTTCTGTCCTTTCTAGTGCAGTAGCAGAGCCCTGAGCTGGGGAGGGCTTTGGAAAAATGAGGTAGGGCAGGACTGGTCAGGGAAGGAGGTGGGAGTTTAAGTTCAATGGGAAGTTGCTGGAGGGCCAGGAAGTGGCCTGATTCCTGTTTAGAATGAATTTGAAATTTGAAATTAAAAATATGAAACCATTCACATTAGCACTATATACTTAGGTATGAATATAACAAAATATGTACAAAACTGATATGAGGAAAACTACAAAGCACTGATGAAACAAATCACAGAAGATCTAAATAAATGGAGAGATATTCCATGTTCATGGAGAGGAAGAGTCAATATTGTTTAGGGGTCAGCTCTTCCCAACTTGACCTATAGATTCAACACAGTCCCAGTCAAAATCCCAGCAACTTAGTTTGTGGACATTGACAAACTGATCCTAGAGTTTACGTAGAGAGGCAAAAGACCCAGAACAGCCAACACAATATTAAAGGAGAAAAACAAAGTTGGAGGCCTAACTACCCAACTTCCAGACTTACTATAAAGCTACAGCAATCAAGACAGAAAGCACAGTATAGGAAAAAGAATAAACAAATAGATAAATGGAATAGAATAGATTGCCCAGAAGTACACACACACAAATACAGTTAACTAATCTTTGACAAAGGAGCAAAGGCAATTCAGTGGAGACAGGATAGTATTTTCAACAAATGGTGCTGGAACAACTGGCCATTCACACACACACGCACACACACTAAAAGAATCTAGACAAAGGCCTTATACTCTTCACCAAAATTAACTCAAAAGAGATCGTAGACTTACATGTAACATGCGAAACTGTTTAAAACCTCTACAAGATAACAAGGGATAATCTAGGTGATCTTGCGTTTGGTGATGACATTTTAGATAAAACACCAAAAGTGTGACCCATGAAAATTATAAATTGGACCTTATTAAAATTTAACATCTCTGCTCTGCAAAAGACACTATTAGGAGAATGAAAAGAAGCCACAGACTGGGAGAAAATCTTAGCAAAACAAAGTAAACAGTCCAAGTCCAATTAAAAATGAGCGAAAGATCTGAACAGACACCTCACCAAAGAAGATATACAGATAACAAGCATATGAAAAGATGGTCAACATCACATGTAATTAAGGAATTGTAAATTAAAACAATAATGAGGTACCACCACAGACCCCAAAACACTGACAACACCAAATGTTGGTGAAGATGTGGAGCAACAGGAACTCTCATTCATTCTTGGTGAGGATGCAAAATGGTACGCTTTGGAAGACAGTTTGGCAGTTTGTTACAAAGCTAAGGATACTCTTACCATGTGATCCAGCAATCATGCTCATAGATATTCATCCAAACAAGTTGAAATATAATGTCCACACAAAAATTCGGCACACAAATATTTATAGCAGCTTTATTCATAACTGCCAGAAACTGGAAGCAACCAAGATGTCCTTCAATAGGTGAATGGATAAACAAAACGTGGTTTATTGATGCCGAAAGCTCAGCCTCTCTGTACATCAGTGCCGAATCAACTCTCTGAGAACAGAGTTTTGGGTGAAGCACCCCAAGCTCTGGTCTGCCTCAGGACCTTTGCATTTACTGTTCCCTTCCCCTCTATCTTTGTATTTCATTGAACCCTATGAAATGACTATTTTTGTAGATTAAAAAAAGGTTAAATATCAGGATTCCTAATATATCTTATTCCTTCTCATCCTCCAAATCTCAGCTCAGACGCCACCTCTTCAGAGTGGCCCTGACTGACCATCCTACTCCCAACTAGGCATATCACTCTGTTTTATTTTCTTAGTAGCGTTTATTACCATGTGAGGTTATCTCATTTATTCCTTTGCTTTCTCCTTCTCCTCCTCCTCCTCCTCCTCCTCCTCCTCGTCCTCCTTCTTCTTCTTCTTCTTCTCCTTCTTCTCCTTTTTCTTCTCCTTCTCCTTCTTCTCCTTCTTCTCCTTCTTCTTCTCCTTCTTCTTTCTCCTTCTTCTCCTTCTCCTTCTCCTCCTCCTCCTCCTCCTCCTCCTTCTTCTTCTCCTTCTCCTTCTTCTCCTTTTTCTTCTCCTTCTTCTCCTTCTTCTCCTTCTTCTTCTCCTTCTTCTTTCTCCTTCTCCTTCTCCTTCTCCTTCTTCTTTCTTCTTCTTTTTTTCTCTCCTGTAGTATATAAACCTCCTGACAGTAGGGACCTTGTCTTGGTCAATAAGCTTCTCAGAGAACAGATGGTCTGGGGACCCCAGATAATTGTACCACCCTAGGGAGGGGGAAGCTACCCCACTGCCCCTGAAATTTGACTGATGTCATATTTCCAGCCAGCTCTCTGGTTGGGAACAGAGCCTGATTTACCTGACAGAACAATAGGGAAACATGATATTTTCCCCTTATGGGTTGAGGGCCAAGTTCAAAGCCTCCTCCGTTGGTAGAGTGGAACAGCAGCATAGGCTGGAGGCAGAGAGGACTGGGTGGGAACCAGCTTTGCCCCAGCTACCACCTCCTCCAGCCTGTCCCCCCGTAACAATAGAATAGCTTTCCTCACACTTACCATGTCCCCTCAGCTCCTACTCTGATGCACAACTTTTAGTGGCTCCCTATTGCCATGAGGAAATATGCAAACCCCTTTTCAGGCTTTCGAGGCCCTGCTTTCTCGCATCCCACTGACTCTTCCAAAAGTCCCCTGCCTAGGACACCCTCTTCTCCTCCCTACCTCCCAGGCCCTTCCCATCCTCTGGAGTTCAGGCACACCTCCTCTGGGAAGCTCCCCTGACTGCCTGTGCTCACAGGCTCCTGTGCGCCCCCCCCCCCCCCCACATTAGTTTGTTCAGCTCATGGGGTTTCGAGGATTGCTGGGGCCTGTTTCAGAGCTCGGGCTCCAGAAGAACAGGGACTGAGTCCAGGGAGTGTGAGCGCCAGCTGGCTGCAGAGTATGACTTGTTGGAAGGGGAAGGAGGGGAGACTGAGGGGCCTCCCAGTGGGAGAGGACCTTTGTCTCCTCCTTGGTGGGTCCAGACCCCTAAGAGCACACCAGCTCAGGAAGCTGGGCCACAGTGCCCTGGAGAGGGGTCCATGCAGCCGTCCCTCCTTCCCTTCCTCTCCCTCCCCCAGTGTGGAGCCAGCCGAGTTGACTAAAGTGGCAGGAAAAATGTCCCCCCACCCTTCCAAGCTGCTGCACATCTGTGCCCAGACAAAGCCAGCTATTAATCCTAGCTTTTGTGTGAGTGTTTGGGTGTTGAATTCCACTTGGATCTGCCAGCCTTTGGAAGGGGAGATTGGAGGGGATTTAGTGACAACAAAAGGAACCCACTGAGGGGAATGGGAGGGGGCCAGGGGAGCTAAGAAACCCAAGTGCATTCACTCTGAGCTTGGTGAGGGCTCCTGGGAGCCCAACTTCAGCCAGAGCCTAGCAGGGCTCCCAAATTCCCAGGGTCTGAGTCACAAAAGAGGCCACTCCCCAGGAGAAAAACACCAGCTTCACGGGCCTGCTGTCCACTCCAGATGCTGTCTGGGTCTCGGCCCCAGCCTGACAGGGCCTGTGCCCTGCCCCGGTACCGCCTCTTTCAGACTGGGGCAGCCCACTACCCAGGGAAGTCCAGGATGGGGGAGACAGGAAATAGGGAGCAGGCAGAAGGCTGAAGCCCCAGGGACTGAGTCCAGATCAGGGAGAGCCTCAAAGTCCCCAGGAGTCCCCAGCCAAGTCAACCACACAGCAATAAAGGCAGAGGGCCTGAGGCACTGGGCTGCCTAGTGGCCTGGATCCGGCTCTCCCGAGGAGTCCTTGGGCACATGGTCCCGGCCAGATGCTCAGCCTCCAGGGACTCCTGTCCCCACAAACCTTAACTCTGGCTGAGGCATCAAACCCTCAGAATAGCCCAGGACAGGGCCATGGTGTGTGTGTGTGTGTGTCTTAGAATGTCCAGTAATTCTGAGCGGGAAGACCTGCCGCCCCAGGCAGGTGTTATTTGACTAGTTTATGTAGCAGAAGCTCTGCTCTCATTACTAGATTAATAAGTGGTCTGAGGTGTGAACTGAACCCCACCCGCCAATCTGCCCCTGCCCCTCCTGCTTTGTGAATTTCACTTTTTAAAATGCGCTCCCCATCTGTGGCTGTTTGACCCCAAAGGCTCACCGAGCTGTGGAGCTGTCGGGTGACACAGTGAAGTACAAGTTGTTTTAACTCTATGTGGTGCGGAGACATACCCCGAGCTTCCTCCGCATTTCTCTACCTTATCTGAGATGTCTCGTAATATTCATTCGTTCATTCAGTAGTTGACTGAAGTACTGCTCTGCAGGCCAAGTTCTGCTTTAGCTGCTGGGCAGGAGATGCAAAATGTAGCTGCCTGCTACAACCAAGGTTCCGGGCTTAATGAATGATTTTCTAGTGGTTGTTAGCACATCCACAGATGTTTTAGTCTACCTTAATTAACTCTAGAACTAAAAGGGTGAACTCAAATCATTCGTTCATTCATCCCCTCACTCATTCAGGAGAGGTGAAGTCAGGCTGGCCCACCAGGTCCTCTGTACTAAAAACCCCAAATGTTCTCCCAACTCTCTCCTGGTCCTTGGGGAAGGGGATTTCACAGGTGCTATAAAGTCTCTCTCCTCCTGGCACTGTTTCTGGTGGACCTGGTCTCCGGCAGCCCCCCTCCAGAGGCGAGTTGAAGAATAGGTGGGCCACGTGCTGCCTCCAGGACAACGGCCTCCTCTGGGTCAGGGAGCGGGCGCAGCTCCTCCAACTCCGGGATGGAACCTTCTGGAAGCCAGAAAGCCACTCCATTCCCGGTTTTGTCAGAGAGCACCTGCACTGTTGCTGAGGAGGCTCCCCGAGGCTGGGTGACAGACCCCAGCTGCTGCACCGCTTGCAAAACCCCGTGCCCGGGGACACCTCGCTCTGCACTGGGTCCCGTCCACAGGAGCTTCCCGCCAGGTTGACAGCGAGGGGCTTGGAGGCACAGAGATGGTCATGGAGGTTGAGAGGATCAGTGACTGCAAGTGGTTTTTAATCCCTTTGTCCTACATTGTAAGGGACGGGGGTTGGGGGCGGCAAGATGAGTCCACAGGCCTTGGGCGGCACTGATGCAGCCGCACGTGGACTGCGATAAATGGGGTTACTACTATGGGGGGAAGGTCAAGATGGGTACCGGTCTGCGGGCATCTAAGGATGGGGTGTGGAGAAGGGCTGGGGTCGGGAGACCTCACCAAGTGCGGCTCACAGGTCATCGGTCCTGGCGCAGAGACTAGGCAGGCCCTTCTGCATTCCGTGGCTCTGGGGCTCGGCTTCTCTCTCCAGTTTTCCTCCCAAGATGGTCACAGGACCTCAGTGAGGGTCACGACCATCAGAGGCTCCCTGTGTGTATCTGCCCACCCCTGGGGCAGGAAGGGTCTGGCTTCCCAAATCAGTAATGATCAGAAGTGCCATTTATTGAGTGCCACATGCCAGGTGGCATGCTAAGCTCTTTACGTTGCATTAGCTCTGTGAAGACTTGCAGCCACCCATGAGGTCAGCACTATTATTATTCCCACTTTATAGCTGTGCACACCGAGGCTTAGAGAAGTTGAGGGCCTGACCCAAGATCAAATAGCTAAATGGAGGTGGAGCCAGGACTTCAAAACCTGGGCTCTACTCTATTCTGATGGGGATCCCCAAGACCTCTGGATCTTCTACTTCCCCAGGGCCACCTCCCTCAGCCATTTCACAGCCCAGCAATGTGGAAAAGGCCTGGGAGAGGAGGAAAAATCCAGTTTGAGCCTCTAGTTTGGCCTCTTGGTCAAAGATGAGATGCAGTGAAGAAGATGAGTGGTCAGGAGATTATCTGGAGATTTTATTGCTCCAGGATGACCCCTCTCCTCTCAGAAGAAAACAGATTAGCAAATTTTGCTCTTGAAAGTAAAATTTTAAAAGGAAAAGTTTTTTTTCCTTTTAACAAAAGCAAAGCCAGAAAATACAGAGACACAAAAATAAAAATGTAAAATGCCTTTCTATTACTCAGAGGTGATGACTGCTAAAACCCTGCATATATTTTTGTCAATATGCAAATATTTTGTCAATATGCACTTTCTAAGTGCAGACACATATACGCACATGCTTTTTCACACTATATTTTTAACAGAGTAAAAATGTTATTATTTGGAAACTGCTTATTTTTTTTCACTCAGTAATTTATCTAAACATCTTCCTAAGTAGGGACATATTTATTCACCCACTATATCATATTCAACAGCTGTGTGGCATTGTATTCTACGGCTGTACCGTAATTCGTTGAACTAATCTCCTAATGGTAAGTATTTAGGAATTTCTACTTTTTGTTCCTGCTGTGATCAGCAGCTCGAGTTAAAATCTCAGTACATCCTTATGTAGAACATTGAAGTGAAATTAATGAGTCAAAAGGTGTGTGTGTGTTGCCCAAGAGCCCTCAGGAAATGTTGTAGCCATTTATTCTCGTATTCGGAGACCCCTGCCCCTGCCCCACCCCAGTGCCCGCAAGCGTGCGTGCGTGCGCACACACGTGCACGTACACACACACACACACACACACACACACTGTTGCTATTTCTGGAATATTCTTGCATTTAAAAAACAGGTTGACAAATTGATACATGAAATACTATCTCATTATTGTTTTATTTAGCATTTCTTTCATTATTAATTGGGGTCAACAGTTTTCATGTGCCTATTAGCCATTTTCATTTCTTCTCTCAGTTGCCCGTTCATGTCCTTTGTCCATTTTTCTACTGGATACGCTTCTTTTTAGCACAGTTGTCCTATTTAGGTGAGTAGTTCTCAACCCTGGCATATTAGAATCACCCGGAGGACTTTAAACAAAGAAAGAAAAAAGGGAGGGAGGGAGGAGTGAGGAGGGAAGAATGACAAGGGCAGGAAGGAAGAAAGGGAAAAGGCCCCATCCCTGAGTAAATATTTGGTGGAGCCTGGGTTTCAATATTTTTTAAAGTGTTCTCGTGCTTCTAATTTGCAGCCATGGCTGAGACCCTTGTTATAAATTAGATTTCTCCCACTGTCTGGCTCCAAATGCTTTCATCGCAGAATCTATTTTCATTTCTTTGACACCCAGTTTTCTCTTGTGAAAAATGGGCAGCAGAACTGGGAAGCAACACAGCACCCTCATCCCAAATTCTATAAATCCCATCGAGGAGGCTGGAGTTTCAGGAAAGAGGGTGAGGAAGACACTGCGGTCAGGCTCTCTGACAAGCATTAAAAATGCTCACTCAGGCAATTAGACTTTCCCTGAAGACAGCCTGAGCCCTAAATGGAGGGGACAAAGCTGGTGTTCTTCAGAACACGTTTGCTTCTCTACTGCATCTGCCTTCAGATGCACAGCAATCTTGCCCTCTCTGGGGCTTCAAGGTGTAGAGTTAAAGTCTTATCTGAGGCATTTCATCTCCTTTCAGATGTCAGCAGGAGACAGGAGGAGTGCAACCGAGGAATCAGGTCCTTCAGGAGGGAGCCATCCCCCTGGCACCCAGGCCTGCCCTGGGGATGGGACGGATCCCTGGGTCGGTGCAGGGGCTGCCTCCACCACCTCTAGTCCTCTCAAGGGGGTTATGACATGCTCAAAACAAACCTGAGTACCGTTAAAGCTCAAAGGTTCTGTCCCCTTCCCTCCACCATAGTGCAGGGCGCACAGGTCCCACCTGGGGGACAGGATGGGATGAAAGGGTCTTTCTGGTGAATCAGGCAGGAAGGTCCCTGGAAATCCCCAGGCTGGCTTGGTGCCACTCCAGGTCGGGCACACGGAGCACAGCAAACGTGAGCCTTCCCGCCACCGCCGCCGCCGCGCCCGAAGGTGGTAGAACACGTGCCTCTGCTTGAACCCTGGCCCACCTGGTGCCTGTGTGTGAACCCAAGCGTCTGTTTCTTCATCTGTAAAATGGAGTTGGATGCTGATGTTCAGGGCTGCCGAGAGGACTAAAAAAGGCGGTATGTGGGGCTTCCCTGGCGCAGTGGTGGTGCAGTGGTTGAGAGTCCGCCTGCCGATGCAGGGGACACGAGTTTGTGCCCCGGTCCAGGAGGATCCCACATGCCGCGGAGCGGCTGGGCCCGTGAGCCATGGCTGCTGGGCCTGCGCCTCCGGAGCCTGTGCTCCGTAACGGGAGAGGCCACGACAGTGAGAGGCCTGCGTACCGCAAAAAAAAAAAAAAAGCGGTATGTGGCACATTGCAGGTCCTCAGTAAATGCCAGGACCTCTCTGTGCCTGCCCCTCCACACCCTTTCCCTACCCTCGCCTGTCAGAGCTGAGGGCTCCAGTCGAGCTCGGGAATCTCCATCCCCTTTTTCATCCCCATGGCCCGCACTTATTCCATTTCTTAGGGACAGGGAAAGCAGCCCTGCCTACATGGTCCCCAGGCTCCCAGCGCTGAGCGGAGCTTGCCCCGGAAGCTGCACCCCTCCGCCTGTGCCCAGGCTGCGCCCAACCTCCCTGCCTTCTCTCCTACCATCTCCTTGAGAATCCCATGCCTTTGCACTTTCCTGACCAGACTTAACTAAAACACATACTGTAAACCTAATATTTATTGAGCACTTACTTTGTGCCAGGGACCAAGCTTCAACTCCATTACCTTATTAATTGTTCACAGGAAGATTTTTGTTACCCCATTTTACAGATGAGGAAGGTCAGACTAGTTCTTTGTAAAATCACAGGGCATTAGGGAACAGAGCTGGATTCTCATGCCACCATGCTGTGTTTGGTATCATATACACTGACTGCCTATGTGCCTGCCCCAAGGAGCTTAAATTCCAGCAGATGTTCTCTCTCCCTCCCCTCAGCTCCCACTGCATCTTGCTCTGCTCCCTCTTCACCATTTATCCCACCCTGCCTTGCCTTGCTATTTTCTGGGTACCTCTCATCTCCTTTGACCATGGGTTCCCCCAGGACAGAAAATGTGTCTTTGTATCTTCATCTCTGAGTCTGGCACAAAGCTTAGAACACTGTAGGTTCTTAAATTATGTTTCTAATTCTAAAGTAACGTGTTCAGTATAGGAAAAAAAAAAGGAAAACACAGAAAAAGTAAAGCAGAAAAGAAATATCACCTATGATCTCACTACCCAGAGAAAACTATTGTTAATATTTAGGCAAATTTCCTTCCAGTCTCTCTCTCTATATATAGTATTTATAGGTATATAGTTTTTATTCTGCATAAAGGAGACATCTTACAATACCATTTTCTATGATGCTTTTTTTTTAAGTACTCTTTGCTTCTGACTTTTTAAAAAAATATTTATTTTATTAATTTATTTGGTTGCACCAGGTCTTAGTTGTGGCAGGCGGGCTCCTTAGTTGTGATGTGGGAACTTTTAGTTGCGGCATGAATGTGGGATCTAGTTCCCTGACCAGGGATCGAACCCGGGCCCCCTGCTTTGGGAGCACGGAGTCTTAGCCACTGCGCCACCAGGGAAGTCCCTGTGATGCTTTTTTACCTTATATCATGAGCAATTCCCACATCATTAGAAATTCTTTGAAAATGGTGTTTTTTGATGGCTGTAGATTGTTCTCTCCTATGACGGTGCCCCTCCTATTTAAATCACTCCCATAAACAACTCCAAATGTGGTTCATTTACAGCCTCTCTGATTATTCCCAGAGGAGAAATACCTGAAGTGGAATTGCTGAGACAAAGAGAAAGGATATTTCCAAGGCTCTTGACACATTACAGTTGGCTCTGAACAAAGCCCTGCTCTATCAAACCCTCTTCCATGCCCACCCACCCAGATGTACTCACCTACTAGCTGGAAGGCCCAGTGCCCTAGGGCCCCCTCTCTCATTTCGACTCCCCCTGCCTTTTCAAATGGTCAGAAGCAGGTGGGAGGGTCCTGGGAGATGGGACTTGAGAGACTTGGCCAACTGATGCCCAAATCTACCCCTCTCTGATCTGCACTCCATCATCAGAATTACTCCTTTGGGTTAAGGGCAGTGTGACTCAAAAGTTGTTGGTTGTACAATGGACTTCTAGTTGGAGACATTCCCACTAAGCCATGGCCACTAGGCAGATCTTCTTAGTCACTAGATTAACAGCCGAGACTTGGGCCTCAGGGATTGGGACATTACAAAGTTATGCATGTTTTTAATTTTATTGAATATATTATGTAAAAATATTAAAGATTACTCTGGGGAAAAAAGACAAAACATCATGCCTACATCTTTTCCCTTTTCCCACATTTTTCTAGGTCAGGGAAGTAGTCTCTGTGAAAGGGAAATAACCTCTAGTGAACCTTTAGATCAGTATCTTCAAAAGTATCCAACACTTTCTTGGATAGATTTTCATTCAGCCTATAATGACATCCATAGAGCAATGGCCATGGGTCTCTAGCACAGGGCTGGATATATGAGCCACCAGGTGCCGTGAGCCCCTCAGAGGCCATGGCCAATACAGCCAGAGTGCTTTTCCAGCTCCACTGTAAACAATTTGGGATTTAATCTAAAGAGATTCTAAGTGGGTCAATTCTTTGAGGTAATTTGTGTCAATTTCCAAGTCACTCCTGGTCATCGTCCAGGAAAGACAATTTTTATTAAAGAACCCCAGGGCTGCCTGTAGGGACAGCCTCCCCAATCCCTCACCAGTCGACACTCAGCAGAGGCGGATGGCTGCGCAGAACAGCCCACTAACTGAGGGAACCCAGGCAGGATCGTCGTCCTCAAGGAGCTCAGCCTGCCCTCCCACCGAGCTGGGCTGGGCGGTGTCCGTGCTCCAGAGCGGCGGTTCTCAACCTTCGCGAACGTGCGGGTCTCTGGCAGGACCTGGGAACACAGCCTGCTGGGTCCAGAGACCAGTGCTGGCCCGAGAGTCTGCATTTCTAAGTTCAAGTTCCGGGGGGATGCCGAGGCTGCTGGTCCCAGGGTCACACTTCGAGGACGCTAGCCCGGGAGCTCGGAGAGAGGGAACCAGGGGCACCCCGGGGCGGAGGGGCGCGGAGGCCGGGCCCGGGGCCTCCCGAGAAGGAAGCGGCGGAGGCCGGAACCGCGGGCGGCGGCGCGGCGACTTGGTCCGGGTGACACGGGGGCGGCGGGCGCCTTGGCGGCGGCGGCGGGAGACCCCTCCGGCCACCCAGGGCGCGGCGGCCCGGCCTCCCTCCCCGGCCACGCGGCAGCTCCGGGGCGCCCCGCGCGGCTTCCCGGGCCTCTGCGCCCACCGCCCGGAAGGGAGACAAAGGCACCACGGGGGACGGAACTGGAGCGTCCCTCCTGAATGTCCAGACTGTCTGGGCCCCTGCTTCTCAAACCCTTCCTCCTTCATGGCTGTCATTGGCGCTGGGCTCTCCTCCCTGCCCACGGCGGGGGCGGGGGCAGGAGAGCGCGCTCCACATGCAGTCGCTACTCTCACTACCCGCCCCGCACCAGAGGCCGCCGTCTAGAGCCCCAGATTCCATCCCCAGAGTGGCTTCTCACAGCCTTGTGACCTTTACAGTTCACCTCAGCTCCCTGGCCTCGGTTTGTCCTGGTGTAAAGCAACTGGGTTGGAGGGGGATGTTTCTGAACTTCCTATCCTATCCACCTTGACCTGTGAGTGGCAGGTGGTGGGATGGGGTCTGGTGCAGGGAGAACATGGTTGAAGCTGGGTAGGGGCTGTGAGGTGGTGGAGGAAAGGAAGAGGGGAAGCGGGAGGGGGCCTCCCAGGTACCTTTGCAAGCTCTGCCCACCCTCAGTCCTGGCCTCCAAGTGCGGGCTGGCAGAGCCCCTACCCAGGGAAGACACCCACGGGAATCCCCTCGCTAGCTGGGTGCCTGGTTTGCAGTCACTGTTTGCCAGAGGATGAGGAAAGGGACAGGAAGGAACGTGCAGGCTGGACTGGAAAATCCAGCTGGGCAGGAGGAGCCCTGACTGTACCTCACACTGGAGGCTGAAGCCTTGCTTGGCCCTGTCTCCACGGCACATGCCCTGCTGGACCCTGGGGAGCCCCGTCCAGGGGCACAGCTGCCACTGGGTTGAGAGCTCCTGAGCCAAAAGTCTAGTAGCTTTTAGCTTTGAGGCCGCACACATGTGCTCCCGAGATTGTGTGGAAATATTATTTTCAACTTAAATCCATCTTTGTACAGATTTACTCAATGAGTTCATAGATGTTTAAAATTAAGAGTTCTTAATTTACAGCCTTGGCAGCAGCTTCCAACACATTAACCCGAAGACCTCGTATCCTCCTCAGCCCACCCCTGCTCCCCTCTGCAGAAAGGGAAGCGCCCACAAAATGTCCAGATGGTTCAGAGAAGTATGTAAGTCTGTTTGCAAGTGGCAGAAATGCCTCTCCAAGTAGCTTAAAGATATATGCACCTATAAAATATATAAGTATAGACAGTATTTTGTATGTGTATTTGGCTCACAGAGTCTAAATAAAGGTTAAAAACTGGTAGGAAGGACAGGGATGTTGTTGGGCCCTGAATGTGATAGGACTCTCTGATGGCAGCTCCCAAGCTTAACAACTTAAAGTCTCACTGCAAATTTTCTCCAAAAATCTTAGAGCGAGGAGATCCTTAGCAAACCTATCTGAGAAGGGTCTGCCAGAGGCCCAGACCACTTCACCACGCACTGGGTCTGGGGAGAGGCTCCTTTAGACCTGAGCCTGCATGGGGCATGGGGAGCCTACTTCCTGGTAATGGTTCCAAAATACAAGGACCTCCACTGCCCAGGACTGATGAAGCCCACACAATTCTCAGGCTGGCACCCACCAGCCAGTTCTGCCAGAGAGCTGGGACCAGCAGGGTGAGGCCAGCCTCCCCGAAGGGGTGGCCACGTGAGAATTTGCCCTGTTCAGCAGAAGTGGTCAAAGCCACTGTGTGCAGTGGTGCGGGTTGTGCACTGCAGCTCCGGAGGTGCTATTTGTGCTGTTGACTCTGTGAAGGCGCCCCCTGGAGTTGTGCAGTGCACAGTGCGTGTGGCTCTGGAGGCATTCCCGTTATTCAGGACAACCAGGTGATCTTTACAAACAGATTAGAAACAGAGCTTCCTGAGGTACCTGCACACACATGGCCTCATGGAAGCCACCGGCCATGGTACGGTGACTTGATTTCTCTGGGGGTCACACTGCATTGTCAAGGTGGGGTGCACTGGTCATTGTGGTAAACGCAGATGGAAGCCTTGCTTCAGGCCCCACCTGCCCTGTGAACCACTGGGGCCTGCCTTGCAGCAGCAGGGAACATCCCCAGAGTGGCCCAAGCACTGGATTTGTAGTTAGAAGCCCCAGACCTCCATGAAAGGGGAGCCATGTGACCTTGGTCCAGTGTCATTCTATGTGGTAGTTTCCTACGACTGAGTAACAAATTACCACAAACTAGGGGGCGCGAAACAACAGAAATTTATTCTCTCACAGTTCTGGAGGCCTCAAATCCAAATCAGGGAGTCAGCAGGACTGGTTCCTTCTAGAGGCTCTGGGGGAAAAACAGTCCTATGCCTTTCTCCTGGCTTCTTCTGGTTGCTGGCTATCCACACAATCCTTGGCTTGAAGACACATCACTGCAGTCTCCGCCTCCATCTTCACATGCCCTTCTCGCAGTGCATCACTTCTCCCTTCCTTTTCTCCCTCTTTTTAAAAAACTAAATTAGGGACTTCCCTGGTGGTCCAGTGGTTAAGACTCTGTGCTTCTACTGCAGGGGGTGCGGGTTTGATCCCTGGTCGGGGACCTGCACGTGGCGCAGCCAAAAAGTAAAAAACAAAAAAAACCCCTGAATTTAATTTTTTATTGTGGTAAAATATGCATAGCATACAATTTACCATTTTAACCACTTTTAAACATATAGTTCAAAGGCATTAAGTACTTTCACATCCTTTCCTCTTTTACAAAGACAGTTGTCATTGGGTATAGAGCCTACCCTGATCCAGGATGTCTCATTTTGAGCTCCTTAATTACATCTGCAAAGACTTTTTTTTTTTTTTCCCAAATGAGATCATAGTCAAAAATTTGGGGGAGATGTCTCTTTTGAGGGGGCTGCCGGTCAACCTAGCCCCTATGGCCTCCAGCCCTCACTTTTCTCATCTATGAAGTGGGAATCATCACACTTCCACCTCTACCTGGTTGGTTGTGGGCACTTAGGTGCCATCTGTGCTGAGGGGTCAGGGGCAGCAGGCCTGGCTTGTCTTGTAGTTGCCCTGCGTGTGGCCCTGATAAGCCCGGTCTCCATGTGGCCTGAGTTTTGGCACCACGGGGACTCCCCATGAGAGGGAGAGCTCTCCTGCAGAAGGGCAAACAGGCACCTGGTCAAGGCCCAAGGAGGAGGCTGGGGTGGGGACAGGCTGGACATGCCGCCTCGTTGACCTCTCTCTACCTATAGAAAGCACTCCTTGGACAACCCCTGTGACTTTGATGCAGAACGGGGAACGAGAGTCGGGGAACGAGAGTGAGTGTCATCCTGGAGACCATCCCCACTTCCACAGGCCACCGTTCCGGGCTGGGGCTCTAGAGGGGAGGCAGTGCGATGGGGCCGGACTGTTGGCCGCCACGAGCTCTTGGAACATACTTCTGAGCAGAGTGGCCTTCTAGATTCCCACTGCCCCTGCCCAGCGTAACCTCTCGCCCCTCTCAGTTCCCCCGATTCTTCCTTGGCTCTCAGCCTTCACAGCAGGAGGTGTGTGACACCCAGGGCGACCTTGGGCCACTTGCCCAACCTCAGTGTCATCACCTGCAGAATGCAGATAACATAGGAGATCCTTCAGGGGGTGGGTTGTGAGGCTCAAATGCGATGGCAGAGCTTGGGGGCGTCGCATGGACACATGGAAGGGCAGCCAGCCCCTCCGGGTTTAGATCTGGTGTGCTGTGGGCTTTGGGGCAACTTACTTAACCTCTCTGGGCCTCAGTTTTATCATGTGTAAGATGAGAAGAATAATGGTGCCTATTTCATAGGACTTATGGGGGGATTAAACAAGCTAATACACAGAAAGCTCTTTGAATAGTGTCTGCCACTTACCACGTGCTAGGTAACAGCCAGCCATTATTATTATTGTTGTTGTAGGGTTTAACACGGTACTGTGCATATAGGAAGTCCTCAAGAAATAACTTAAAAAAAAAAAACCCAAACCCAAACCAAAACACCCCAACCTGCCTTCTCCCTTTGGGCCTTATCTTCCCAATTAGCCTGAGCTCCTGGATGGGATGGGGGAACAGCAGGAGTTTGACACAACTTGGTTGATTCATGTATCCAAAAAGCTGCCAGGTGCCATCTCTGGGTTTTTCTTCTTACCTTTTTTTCATTTTTTTTTTTTTTTTGTGTGTGTGTGTTTTTTTGGTGGCTGTGAAAACTGTTGGAAACTACGGACCCTCTCCCCAGAAAGGTGCTCAGAAGCAAACATCACAATGTGTTGCACAGACTTTCAGGGGATCCCTGACTCCCGCTGAGGACCAGGGCAAGAAGCCCCTCTCTAGATGACACCCTCTCCCATGTCTCATTTGTTGGTTTTACTCCAACAAAACAAAAGCTGGTCCTCCTCCCTCACCCTTCAGTGGGCGGTACCCCAGCTCCCAGCCACCTTCACCCCCCACCCCAGGCCCCCTGGCTCAATGCCCACTCCAAGCCGCAAACCTTGGAGAGGAGTTGAATACAGCACCTGTTCGGCATTTGAGGGCTAAAAAAGAAAAAGAAAAAAACAGACTCAACTTTAAAAAAAATCAGACAGAAGGAATCATCCTCCAGGCCAAACACCATAATTCATGGGGCTCTTATTCACTGAGTGGGACTAAATGATATTTACAGCCAAGAGGCCCTGGACTCACCGAGATGAGCCATCCAGGAGTTGCCCAAACTCTGGCAGCAGAGTGGAGAGGGCAGGGGCGACCCAGGGCCGGGAGATCAGACCACTGGCAGGGGGAGATTTTATTGTTGTTGTTCACAGACGATGGGGTATTTTTCCCCCGCTTAATGTTAAGTGTAATTTCGGAATTTTAGTACATGTTCCTGGGAAAATGATAACTTCAAACAATTGTTTCCTTGAGGCCAATTATGTGCTTGGAATTGGGCTATTTGCTGTGGGTGGTGCCCATTCATTCATTCATTCATTCAGGGTTTATTAGGTGCCTTCTTTATATGAGAAGCTGTTCCGGACACCCGGGATACAGCCACGAACAAGGCAACAGAGGTTCCTGTCTTAATGAAGTTTATAGTCTTGGCAGGAGAGGCAGATAACACAAAATAAACAATAAATAGATGTTGGGTGGTAATGTGTGCTGAGAAGAAAGTCAAAGCAGGTGGGGGCTGGAGAGGGCTGGGCACTATGTTATTGAGTGTTCAGAGCAGAGGCCTGAAGGAGTGAGGTTTGGGGAGGGTCCCAGGAAGGGAGGAGGGCCACCCACTAGGTGGCCAGTCTTGTTTGGGTTGGGACAGCTCAGCAGGACTAATGACTCACAGGACCAGTTCCCACAGCTGGGGGTTTCTGGATGACAAGTTTGCTGAAGGCCCCAAGTCCTCTGCTGGAACTTTTCCTGGGGCACATAGGTCCTTCCTGGCCGTGGCCTTGGGCCTCCTTGCCAAGCCAAAAGCACCCCCAGGGCTGTTTCTTCCTCATCCCTACCCCTCCCTAGGATAGGTTCTGGCTGATCACCACCCCCCCTCCCACGTTTACATCCACTGTCCTTCAAACTCAAAACAAGACAATTAAAAACATGGGCAGACTGTCAAGGATCACCTTTGAGGGAAGTGCCTGGTAGGGTCCTCTGAGGTCTCCCTGGATGATTCCAAGCATCGCCGCCATCACCTCTCTCCAAGCCCCTTCAGCATCTCCTGGAGGCCTCCTTGAGCTCAGCTACTTCTGTAGCCCCACCGTTCAGGTCAAAAGTCAGTTGCTCATAATCATTTAATCATGAACGGCTGGCCTGCTGGTCCCTAATTATGTCATCGAATCAGGTGCTGCATGGTAAACAGCCCTGTTCCCTTTAAGGCTCTCAAGTCAGGTGAGACACATTGTAGGTACCCAATAAGAACTTGGTATCCTAAATAATAATAATAATTAATAAAAAAATAATATGTAACATTTATTCAGCACTTACTATCTCCAAGTGTCATGCTAACTGTTTAACAAAATTCTTTCTTTAATTCTCCTAAGAAGCCTGTTTTGGTATTTTTTACTTTAATTCTGACCCCCATTTTGCAGACCGGTTCCTAGTTTCACAATTAGGAAGTGGCAGTACCAGGATTCAAACTCCAGTTGCCTCATTCCTGCTTCTCTCCCAGGAACAACGTTTAGGCCACATCTTCTGTGGTCCTCGAAGGCTCAGGGTTCCTTAGTCGTGGGGCTGGTGAATGCTTGAGGACAGCTGGGAAAGCCATGAGCCCCCAGGGCCCAAGAGCTGCAACTCCGGTTCTTGTGTTTGCTCCCGTCCAAGCTCCGTGTTGAAATGATTATCCAGAATAATAGCTCATGCCCCTTCTTTCACAATCCTCAGAGGCAACCCACAGGATGGTTGAAAGTCAGACAGGTTGATGTGTCACCTTTTATGGAAGTGCCTGGGAGGACCCTTTCCCAGAGGCCAGCCTGCAGAGGTATAGGTACCCTGGTTGCAGACACTCCCCTTCAGCCAGGAAAATGTTCAGGTCCCCTGGCTTTCTTGTCAGTCATTAGGGGTTCCTGGCGGGTCCCCACTAGCATCTGAGCTAGGATAGACCATTTCTCATCTTTGCTCCTCTCTCAGGGCCGATTGCCCATCCATCTCCCCATCAGTGGAAGTTGATGTTAGATAAAGACCAGTTGTCACTGGTGGGCTCTGCCTCGATTTTCTTCCCCTGAATGCATCCTCTCAACAGGTGTCTGGTGACACAGGACCCATGAGGTCCTGCCTGCCTCACAGATGTTAGGTTCCAGCCACAAAACCAAAAAAAAAAAAAAAAAAAAAAAAACAACTGGGGTGGGAAAGAAGGATCCAGATTTCACTGAAAATGAGGCTTTTCAGGGGTGCTAACTAAGGAATTTTCTTTCCAAACATCTGAAAGTGCAAACAGATTGTAAATCAAGAGGGAGTTACAAGATAGTAGCTGAAGGGAAACGACGCCTCCCGGCTCTCTGGTTGTGGCTGGTGTGGCACTGACGGGACCCAGGCAGCCAAGAAAGGTGATTAGCCTGGCGGGTGGGTGGGATGGGGCCAGGGTGCTGGGGACAGTGTTCAGGCCGCTTCCTTGAGCCAAGGGGGAAGTAGCTTGTTCTGACAGGAGGTAGAACACTGGTCTCTGTCTTCCCTTGCGCCAATGAATTAGTGATTCCCACCCAGATCAAAGTTCAGGCTCCCAAGGCAACTCAGCAAAGATAAAGTGAAACAAATTATAACCCATGCAAACCAGGCTTCTCATGACCAAAGCACGAAGCCAGGAGTCGGACGGCCCTTGAGTCACACTTCTCTGCTCCTTCTGAGTAAAAATACTGATTTCAGTGAAATGTCTTCATTCAGCGGAGGCTTGAATTTATAATGGGAGGAGAGCCCCTGGCATAGCTGTCTCTGGCAGTAATCCTGCTGGGTTTGGGGTGCTGGGGCCACGATGGGGAGCCTGGGCCCAGAGCGGAAAAGTCAAGAGCAATTCCCCCTGCCATGACCACACCACCTCCAGACGCAACGAGGAAGCACTGCTTTGGAGAACAGAACAGGGAAAGAGGGGTGGAGAGTGGGAGGACTGTTGAAAGCCCAGAGCCGGCTGGGCAGGTTTCAACATGGAGAAAACCTTCAGGTTCCCTTGTCGTGCCACTGAGTTCAGTAACTATCAGCGTGACACCCCCTTTCAGGGATATCAAGCTCTGTCTGATGACCCCTCAGTGTGGTCCTCTGAGCCCCTCTGAGTACGCCCAGGCCTTGCTCAGAGGCTGACTGTTCGGCACCATCCACTGAGGGCCCCCTCTGGGGAAAGGTTGGGATTCTGGGTTTGGGAACCTCCTACAGACCTGTGTGCTTTCCAAACAGGGCTTACCTGGCGGTGTGAGCTGTGCCCCAGGGGCGGCCGAGATACCCCCGTGTCCAGTCCGTACTTGCTGCTTGCACAAGGCAGGAATCGAGGCCAAACCAAAACAAAACAGACAGCTTTGGGCAAAATGGAAACCCCACGGGGTTGGTGTTGGCATTGGGGCGCGGCTTCAGAGCTTGGAGAATCGAGTTGGTGATGAATGGCATAGGGTATCTCGGAAAAATTCAGACAGGACTTGAGGTAGGGCTCATAATATTTGCAGGCAAAGGCACACACGGCACAGGTTCTGGAAGGATCCCTCCATTTCACTGAGGGGTTCAGCGTTCACAGGTTCAGGAAGAAAACAAGGTGAAAGTCCGTCCACCTGCCAGGTCCTGTGCCAGAGACCACGGGCCCAACCGGAGCCAGACACAGTCCTACCCTCAAGAAGCTCACGGCCTGAGGGAGAAAGGAGCAAACCGGTCATGAAGCAAGGCCACAGGTGCCTTGGCAGCCCTCATCACTCTGTGAAGCGTTCGGCCTCTGGCGTCAGACGGACCTGGCTTCTAGACTCTTCTGCTTCCTGGCTGAGTGATCTTGGGGAATTGCACAATGTTCCAGGTGTTGGTTTCCTCCGCAGCAAACTGGGGGTGTTCAGGTACCTCCTAGGGTTCCAGGGAGGATTCAGAGACTGAGCGTGTGCAAAGCACGTGCCTGGCCCACGGTGGTGCTCCTAATAATGCAGAGAAGCTGGTTTGATGATAATAATGTAAACCTAGTATTATCAGAGAAGCTTGCCAAGCACCCAGGGTGGCTGGAGACCAGTCGTCTGCTGTTCGGGGCGGGCCAGGGGCGCGGTCCAGAAGGGCTCCCAGAGGATGACGCTGGCCGCACGGCGAGGCAGAGCAACCCTGGGAGGGGGCGTTTGGGTCCCGGAGAGCAGCCGGCAGTCCCGGCAGAGCCCACTGCGCAGGGGACAGGGCCCCCAGGTGCTCTGTGACGTGCCAAGGAGTTAAGACTTTGTCGGGAGGGTGGAGGGGTACCGGGAAGGCTTTCTGACAGGAGAAGCGCACTCTGCCATCAGCAGAAGATTAGATGGGAAGGGAGGCAAGGCGGGGAGGGTCAGCGTGGGCTGTAACAGTGGGCACGTAAGAGACTCTGGGGCCCTGAAGACGGAGGAGATGGGGATGTAGGAGGCGACGCTGGTAGGACTCCAGAACCGACAGGATCAGGGGTAAGGTAGGGGAGCAGGCCAAGAGCGAGCGTGGAGTTTGGCCACCAAGGCCAGGGGCGGGGGTGTGGAGGCAGGGGAGCGCAGGGCTGTGTGGCACACGGGCTTCCGTGCAGGGGTCTGTGGGCCATCTGGGTGGGGGCGATGGGGCCATCAAATCCTGGTGCAGAGCTGGGGGAGGGGCAAGGGTAAGGATCTCCAGCAAGACTCTTTGTTACCTGTTTGGGCTGAGGAGCCATATGGGAAACACTATGTAGGTGACCAGAGTGGCCCCTTTCCTGCGGCAGACACAGCACTGATGACATTCTCACCCGCTGACCCTTGTGATTTTTCGTGACCCTCGTCACTGACCCCCCAGGAGGGAGACGACAACACCAGAGAGGCACGTGAGCGTGGTCCAAAGGTGAGTCCAGAGGTGAAAGCCAAAGGAGCCAATGTCACCGTTCACAGTCAAGTTCAGGGTATAGATAAGGGGTCTGTCGTCCTTAAATCCTGATTTTGGAAAACTGAAGGAAGGGAACAGTTCTTGAAAGAGGTAAATTTAAAATAAAATAAAATATTATTGTATGAAGTGATATGAATGCTATCCTCAGAGATAGTCCCCCTGAAAAGATGAGGTCAAGTGACGGACACCTGAGGCATGAGATACTCGGAGGGCAACCTGAGGTTTGTGGACGTTGGGTGGACTTTCTGACTTTACAGGAAGACAGTTGTTTTTCCCACCATCAGCCTTTTATCTGCATCATCAGTGATGGAGTACTGACCTGGATGAGTGATGATAATACAAAAGTATTTATTGAGTTCTTACTATGTGCCAGTGACTCTATGGATTATCCTCATTTAACCTCGCATCCCGAGTAGATGTCATTTTATCTCCTACTAGTTTTATCACCCTTATGCTTCTTTGGGAGCACTAGGGCACAGACATTATCAAGCTGGATGAGGGATTGGAGATCGTGTGTAGAAATGCTCAGGGTACCCACGAATTGCCACAGGCAGAGTGTGAGGGATTCGGCAAGGCTTCGCCTGTTCTTAGGATCCGTGGGCACGATAGAGAAACGTGGGTGTCACTGTGCTGGGAAGGTGTGTGCTGAGTCTTCCTGGCTCTCTGCGAGGGCAGTTGCAAGGATTCGTACTGGTCAACATCTGGGTCGGTGATCTGGATCATAAAGGTTATTTATCAATCTGTGGATGACAAAACTGAGGAAGGAGGGAGAGACTACATGCTAGATGGTACAATAAAGATTTGATGAGAGGGACAGGCTGAAGTGATCATCCAGAGCTAACAAAATAAAGTTGTAAAAGGACAAATGTAGAACTCTGTTTTCAGATCTAAAAACTCAGGTACACAAGTAGATGATAGAGAAAATCTGGCTTGATGGCAGTTATGGGAGAAAAGGCTGTTTACACAATTTAAAGAGGCAACATTATTGCCCTATACAATAATGTAATTGTAGGCTAAATTTTAAAAAAGTGTCTGAAATTAAATTAGATATGAGCCCCTTGCTAGTGATGAAGCAACATCTGACCCAGTCTCAGGAGTACATTTTTTTTTTTTGCAGTACGCGGGCCTCTCACTGTTGTGGTCTCTCCCGTTGCAGAGCACAGGCTCCGGACACGCAGGCTCAGCGGCCATGGCTCATGGGCCCAGCCACTCCGCGGCATGTGGGATCTTCCCGGACCGGGGCACGAACCCGTGTCCCCTGCATCGGCAGGCGGACTCTCAACCACTGCACCACCAGGGAAGCCCCCTACTTTAGCTTTTGATTCTATAGATTCCAACCCCTCATTTTATGCATCAAGTACCTGTGACTTAGAAATGGGGTTTATCCAAGATCTTACAGCTGATTGGTGGCAGAGCTATACTTAGAACACACAACTCCTAGCTTGATCCGCTGCCCCTTCTACCTCACCAGGAGGCTCCCTACTTCCACCCATGATTTGTCTTAGCGTCTGTGCCCCTAGAAGGTCCCAGTAAACCTGAGCTGCCCCCTATTGATTCTTTCCCCCCTTGGAAAAGCACCACCAGGAAGGCAACAGATCCTGTTTGAGGCATTGCTGCAGCGTGAGACAACGATCCCAGATTTCATTTCACTGTGTATTACTTTAGCTCCATGAAATACTGTATGGACTGGGAAGTGAAAAACAGGAGTGACTCAGGCTTCCGGTTGTCCTACATGATCTGTTCTCTCCTTCCTTACTGCTAGAGTCCCTTTTAGATGGCCACCCAGAATAAAGGTATTCCCCAGTCTCTTTTGCAGCTAGATATGGCATTGCAACTAAGTTCTGGCCAATAGGTTGGAATTAGAGAGACTTATGGAAAGTGTCCGTAGCAGGAAGAAGCATGCCCTTCACCCACGATGGATGGAATGCAGACTTGGTGGCTGGACCCCCAGCAGCCACCATGGACCATAAGCTAGAAACCACGTGTTGATAAGGGTGGAACAGGATGGTAAGAGCTTGCATCTCTGATGAGCTTATGAAGCCTCTTTACCAGCCCCAGACTGTTTCCTCATGTTTTACAGGCAAGAGAAATAAACTCCTAACGTTGAAGCCACCGTTAACCATCTTCCCTCAACTCTGTCATTGAATGTAAGAACAGCGTTATTTCATACACCACTAAGAAAAAGAAACCACTGCCAAATTAAACAGCTACCCCATCCAGCTAACCCATTCCAATTTCAGAGAAGTTCAAATGTGGCAAAAGGATGAGTCTTATTACATGAAACGCAGTATTTTTGGTTTTTGTTACTCATAGCCAAGCCTAATCCTGATTCAAGAAACATGAGGGAGCAAAAAGACAAGTTCTAAATAAAGAGCATGACAATCATGTAGAGGGAAGAACAAGTCTCTATAAAAGAATGACTCATAGAAATAGTAGTGACACATGACTCAATTTAGGGAAGATTCTCCCATAACTTCACAGTCTGGCTTGAATTAACTGGGGAATTATGTATGGCTATTTGGATTTGGCCATAAAGTGAGATGAGACTCCAGGGGATGAGTGGGCTGGTTTTACGATGTCAAAGACCCAAAGGGGATTGCTAAGCCAGTCTCCATTGTGTGTAACTTGGTTTTAGGGTCTCTGACTCCTTGGTTTCTTCTCCCCAACTCTGCAGGGTCCTCCTGGCTGACTTTGAGAAGGACAAATGACAGCTGCTGCCAGAAGCAGCTGATGACCAAGACAAGCTTGCAACCAACAGGCTCTCCCTTAGCTGAGATTCGCATGGAGATGCTCATGGCTCTTCCCGCACCAGCCCCGCTACTGCTTTCCAGTGTAATTTGAGCCTTGACCTGGTGCAAAGCTGAGCACTTTTGGTCCTCAGCACTAGAGCCCTGAACTTAAGCTATGACAACCCAGTATTAACTTAACTGAGTGATTAAAACATCAAAGGCCAATATGACACACAAAAGGGAAAGGGAAATCTGGCTTATTGAAAAGTGGTTATAAGATGGACTATCCACTTTGTGTGTCATTAAAGCAGGGGCACTTTCATGAGAAATGTCCACTTGATTACTTTTAAATTATAACAGAATAACTTATTTTAATCGATCCTATCTCCTGTGACTGCTTCTTGAATCTACCGGGACACCAGGGGCCTTTATAGATTTTGCGGATTCTATGCTCTGGCTATCGTTTATTGACGGTCTCCTCATGTGATTAATGTTTTACATCTATTATTTAACACATCAACCTCACAGGTAGGTGGTATCATTCCTTTTTTTTTTTTTTTTTTTTTTGCAGTACGCGGGCCTCTCACTGTTGTGGCCTCTCCCGTTGCGGAGCACAGGCTCTGGACGCGCAGGCTCAGCGGCCATGGCTCACAGACCCAGCCGCTCCGTGACATGTGGGATCCTCCCGGACCGGGGCACGAACCCGTGTCCCCTGCATCGGCAGGCGGACTCTCAACCACTGCGCCACCAGGGAAGCCCCTCATTCCCATTTTTAAAGATAATATAACTGTGGCTCAGACAAGGTTGATTAACTTTCTCATGGTATCACACACAGCTAATAAACGGGCTCTGAACCTAGGTGGATGAAGGCTACCATTATCATTTAGTTGTAATGGACTGCAGAAGCAGCCCTTTAAGCTTCAGTTACTGAAACATGTAAAGGTCTGCTGAGGAATACTTTTATCCTTCCATTCAGAAGGTCCACTGGGCACTGAAGACTTGTGACTATTCTGAAGGAAAGCCTTCTCTGGGAAAAAAAAAAAAAAAGTTGGGGAAACGGCAGGAGATGGACTGGATAAGCATTCTTGCTCCAGGCCTTACTTAAATTACACTCAGGCAACTGTTCCAATGGCCCGTGTAATAACCTGGCGACACAGGAATCTCTGTCAATGACAGAGGTGCAGAAGAGTTCCAATGGAACATTCCCACAGCCGATGAGGTGGACTGCTGCTGGGCTGATTGCCTGTTTTTACTGAAATACATCACGTGACTTTTTGCTGAAGCAACATCTAATCTAATAATATTTTAAAAGTGCTTTTAAGAAATTTTCTGCTCACCTTAATTTCATGCATATATTTCCTTGGGAAGAAAAAAAATTCCCTACAAATCCCTATTTAACTTTGCCAATTCTGATGAAGATATAATGATCATGGGAATTTCTTGTATGATCTCATGTTCTACATAAAAACAGCTCCGCTACTTAAAGGGTTGATTCAAATTCTTATGGGTGAGAATCTCATTCTTCTTGGTTTTGATAAACTGGAAGCCCTACCAAATGATTTCTTCTGGATTGAAACACATTAAGATGAAATAAAACTTAACGTTCAAATTCATTACATTTTCCCTCAGATACCAAAGTACAGACACCAGGCTAAACTTCTTTTAAATTATTTTATTTTTGTGTAAGCTAAAAGGAAATTTACACACTGAAATCTCAAAAGACCTTGGGCATGCACGTTAACCTTGTTAGAGGTTCCTCTACATGTCTCTTTTTTTCCATAGGAATTTCCCCAAACATTTAAAACCCATAGTTTTTACTGTATATACAGCCTAAACCATAGCAATCTATGATTATGTCATTTTACACTGTGCAAAATCCTCAAAAAATAGTGGTATGATAGAACAAAACAATCAGTAACAAGTAAATTTCATGGTAAGACATTCATGTAATTTGGTCCTTCTCTAAACCAAACTGATTTAAAACAGACAGGCACAATCTCTTTAAACCCCTTCAATCAAGTTCTGACAATGATCCATACCCTAGAACAAAAGAGCAATCGATGAAAGTACCTTGCAAAAGGTCAAACAGTAACAGGCCAGACTGAAAAGATTAAACAAGAGCACAAAAATGGTAACAAAAGCCAGATCTGAAACAAACCCACCACACGTAAAATTTAAAAAAAAAAAAATTTAAACAGGGACTTGGAGCTTATTTATGAGAGCAAAAGTAATTCAGTGTATGATGTGAAAAATTAATAGGACAGTCAATGCAATCTGAAAAGACTGAAGGGGATTTCACAGACAGTGGAGATTTGACTTTTTAGTTTTCATTTTTTTATTTCAAAAGTTTTGTAAGAAGGACACCACCAGTGTATTTCACAAAGACATAAATGTATACACCCCAGCAACACAAAAAGAATAAATCTTCAAAAATGTTCACCCCGATTATTTACATTTGTTTCTAATATAAATTTAGGACTTCAGTATGTAAATAAATATACATTACTATGTATACCTTTCTAGTGCGGCTTACCAACAAATCAGCTGAACTTTAATTTTTTTTTTTTTTAATTAGAGCAGGTATGCTTTTGATGGTGGGGAAGGGCTGGAGGGAAGGAAAAGCAACTGAAACCGTCCAGTTCACATCAGTTATCAGTCTGCCTTCTCTTGGGAGCTTGTGGAAGGTGTCAAGGTGGTTGGGAACATCAACACCTTGGCATGCATGAACGTCAGGTCAGGAAGGCTGGCGATCACCTTGATGGCTTCTTCACTCAGGTGCTCTTCTCTTTTCGGTTTCCTGTTGACAAATGAAAAAAGAGATGTGTGTTCAAGTGACACCTGCTGTAGGTCAAACGGGAGGAAATCTCCTCTCAAGGTAGACAGCAATCCGTGGGGACTTGAGTTATCTTTCCCTCTGCCAGTCCCTGAACCTCATAATACCTTTGTGTTGAGTGCTTCCTGTGCCAGAGGCCAAATCTCTTCGAAGATTCACACCGAATTTATGTACGTTCATTACAGTTAGGCAGGTACATAGACATTCACGTGCACCTATGCACAGCTCGCAGCTCTATTTAAGCTTAGAAGCATCTACCTAGGCATACTTTTAAAATGTTACTAGGGAACTCCCTGGTGGTCCAGTGGTTAGGATTCCGTGCTTCCACTGCAGGGGTCACGTGTCCGATCCCTGGTCGGGGAACAAAGATCCTGCATGCTGTGTGGCGCAGCCAAGAAAAAGTTACGAAGCAGAAATATAATGCTGAAGCCCTAGTTAATAACACTCTGCCCAACTGGATTTCCCCCTCCCCACTGAGAAACCACCAACGTTGCCTCAACATAAAGCAAAGTATGTCTGGCACGGTCCTTGTAAGTCATTTTAACCTCAGGCTTTCTTCAACCCCAAAGGGGAATTCCAGGACAGAAAGCCCTCAGCTCAAAAACACCCAGCCTCTGCCCCACTGGGATGCAGATAGATGGTAGGTTCAAAGGCCGCAGCACTAGGGCCAGCTACTCATGCCGAGAATGCACATGGGCAGGAAGGACTCAGGGAGAGGGAAAATCTCGAAATCTGTTGGGTCCTATAGATGAAATGCCCCTAATATAAGAAGTGATCAGCGTGGCGACACAGAGAGGAAGAGCTCCTGCTGACCCGGGTCTTCCCAGCAGGTGAGCCACAGAAAATGCCAATTGAGCCTCGAATGTGGCTCAAATTGAGCACATGATTGTAATCCAATCTTTATGTTTTCTAGGATGTTAAATATACTGAAAGATAGCTGCAGTCATAATGATATTAATTTTAGATCAAAGTAATTTAAAATTGTTGACTCTAAAAGGCCCAATCCTCTTTTACAGTAAATGATAGTTCGTACTCTATTAGCCTGCGACACAAGTTATTTCTTCCACCTAAGTATTTTCTTTGTCCTTGGGATGAGGTGCAGGAGGTCAGGAGATGAAACAAGAAAGAAAAGATAGATGCAGGTCTTTGTTTTAAACCTGGACTTTTCTGTTGTTCAGGCTGAAATAAAAAGGTTTTACGAAAAGACTGAAAAATCAAACATCAGACTTTTAGGACCAAAGTTCTTCAATATGGGGGTCAGCTTCAGGCACACTGAAACCATCAGTAGATCAACTCAGAAGAATGGAATAGCACTCCAAATTTTTTCCGATTAAAATCTACATTTTTAATTGCACTTAAATCATGGTAAAACTATTAAGTGGATGGTTGATGGGAAGTTGCCCATCTGCATCATTCCAAAATAAAACCAGATAGAAAACTGGAAGACTACATGGGAAAGGGCAGCCTCTCACCATGATCTTAGCATCACTCACGATGGGGTCAACCAGACATTATGTGTCATCTGATGCGATACAACACCTATGATGTATTCCAGCCAAAAGGTTTTACCTGAATCCATCAAACCTTTAGATATAATGTCCAGTTTACAGGAAATAAGGGGAATAGAGAAATATTTGAAAACTACTTGAAGGAAGCAAATGGACAAATCCAGAGATTGGGACGTTTTGCAGGACAAGTGGACCGATCTTTTCAACAAGCTAGCGTTAGTAAACTGAAAAGCAAACAGAAGGGATGGGGGTAGATATACTAGGTTAAAAGTGACTTAGCCATAGCAGCTAGGTACAATAGTCCTAGATTGGATGCTGATTTGGAGAAAGCAGAGAGAAAGGACATTGTTGGGGAATTTGAATACATATAGCCTGGGTATTAGATGAAATGAAAATTTACTGAAATCAGGAGATGGAGACCACTGACTGCAAGGGAAGGCTCAATTCCGTATAGACTATAAAATCTCCTTTTTGGTTAAAACAACACTCATATGGGTATATTTGCAAAGACAAAGATCTGAAAGAATATGCACTAAGGAGTTATAGTGATCTGACTGGTAAGAATGTGATACTTTCATGAAAAAATTTTTGTCTATTTTCTAACTTTCTACTCTTACTGCTTCTGTAAAGATAAAAAATTATTAAAAACAGTAACCAGTAAAATTGCACCTAAATGGACTTCTCGTTTGTGGAGTGCAGTTGGGGTGTGGGGAAGGAGAACAAAGAAGTTGTTTTCACCCAAGGAATGGTTGGTAAATATTATTCTAGAGTTTCTACCAATTGCCTTATTTCAGAGACACTACTTGAAGGCTGTCTGAAGGTGTATTTAAAAATTAAAAAAAAGTTTATGTAGTTCATAATTTGTGCGTTTATCTGTAGTCGCTATGCGTTGATGTGATCTAGTTTTCTTAGAATATAAGAAAGAAGAAAATGCTTGAGGGGAATTTGAAAATAAAAAGTTACATCATGACCTTTCCTTGAAGCCAAAGGCAGTGACCTAATTTTGATTTATACTCTTCCTAGTTAAGATTTATCCTTTTGGCCAATGCAGTACAATTAAGAGTTCAGAAATAAACCCATACATTTATGGTTAAACTGATTTTCAACAAGAGGGAAATGGGGCAAGAACAGTCTTTTTAACAACCAGTGCTGGTACAACTGGATATCCACGTGCAAAAGAATGAAGATGGACCCCTACCTTACACCATATTCACAAATTAATTCAAAATACATCAAAGGTCTAAATATAAGAGTTGAAACTTTAAAACTCTTAAAAGAAAACCTAGATGTAACCTTTCCTGACCTTGAAGTAGGCAATGGTTTCTTAGATATGACACCTAAGGCACAAGCAATGAAATATATATGTACATATTTATGTACACATATATGTATATCTATATATAGAGATATATACACATATACGCATGTATATAGGGCTTCATCAAAATTAAGAAACTTTTGTGTTTCACAGGACACTACCAAGAAAGTGAAGAAACAGCCTGCAGAATGAGATAAAATATTTGCAAATCCTGTATCTGATAAAGGTCTAGTATGCAGAATATGTAAAGAGTTCTTAACAACAACAACAACTTCCCTAAAGAAGAGATACAAGTGGTCAATAAGCACCTGAAAAACTGCTCAATATCACTGGCCATCAGGGAAATGTAAATCAAAATGACAATGAGATATCACTTCATACCCATTGGGATGACTATAACCAAAAGACAGTAACAAGCCTTGTGAGAATGTGGTGACATTGGAACCCTCAAACTTTATTGGTGGAAATGCAAAATGGGGCCACTGCTTTGGAAAACAGTTTGGTAGTTCTTCAAAAAATTAAACAGTGTTACCACGTGACCCAGAAGTTCCACTCCCAAGAAAATTGAAAGCATTTGTCCACACAAAAACTTGTACATGAATGTTCATGGCAGCATTACTCATAACAGTCAAAAAGTGAAAACAACCCAAATGTCCATTAATTGATTAGTGGGATAAGCAAAATGTGGTATAGCCACACAATGGAATATTATGCAGCCATAAAAAAGGAACAGAAAGTGCCAATACATGCAACAACTTGGCTGAGCTTGAAAACATTATGCTCATTGAAAGAAGCCAGACACAAAAGGCTATACAATGTATTATTCTGTTAGTTACGAAATAATCAGAATATGCAAATCCACAGAGATAGAAGGCAGATTAATAGCTGCCAGGGGCTGGGAAAACTGGCATATAGGGAGTGACTGCTAATGGGTACGGGGTTTCTTTCGGGGGATGATAAAAATCTTCTGGAATTAGATAGTGATGTTCTGGAGGAATTAGATAGTAATGTTCTGGAATTAGCAGTAATGGTTGCACAACCTTGCGAATATACTAAAAGCCACTGAATTGTACACTTGACATGGGTGAACTTCATGGCATGTGAATTATATCTCAATTAAAAGGTCAAAAAAAGAAAAGAAAAACCATGCATGCCTTTTGGCAACTAGTCCTCTGGCCTGTATAATCTTCAGTTAGAGGTCTGTGGCTACTAACTAGCTGGCTACCCACTGATTAAGATTAGGAAGTAATTTTTCTCTGTATTAGAAAAGGTAAGCAAGAAGATGGAACTATTTTAAAACTAAGAACTTGCATTTCTTTAAAATAAGAAGTCACTTTCACAACCTATGTTTAGAAAGTGAAGAGCACATGTACTTTCTCTTACATATGCAAAGGCATTTGGAAAAGAGTATGGGATGTTGTTTGTTACATGGCAAATTTCCTCTACCTAGACCACTGTTTCTTAACCTTTTCTTACCCTACAGTTCCTCAGTGCTTTTTCACTCCATCTTCTGTGTATTGACAAAAGCCAAGATTTTGCTGAGGTGTACACTTTAAATTTTATTTTATTCAAAAACAAAAACAAAAACAAAAAATGAAGCAAAACCCAAAAACAACAAAGATGCTTAAAATTCCTTTGGAATTACGCCACCCCACCTTTCTCTCCCTTGTACAACTGAGAATCACTCATGGGGGCACTTTACAGTATTACCTTCTAATTATAAGACTTGTGAATATTTGCACTTCTCACCACTTTCAAATAGTTAATTCCTCCAAAGAGAAAACACAAAGTTGACAACTTGTTTTCTTTGCAATTTATTTTGTTTTAAATGTGAAGCTGGACAGGTACCAGAGACTAATTCAATGCAGTTACAAAACTGACCCCAGGATACACACTATAGTTTCAGTTCATTCCATAATAATACAGAATAAGAGAAAAAATGAAAATAACTTCAAGTGGTAGGAGTTGGAAGAGTGCCCTAGTATACAGAATGTTTTAAGGGTGAGTTGAAAAGTTAGGAGAGCAAGCAAGTTAACAATGTGGCTTAGAGCTCCTCCTACTGGCACAAAGAATGAATTCTCACCACCGGGACTTTGAACACTACAGTTCACTCAGTGAGACTGCAGAGGGAAAAAGGTGAGGAAACACTAGGACTGTCCTTAGAAAAAGTTGTCCAAAAAGTAGCAGGAGAAAGCCCAAACGATAAAAGTGTCCGTTTTTTGTTTGTCTGTTTTAAAAGTCATTAGCTTTTGGTTAACATATATAGAAAAAATGGATGAGAAATCTGTATAAGGAGAACATTAATTTGAAAATACGATTTGGAAAGAGAAATTAGAAAGCAAGCAAAAAATCCACACTAGCTTCACTTACAAGCAAGTTCACTTAATAGGAGGCTTTAACAGCGCCAGGTAGTGTTACTACAAAGAAATGGGGTGATAAGAACAAAGGAGAGAATCTGTGGCTAAACAAGAACGTGCAGACTACAAATCCATTCCCGGGAAAAGTTCAGGGTAGCCTTAATTATAAAACAAATAATAATGGATTTTCATGATTATAAATATTAACTGTATTAGTAATAATAAATATCTGTTGAATGGGTACTTAAGCACAAACACAGTTTTAAAGGCGATGTGATAATTCAAGCCAAAGTTTTAAGACAGGTAAGCATTTATTATTTGCAAGGAAAACACGGCTTTATTAAATGGATGTTTTTCTACAGAAGAACTGATTTAAAAGATAAATCTGAGTTTGATGTGTGAGTAGAATGTATTTAAATAGGGGGAAAAGCTATAATATCTCTACCTAACTGGGCAAAAACAGGTAAATATTTTCACTTTAAAGTGCTGATGAATGACAGATTTGGTACAGCAGAGTTGGTATGCCGATCAACCAGTATTTGCTCTTGCAGTAGTGACTTCCCGGTTCATAATGCTTACCTTCTTATTAGAAACTGCCTTATTCTTATGGCTAACATGTCAAAGCAATGGATTATTCCAGTGCTTAATTATGTAAAACTAAAGGTTTCCTGAATCCTGCACACAACGCCCACATGACATTCCTGTATCTGAGATAACTGCTTTTCTAAAGGCCCTGCCCCTGAAGGGCTCCCAGAAAGCTTGTTAAAAGCAAGGCTTCGGGCTTCCCTGGTGGCGCAGTGGCTGAGAGTCCGCCTGCCGATGCAGGGGACATGGGTTCGTGCCCTGGTCTGGGAGGATCCCACATGCCGCGGAGCAGCTGGGCCCGTGAGCCATGGCCGCTGAGCCTGTGCGTCCAGAGCCTGTGCTCCGCAACGGGAGAGGCCACAACAGTGAGAGGCCCACATACCGCAAAAAAAAAAAAAAAAAAAAAGCAAGGCTTCACGACCCAAATCAGAGGTGCTACACATTAGCGAAAATTCAGAAAATAAAACAGTGGCCATTCCCTACTCTCTCTTAGCCCAGAGGTGAAAGGATCAGCCTAGGTGACTCTGGGAGTGTGAAACTGGGTTCTCAAAGATGATCATCTCAGTAGTTATGAAAGAAAAGGGGGAGCATTTCTGTAATGGCTTCATGCTCTCAATTCTTTTATCAGATTCTTCTCTACAAAGTTGGGTGTAGGGGTAGGGAAGGAGAGAAAACGACATCTGTCAGCCCTTTCCAGTCTCTCATGAAATAGCTCCGCTCTAGTAAATCCATAATTAAACATAATTTGATACTATCTTCTGGAATTAGGCATCTATTGGTTTTATAAATGTAAAGTGAATTTTAATATAATATATTGAAATACTGCCAACTTATGTGCTTTCCCATCTGGGCTACTTGGTTTAACACAGAATTCAAAATTAGGGTGTAATGAGCACTAGCTTTTACCTGGTAGATGTGCTTGTCTTCTCTACTGTGGACATGAGTCTCGCAAATGCATCAGTCACTTTGAGGCTTGAGGTGGAGATTTCCAGCTTAGAAGTTGTTAACTCATACAACTCTGGATCCACACCTTATAGTATAAAATGATAGTCAGTGATGGCAAGCTGCAATGGGTACTCAGCCACAATCCAAGATGCAAAAGGCAATTACTCTGTAAACATCTGAGTCTTTATAAGCACAGCACATCTTTAGAACACTATAATATTGCATTTAGTTTTTAAATTATAAATTCCACTCTTCGGAGTTTTTATAAAGTAGGAAAATACTCTTAAAATTCCACTCTGGTATAAATATAGCCTTAATTAATCTAACGTTTATGTAGACGATACCATCAAAATACTTCTAAAAAATTCTATCTGCTATAGAAAACTCCCTAAATTTTGTATTTGTTTGTGATATGAAGGTTATCGATGTTTTATAAATAGAATGCACATGATTTGTTACATAATATGACACCTCAATTTTTAAATTGACTGATTTAACCTCATTTTTTGAACCTCCCTTTTCCCTTACCTCCCTGACCATTTATCCTCCATTATTTTCATCCATATCCCCAAAGTTGTAAGTTAATATAAAGTCTCAGATACAGTACATAATTTGGTTAGTTTAAATATATTCTGACTACCTGAGGACATGAAATATTACCCAAAGTATCAAATTATTACTAGAGTTATATACCGCATTGTTCTTTCTTCAGGTAAGAAGTGGGGAGGGTAAAATATTTTCAGAAAAAGTGGATAAAAGCACTACTTTTGAACAAAATGAAAATTGTCTCAAGGGTTATACTTCTATTGTCTCACAGCTGAATCTAGTGGCTAACAGTTCAAATATCTTGTTAGAAAAATTCAAAACAAAGCTGAGTTAGAGAATTAGATTTATTGTAAGATCTATTAAAATCCTTCCCATCTGACTTCATTAAAATATACATACATATTTTAAAACTTCTCTTGAATATTAATTTATATCAAATATGATGACTACAAAAAACAAGGAACAATTAAATATTTTCAACTCAAGCTAAGTGTTGGAAAATAAAGATAATCAGATAAAAAATTTTTAATCCTACACTCTTTGGTTTTAGCAAATTCAGTAGTTTCAGGGTATAATAGAAAAGCAGACTGTAAGTACAAATGTCTTATAGCTTCATCAACTTCTACTTATTATTTCTAAAAAAGCCCTAAGACCCGTAGATAAAATTATATATACATGTACCATATCGATATTAACAAACAAGTTTCCTCCTTTAGGATATTTCTAGGTTAAGAAAAAAAATCAGGAACTGCCTTCTATTAACCAACTTTGTAGCTGACTAGCAGATGTAAACACAGATCTCAGATGTTTACAGAAATCATACTAGCACAAGCGGCTTCCACAGTTACCATGTCCAACAAGGGAGGAAGGCTATAGAAAATGTTTGTTGACTCTCCGAAGTTTTTAGTATTTCATTAAGGTACAGTTTCAAAATATAATTTAAAAGGCCCTTTCTTTGTATTTCTATAATAAGTATTAAGGTTGCAATTAAAATGTAAAAATTTACAGATGCCTGTAAAGGGACCAGATGAACCCAAAGCACCTCCTTCCTCCACTATGAAAGGTTAGATTCCAAGTAACCACAAAATTTAAGTAGATGGTGAATGCACAATGCAGAGTAAACAATTGCATTCTGACTGGCAACAGGAAAGTGCTAGTAAAAATTTGGTTGGGTTTATACAATACTGACAACTTGGCCGTCAAACAGTGAAGTGGGAGATTTTTTAAAAAACCCTTCAACCTCCCCTAACCCCCCCAAAACCATTATCACCAAAAAAAGTACTATGGCTATATTTTATACTTTTCAAAAACAAGACAACTACTTACTCTACACAAAAAACTGGAGAGTAATTTTTTAATGGAAGAGTTTTTTTTTTTAACAGAACCTTAATGAGGCATAGTTTAGTTACATAAATAAAGCTAGCCAACCAAGTTCTATGCCAACCTCCTAAGTCTCAAACACAAAATAATTAAATAATCGCAAGCTAAGACAAAATGACTTTCCCAGAAACAAGTCAGAAAAAGTGCAAGCAAGTGGTGAAATGGAATACTCAGGAAAGTGTTGACACCTGTAGCTTGATGGTAAATTTTAACAAAACCCAATAGCAATAAAACAAGCCAAAGCAAATTTATAGTAATCAGGTTTACACAGCAGCTAGAGTATATTAATGAAAATACGGAAGGAAAATATTTAAAACGTTCCAAAGTAATGAGGCCCGCCATTGACCATGCTGATTTCATTTCCATTACAGCTCTAAGCTTCTGAAACTGCTTGCTCTTCTCAAAGCTGTGTATGTATACTGAGCCTGGTTTATCAGGTCATTTCTGTACTTCTTTATATGGTCAGATGATTTGTGCTCTTATGGGTGATTTTTAACTGAGTTTGAAATGTAACCAAAAATTAAATTTAAACCAGGTTTTTAGACACCCAAAAATAGTGACCTCATTTAAATTATGATACATTCCATGACAAAACAAAGCTGAGAGCAAATCAGAAATAGGAGCTCTGTAATTCATTCTTGAGATTATAGTAATAAGGAAACTGATACACAAGTTTTTGGGTTTCTTCCCCCCATTAAGTATTAAAAACTAATTAGCTCACCCAGGTCATTTCATAGCTCACATGTATTTCGAAGTAATTTAAATAGTGAAATATTTTGAAGTCAAAACCAGACACATTAGTTTTTCGTATGCTTGTAAAATCTTGGAAACAATGAAAATGATAACCAGGGGATTAGATTTGCGGAATCCAGTCATTCTACGAAACGGCCTTGGAATGTCCTTATAGCACGATCAGATTTCCATAACCAGCTCCTGGAGAAGGGCATTCTGGGTCCCAGGTTCACCCTTAGCTGATTGTCTTATCTCCCCCATTTCCCATCATGGCTTCTAAACTGCTAGAAGTGGGCGGCAGGGTTATCTAGCTGAACAAAACCAGCAGATTCTCAGGAACCAGGCTGGCTGTCTAACTGATCCTAGTGGGGACTGAGAGGGACCCTCCCTATGCATTCTGGGCATCAGCATCTATATAGCACCTCAACAGCCATCTGGTATCAATGGGCATGATTACCAGATCACAAGTTGGGATGACAGGGAGCCATTAAAATCATATTAAATAAAATGTAAACATAAAAATGCCATTATATTTTAATCGTTTATTCAGTTAGAAAATGACAAAGTACATTAGGCCTTTGGTCAATGAACTGAACTTTTGCCAGGCTGAACATTAATTTAACAGGCACTCCAGGCTTTTAGTATACTAAACAGGCTTTTAGTATCTCATAGCAATTATTTTCTATTATTATCTTTAACATTTTTTTTTCCTCCATGGAAAACAGTAAACTTTCTATTCAAGAGCTACATAAAAACAGTAATAATTCTATGTGGGACTATATAACTAAGTGCTAGACTCCAACATTTTGGAACCTAATTATACATTTAGCAGCACTAATGAACAACTAATTGAATGCTAGAATTTGTAATTATCACAGACACTATAATGTAAAGTCACCTTTGTGTACTAAAATATTCTTATATCTCTAAATTTGTATTTTTTCAAATGGCTTTGTAGAATATGCTTTAAAAATAAGCATATAAAATATCACATTTTCTATTTACAAGGGGAAAAAAAACCCCTGCCTTTAACTGTGTAAGGACATTAGGGCTGTTTTATATCTAGAAACTACTTTCAGCTCTGAATATTATACTCTGACAAAGCTTTCCTTAAAATACATTTCACATAAGTCATTTGTTATAGTTACACTACTAGAAAATAACAGTAGTTAGATGAAAGAAAAGTAGTAGACATTATAGAGAATACAATCTACTTGTTTCCTTGTTTATAGGAAAGTCAAGTGATGTGGTCATGCTTTTAGTAAATAAACTAGAATTATGGCTTTAACACTCTGCTGACCTGGGATTGTGGTGCTGCTGCTAGAGCTACTGTCATCCACGGGCCCAAAGAAATCAAGGTTCAGAAGAGTGGAACCTCCACTAGCTTGAAATTCAGTGACCGTGTTGGTAGGCAGCCACACAGAAGGTAAGCCAAGGGAGGAGGGGTTATGTGTAAAAAGGGGTAAGACACACACTTGAACATGCAGGTTATAATTAGTAGTCATTACATATTTTTAAATCAACATTAAAACAATGTGTACAGTATTAGTTTTTCACTGCTAAGGACATTTCTAAAGTAACAATTTAATTCAATGTACATTTTCTCATGTACAAAGTAAATAATTTGACACTTAGTAAGGTTTTAGTTAGGAGTTCGGTTCTTTCAATTGAAACTTGAAGCCATACCAGAAAGACCAAGGGGAAAGTATACCCGTTAAAGGGAAACAATACTTTAATCTCAACCCAACATTAAATCACTGTACATGCCCAAATAAATCTTTTATGTTAGTAGTGTTGGTTTCTAATTAATGCTTTTTAAAAGTGACAAAGTTGTCAGTTTCAGGACAGGCACCAATACATTAACTTAGTTTAAAATAAAATAACATAATAAGGAATGTCATAACTGCCCTATGATGTGCAACCTCAAGCTGTACTGTTCCCCTTTAACTCTGAAACAGTAATCAGAAATAGTATACATTTTTAAAGAAGTTGTTTGTTAATAAAAAGCATGATGATTTGACTGAATAAGACACCAGACAACAGCAGAAGGTGCATCCAGGCTTTCCTTCAGCACGGATATTCAATTGGATGCTTTCCAGATATCCTGGGATCCCCCACTCTAAGGCAAAGCTGATAGAATAGCAGGTGTTTTAGACCATGGCTCAAACAACTTATGAAGTATAAGGAGTAAGAGTAATTATACCTCAGAGTCCAATTAAAACTTGTGATGTCAACACACAGGAAAACTAGCATTTTGTATTACTTAAAAACCCCACCTTATTGGAATCAGTTAATCCTTTTTCAGGATTTTCTTTTAAAGCCATAAGTGAAACCAATTATTTCTGGAACTACCTACTAGTATTTTGAGATAAGTTTTAGAAAAGGATCATGAAAATCATTCGTTTTTCCTTTGCATATAAGTGCACTATAAAATATTATTAAATCTGAAAACTACTTTGAGTCAATAAATATGGATCTATTTGCACATTGTTTTTGGTTAAATTATTGTGCTTTGTGCTTTAAAGCAGCCTCTACACAAAAGACTTTGCATCCAAGAAAATTCCATGAACTAAGACTACAAAAAAAAATTTCAAGTAAATTGGTCTTACCTAAAATATCATTTAAACTGCCTAGATATTTGTGAAAAATAAGGAAGCTTGTTTTTGTCTTGAGATAAAGAAACTAAAATTTTATCTGGCTACTACTACCTATATATGGACATTAATACTGTTAATACTAGTAACAGCTGGTTTCTTGAGCAATCACTATTAAGAAAGAAAGCCTGAATTTCCAAAGATAAGAAGTTATGTTCAAACAAAAAAGGAAGTCAGCAGAGAGAAGTCTGTCTGAACTTTGTAGCTTTCTTAACTCTAGCTCTGGTGCTAGAGGCTCTACGGAGAGACGTACCATCTAAAGGGTTAGTAAGGCCACTGCTACTCCAGTCAAACTGGACGGGTGGTAGAGACTCCTAGAGTTGAAAACCAAAAAATCAAAATTAATCAGTATAGGTTGTAGCAACATAAAGAATCCTTAAAAATAAAACGAAACACTATTATAGCAAGATCATTAGGCAATAAGATACCTAAAGACAAAATTGGGATAATTTACAATTTCAGAAGGTTATCTACAAATATTAACACAAACTGAAATTGCAAAATTTATAAACAGTACAGCTTGTTGACATTAAAAATGTTGTATCTGAGAAATGGAATTATCTTTACATTTTCAAACAGAAATTTATGGACTGATCCTATGTCAAGATTTCAATCCATTCTCAAATCATGATTTAAACTACTGGCTTGATTACAATAAAAATATTTAAAAACATCACTGATTTTTTTTTCACTAAAGAGCTATCCACTTTATTTTAAATGACTATCCACTTAAAATTTCTTAATAGATAATATAATGCAATAGAGAAGGTACCACTGAAAGTGAGGCAATTTGGGTTATTAAAGACTAAGTAACTATTGTATAAACATGTATGGTTAATTTAGTTGGTTTCCTTATATATAAAAATTAAAAAAAAATGAATCATCTTCTTTAATTTAGAAATTACTTATAATCAATATTAGAATTTAATTTTTAAAATAATGTACTGAAAAGTATACGCAGAACTCATTTGAGTATTCTAGGTTTTAAAATTCTGTTAACTACCAAACACATAAAGATAAAATGAGCAAATGATACATAGAAGATGGAAGGTAGTACAAAACATTTAAAAATGATCACTGCTTTATTTTAAGAATATTCTTGACAAGAAAAAAAAATGCCTTTTTTTCATTTTCTTGTTTTATTTTGAGGGTGGTGTTGGCAACAATTATTGAAATAACCTGTGTTTTATTAGACTCTTACTATCAACATGTTGCCATCTTTTTTTTTCTATATTGCTCACCACCATGCTTTACTGTAAGGTAGGCACTTATTAAAACTTTATAATCGGGACTTCCCTGGTGGTGCAGTGGTTAGGAACCTGCCTGCCAATGCAGGGGACAGGGTTCGAGCCCTGGCTCGGGAGGATCCCACATGCCGCGGAGCAACACGCGCACCTTAGCAAAGAGTAGCCCCTGCTTGCCGTAACTAGAGAGAGCCCACACGCAGCAACAAAGACCCAACGCAGCCAAAAATAAATGAATAAAATATAAAAAAATAAATTAAAAAAACAATAACTTTATAATCATTTTATCTGTGTAGACAAAGATGTTGTTCCCTGTAGGAAGGGAACATGAATCGGCTATTTTTGAAAGTTCAATCCCATGACATTATAATACAATTGCTTTGATAACCAATTATAGGCATGTTACTATAAGCACTTAGTCTCCCCCATATAAGTCGGGCCTGGAGGTGGAGGGGCTAGGTATAAACAAAATAAAACACTAACATTAGTGGTTGCCAGGGGTGAGAGAGAGTTGTGGGAGCTGGAGTGGGGTGGGGCGGGGGCTTGGCTGTGGAAGTGGAAGAAATGCTGTATGCTGACTGTGGAGGTAGTCACACACATGGAAAGATGACATAGAACCACACACACATATTGCACAAATGTCAGATTCTTGGTTTTGATATTGTACTATGATTATGTAAATGTAATCATGGGGGAAACTGGTGAAGACACAAGGCACCTCTTCTGTACTACCTTTGCAACTTCCTGTGAATCTATAATTATTTCAAATAAAATTAAAAAAAATCCTGGTGAAAATCTAGTTTATAACCTACCTGCAAGACCGATAAATAACATTTAGAAAAGATTTTCTTTAGCTGATCTCAAAAACAAACAAAAAGCTCTAGGCATTCTAACAGATTCAACTTATATTATTCTACTTCTAGATCAGAAACACCTTTAGAACTATTCAACACTGACTGGATGGACCAAACCCAGATTTACATAATAACAAAGTTTCTGGGTATATGGAGCAAAGGTCTTTCATTAACATGTTTTACCTAAATGATGTCAAGTAGCTGGATGTTTTGAAATATTTCAGTGATTTTCTGGAATTTTAGCTTCTCACAGAGGTGTATGGCATTTTGAAGACACAGCCAATATTATAATAATGAGGTGCTAAATCATGAATCAAAATTTAGTGGAAAAGAGAAAGATGAAAAACAGATACCTAAATAATTATAGGCTAACTAAGGCACAGACAAGTAGGCAACTTAAAGAGAAAGCACTGGAATGAAACATTTTCAAACAACTTTAAGTAATGTGGCATGAATGATTAATGCAGAGACAAAAGAAAGGAGACAAGGTCATAATAAAAAGAGGGGGAAAGAAAAGACTAGAGACAGGAGACTCTGGCTCTAGTCCTAGCTATAGCACTGATGTGTGCTTTTGGGTAAATCACTTAGTCTTTCCAAATATGTTTTTCTAAGTGTAAAAAGAGAGTACAGTGCTAGATAGTCATTTTTTCTTTCTTCTATCTCTAAAACTCTGATTCACAACTGAAATAGCAACATAAAGTAGCCTAAGAAAAGAAGTTTGCTAGTGGTGACTAGCTGGATAACTGATAGCCAGAGAGCTGACTTTACTCAGCAGTGAATAAAGTATGGTTAAAGTACTGATCTTAGAGGGGAATCAATGGCACCGTGAATGGTGTGACCTTGAAATTCAGTGGATAAAGATGCAAACGACAACAACAAAAAGTATCACTACTGCTTTTTACCTATAAACTGTTTTCTCAGGTAAAAGTATCTTTTAAAAAACATTAACATTTGTTAGTAAAATATTAAATTCCTAAACAAGAGACGCAATGGCTATAAGACTGATGAGTACAAACTGATGTGGAAGATAAAAATTCAATGGGTACCAAACTGAAATAGAAAAGACAGGCCAAAAAGAATGCAGTCATAATGAGAATTATACAACTATGCTAAGTTTGAAAGTCACTGTTCAATGATGCTAAAACATAAGAGGAAGGTCTGCTATACGCTTTGGGCGGGGGCACGGGGAAATTTAGGTATTGAACAGGTCTTTCCTGACACATTTTGCTAAGCTTCTAGCACTAATGGCTGTTTAATCTGAAAATTATCACTAGGAGAAAGACTGCATGGCCAAAATGTTAAGTGAAAAATATATACATGTTTATATAATGTATATATAATATATACATTGCATGCCAAAGAATAGTGGTAAGAAATATCACTTTATATAGAGAATCTTTACAATGCATTTCAGATGTTTGTTAAGTATCTTAACCTGAATCAGAAGTATGGAGCCAAGCAAAGGTCATGCAATCCAGTGATGGAGGTTAGGCATCTCAGCACAAAATTCTGATACGCATGCTGAAATCTTCAATTTGAATGTTAGAATGCAGACCTACACAGGCTCAAGTCAATTCAGAAATAAGTTTGAATTTCCACTGGGAAATATTATTTTCACTGGTTTCCCAAAAGCCTAAAAACTAAAGCCAGTGAGGATCACAAACTACCATAAAAAAGTACAGAATAAACTTGTTAATTCATTATTTATATGTGTATTTTTTAAAAAGAGAAATGTGTGCATGAAACAGAATAAAAGGACATATTTGCTTAAAAAGAGCTTTTAAAAAATATAAGTAGCAAGAGACCAAGTTCCATCTTCCAGCAAAAATGTTAGATATGCTTAAATGTTGCTGAAAATTCCTACACTTGCCTGTAAATAGGGAGAGAGTCCCTTGATTACAAGTACATAGGGGTGTATATGTATGCACAGAGGTGGCAGCAGCTGAATACATATGGAGCTGCAACTAACCTCCATTAAATTAACACACATTAATTTCTATTAAAAATCTTCTGTTAACACACATGCTTTTTTTAGGTTATCTAGACTTTTAATCAAGTCTATAATTAAATTATATAAGAAAGATGATAAGTATGAGGTATGACTAGGCAAAAATGACAGGTGACAGCTAACTCTGATAAAATAAGCAATAACTTATGGGGCTGTAACACGTGGAAGTGGTTGGATAGAGGAGAAGAGGAGAAGGAGGCAAGTAAAAGTAGCAACAAGTGGCCTCAAGTAAGAACAGCTCCATTTCCAGAAAACATACCAGGCAGTTACTCGAATTACTTTCCTAATACCTAGCATTGTAGGAATACGAATGTTGACTGGGGCAGAAGTGAGAATGTGCTGTGGGAGAAGTAATTTTGGAACCTGCATAGACATGGCAGGCCTGGGAGAGCAACTGATAGCCAGAGGGCAATATAAGGCCAATGAAAAGAAGAGAGCTAAGGACAGATTCAACCTACTGAGACATTTTGCCCAAGGAACCTTGCCTGTTGCCCAACCATCAATAAGGCCAGGCATTTTACACATTAGGTCCCCTTGCCCACTAATTCAGTGCCAGTAATAAACTGGCTTCAGAGGGATGTTTAAGCTAAGCCCAAGTATAAACCACAGTGGTACCTAGCAGTAATATTAGATGTTTCTTGAAACACACCTGAAAAAGTAGGACCTTGCTTTACAAAATTATTTTCCAAAGTATGTTCTTCAGAAAAGGGTCGTGTGGCCAAGTAAACTTGAGAAAATGAAGTAAAATTAAATAGGGTTATTCACTGCAAGATTCTTCAGAGTCCTTAATGTGTGGGTTGTGAATCTCCAAGGGTGGTTGTAGGGTATGATATGAAATATTTCCCAAACTTACTTCACTATGGAACCCTTCTTTAGTGGAGCATTTCTGGGAATTAGTGTTCAATGGAACATACATTTTGGAAAAGGCTGTCCAAACATACATTACTGTGTTAGACATAATCAAAGATGATATTTAAGGTTAAGAAATGACAAACACAGCAAGAATATGTTTTAGAAATAGTAATGTTCATTAAGAATACTAATATTTTAAAAAACAATTCGATGTCGAAAAAGTAAGCAAACCAAAGTGGCTATGTTCTCCCAGATAAAAAGTAAGAGGGAAGGCTTTGATATTAAACATATTAGACTGAAATACGATTTGTGCTTAAATGTCCCAAGGAGGTAAAGGATAAGAAAGGTAAGAGAGCTTTCTTTTTTTCCTAATCCATAGAATGTTTTGCTAAAGGCTACATCATTTTTAACTTAACAGCTTTATTCAAACTCTCAAAACAACAGTTTTTGATGTAATAAACACACCCAAATTTTATTACTTTATAAAATTTTTGCAGGCTTCAGGAAAAACACACTACAGCAGACTTGAAGAGCTGGTATAAATGCAGTGTTTTCCATTTTTTTGAAATCTAGCACTTACCAGATTTGTGTGTCAGTAATAATGATCATACAATGTTCAAGCTGTAAGGGATTTTTAGAGATGCTTGCTTCAAAGTCCTCATTTTATAGGTAAAAAGACTAAGTCCTGGATAGGTTTAAAGGACTTACCCATAACCAGCCAGTTCTCAAATGGCCTTTTCTATTTTTTTAAATTAAAGAGAATTTGCTCATTATATTTCAAGGGATATTAATAAGTAACTGAAATCACATCTGTCATGAAACTAAATTTTAAAAATATTTCAAAAACTAAAAGTTATATATTAAGGGAAACAACAATGTGTGTGGACATACGTGTATATACATGCATAAAAATATCTATATACATCCAGATATTTTTACCTGGAATTGGTCAGATGTACATGTGTTCATTTCTGGTGACACAGTGGTTGTCTGACCGATGGAAGCGATTTTCTCTGCAGCAGATAGTGGTTTCAATGGTTCCTTGGTGGGCTCTAACATACCCTGAAAAAGGCATATTAGCCATTAATGGGGGGGGGAAGGATCAGCCCATAAACTTTGTAAACTTTTTTTACAAGCAAGTTAACCTAGCAGAAAGCAGAAAGAAAACAGGTCATCTGAAAAGAACTGAAGACAAAAAGAAACTAGTCCTAAATTTTGCTTCGTGAAAATCTTACAGCACCATAATGGGAAATGTTTCATAATAATACCTTTGGAATCCAAACTTTTTGAAGCAAGACGTTGTAATTGAACTGGATTTGTTGTAAAGTGCCTGGTTATCACTGTCACACAAAAGCATAAGCACATGGGATGGTGGGAGCGGGGAAGAGGCAAGCAGAACAGTATATCACATCCATGCCCTAAGAATCCAACATTATTCTGATGTTTCAGATCTGAAACTGCAGGAAAGGGCACTCTTCATACACATTACACCATGGTGGTGCTTGGAGAGGTGAGAGCTGATTCTAAAACACACCACATAATGTGATGACGTCTACATGTTTCAATGTGAATTTAGTGTTTGATCCTTGCTCCACTATAGACGGGAACCTTAGTTCTTGGTTCTTTGGACTGGCAAAGCAGAGACAGTCATTTCAGAGGGGAAAACATCTTACATATTCCACTATGAATCTAACACACTTTTTGAGTAAGAGAGAAAAACATTCAAGATGGATGTAGAAACAAAGAAGAAGAAAAAAAAATCAGCATTTTGCATTAATGTTCTACCAAACACTAAAAATAATGGGTAATAAGGTTACTGGCATGAAAAAAGGCCCAAGCTTTTACAAATTTTAAAATAATACTTGATAAGTTCTTGAATAGTTATCAACCAAATAAAAGTCTCCCTTTACTACTGGGGAAAAAAACCCAAAGCTGCTAAGTCAGGAATCTTATAGTTAGAATCTATGCATTTCTAAAACCAAGTTTTCAGGAGAATCCCCCTACCCTCATAAAATAAAGCATAAGCTAAATAAGCAATTTACAGATTTAGTTCTTAACAGTGCATGTGAAAGGCTTTAACCTAGCAGCTTGAAAAATGAAAATAAATTCATGGTCTAATTCAATACCATACACATTATACAGGCTTTCTAGTGTGCCCTTCTACAAAGGCTCCATGCATTTGGCAAACAATTACTAGTCTTAGCCAACTTTTCTAATATGAACTCTCCCTTAAGTCAGTGGTTCTCAAAGTGGTCCCCATCAGTAGCTTCTCCATCACCTGGGAACTTGTCAAATGTGCAAATTTTTGAGCCCTACCCCAGACCTACCGAATAAGAAACTATGGGGGTGGTGCTCAGCATTCTGTGTTTTAACGAGTCTTCCAAGCCACTCCAATGCACATTAAAGTCTCAGAGCCAGTGACTTAAATGACAATTTCAGGTACTATTCCTCAAGATGAGATCAAAAGATACTGAACATCTCATGTGCGTAAAGTACCATGGGAAAAATTCAGGTATCATTAAAATTTGAAACCAGATATGAAAATGAAGAAGTTTCTAAATATAAGGCATCACAAAGATGGAGGAGGAGATGATACATTCACTAAACCAACTTTGGTATTAAAAAGCTTACAAAAATGGTAAAATTACATTACTAATAAAAGGTTGTAATTAAGATAGGAAAAAAAAGCATAGACATTAGTCTCTAATTCCACATAAAACTTAAAGAATTGGCTAATGTGCTGACCCTAACACAGAGCATTAAGTAGGTTACTGTCGCCAACATGCTGAATGAAAAGTGCCCACAAATTAAATTCCTACTTCCTATTCAGAATGTGACAATAACACCACCAACAATCTCTAGAATGCTACTCCCTGAGGAAAGAGATTCACATAACCAGAAAGTTAAAGAAACGTTCTGGATTACATTTACCTACAACATAAAAGAGAGTAGGGATGATCAAGGTGTTTTGAAAATACAAGATAACCATTCACAAAGGAGCAGAAACTGATTTTTTAAAAAGAGGTCAAGCACAGAAGTTTTTGTGCAATTCCACAAAACAAAACAAAGCAAACAATTCAATAACAATAATTAGAGCTTATTCATGGAAAAGTTTGCAGATTAAAAAAAGGTCAAGTTCCACAGCAAATTCATTTTCACATGCACATAAAGGGTTTTTAAACTTAAACGCCATACCAAGGGTTCCTCAGTTATTTTTTTCTCTATCTTAAACACAGTATTTTTTTCTTATTTTCAAGTTATTGGTGAAAGAATTTTAAAATACTTTTAGTTTGATAGGACATTTTTATGCACCAATAACTCAAAGACACACCAAAAACCACAAACAAGTCAAACTTTAAAATGTGACTGAGTCTTGATAAGGTACAGAATGAAAATTCCTCAGTTTTCCTGGACTACCTGGCATATCTGAAAAAACAAAATTCAACACGTTTAAAACATTAATGGAAAAACTAAATACCAATTATGGGTTCTGACTCATTTTCATTTGTTATAATTTGGTATTTCCAAGCTTTGATATACATCCATGGCTTCAATACTGCATTACTTAAAAATAATCGCAAATGCATTAAAACAGGTGATAGCTAAGGCTTCAGATACTTCAGCTTCTTCTTTTTAAAAGCAAATTAAAAGAGAGAGACTTCCAAAGGTGGATTTTACAAAAAGTTATGAGCACTAATATTACTATGATAAAAAATAATTTTCAATCTAAAACAAAAGTGTCTATAATTAATACAGAAAAATATCCTCAGATCAAGACTTGAAGGGATTTATGAGATCGAAAAAGGATACTGTATTTATTCTCTTAACGGCCCCACAGTAAACGCCCCTTAAAATACACTTTCCATGTCGTGCTATGCAAGATGATTTTATAGAATAAATGCAGCAATGATAAACACATGCAAAGACATCTTTGTACTTACCAATCCTGCTGCATACATGGGCACTATAACAGGTTGCTTCTTATTGCCCGTGAAGAGCTATATACGTATGTTAGAGAGAAAGAACATATATTTAGAGAATGATCTGTCATAGAATGAAAGTTTCCAAAATATGCTTGTAATGCTTTATTACATACATCGTGAATGGTAAATTGAAGAAATTGTTGAATTGCCCTTATGGGGTTATATTTTTGATCTCCTAGCCCAATTCCTTCATTTTATAGTTAAGGAAAAACACTAGAACAACTTTTCCTAAAAATAAGAAATATTGCAGAAAAATCTAGATAGATTTATGCTTAAAAGTTGGCATATTCAAAAATACATGAACATGTTAAACCAACTAATATTTATTTTTCTGAGGAACTAGTTTCAACAGAAGTGTGACAGAATTTAAAAACATTCATAGGTTGATTAAAGGATTTTCCAAGGTACTAATAAACTCACAATGTTTCGGGTGTCTATTCCCAAGGAGCACAAGAGCTTCTTGTTGCTATGGGAGCCACCCCACTGATATCTCAAGCCATGTGCATCATGGATGTCCTGTAGCTCAGCCCACACATCCAGCAGTTCCCTGCAAAGGTCACGATGAAGCCATGGGTTACTCAATAGCTTTCATGGGTTACTCAATAGCTTTCACCATGAATTCTACTTTTAATGTGACTGTGAAATATACATTTCAATTAATCTTGTGTCTAACATGAGTATATAACTACTATCTGAATGAAATAAACAGCCAACACTTAGTCATTAGAAAAGTAAGTTAAATTCATTTGAAACAATCAAGCAAAAATTTGGCCTGTTTGTTATTCTTTTTAAATTCTAAGGCAAAAATATTTAAAAGGAGGAAAGATACTACCCAGCATCCCACCATCTTTCTGGAGCTATTTAATATGTTTTCTCCTTGAGTCTTGACCCACAAATACAGTTGCAATTACAGCATATTTAAAATTCTGTATTCTTTTTTCAGATTTTAAGCATTTCCTTATGTACATATGTATCTTTTTCAGTGGTTGTGTAATGTTCTATTAGACAGATGCATCATCATTTATTTAGCCACAATCATCATACAGTTTTAATTAAGTTGTTCTTACTGTTTGGCTCCTATTGCTAGTAGTACAAGAATATCTTCCTGTATTTTATGGTGTGTGTTATTGCAGAATTGTGTTATTTCCTGAGAATGAATCTCTTGGGTCTAAGAGTATGAACTATCTGTACAGCTAGCGTATTTTAAAAAAATATTTACAGTTTAAAGATGGCAAAACATCAACTTTTTTATCCCCTTCTGTTCTCAGAAATCACCCCAAAACAAAAGTCAAGAAGCAGAAATAATTTGCATCTTCAATGAAATTAAGAAATGCTGCCTCCAGAGGTGGGGAGTAACAAAATGTAACAGAACTATCCAGGAATAAGAATAAAATTAGCAAGTCATTCTAGACCCTCTAACATCTAATAATTAATAGGAGTTCCAGAAAGAAAACAGAGGCAATGGAGGAAGGTAATTGTCATTATAAGAGAATTGCTCAATACTGAAGAACAGAAGCTTCCAGATTGAAAGGTTCCTACCTAGTACTCAGTCCAATGAATGAAAAAAGATTCATATCGAGATACTTCATTGTGAAATTTCAGAACACCAGCAACAAAAGACCCTAAATTATAAATTTGATGTAGGGGTAGAATAAAGTAAAATTTTACCTCCTGTGTACCTTTTTCTCTGAGGAGGCTATTAGAGGATGTGCTCCACCAAAATGGGATTTAAGTGAAGGGAAGTCCCAAGACAACATGTGTTTAGGGGGCCCAGACTGATCCATTCCAGATTGGAAGGAACTGGAAGATGGAGGACTCCAGGTAAAACATGGAATGGTCAGCTTGATAGGTCTTATCACAAGTAAAATTATATTCACAGGCTGTTGGAGGGTAGGGAAAGACTCAGTAAATGAAAAAGAGAGGCAATTATTAAATCCAGGAAAAAGGTATACTATAAAGAAAATAGTGGCTTAGCTGTGAACACTATATATATGATCGTAATAATGAAAGTACCAAATAACAATTTAACCAAAAAACTATGATATAAGTATACTGGGAAGATGAAGAGAAGAGAATAGCAGATGTAAGATCTAAATTTTCATCTATCATACTAGGAAATCAAAAAATAATATAAAAAATTGATTAGAATATCGATTTAGAATTTTTTTTAAAAAAGCTCAAAAATGGACAAGTAGAGAGTTTTTAAAATCATATCTTTTAGCACAATATAATTTTTTAAACACAGTAATATTTTAGAACCTTAATGGTTTAAGATAACCTTAGATAACCTTATAAATTAGAACAGTTGAAACTAACAAATATACATGCTATCTGAAAAGTGTCTACTACTTACCCACTTTCAGCTAAGGCCTCTCTTCTTTTTATTGGCAAGGTGCTTGCTTCCAGCAAGTGCTTCAGCGAAGTAACTTCTTCTTCAGTATCAGGGACAAATATGGAAGGAAAACATGCTTCGAAAATTCGCTCCAGGCGGTTTAGTAAAGCTGTCTGCATCAAAACACCCCCCAAAAGTTTATTTTCATTTTTGTAATTTTAATAATGTCATAGCTTTATCATTACTACACACACACCCCCCCCATACAACAATACCCTGTCCGCTACTATGGGGTGGGGGAACTACCAGTCAGATACAGGAAACACTAAGTGAAAGAAGAATAACTACTCATAGAACAGCTTTAAATAATTGTGTAATGACAAATAAATGTCATTACACACCAAGCATCATGCCTGGCACTTTACAAACGTTATCTTAATCCATTACAAAATTCTACAAAGAAGAAATTACTACCCCATTGTACAGTGAGAAAGCAATCTCAAAGTTTGAATAATCTGCAAGCAAAAACAAACCCAAAAAAACCAGACAGTATTCATAATCTTTCCATAACACTGGGGTGTTTCTTACTACCACTCACATACTCTATATTTAGAACAATAAGATTGGATGCTTGCAAAAAGTATTATACTATTATAGTTGAACAGAACCTGGATATGAACACGTGAATCCTGAAAACCTTTTTTTTTAATTTTTAAAAAATTTTATTGAGGTATAGTTGATTTACAATGTTTTGTTAATTTCTTCTGTACAGCAAAGTGACTCAGTTATACATATATTCTTTTTCATATTCTTTTCCATTATGGTTTGTCACAGAATATTGAATATAGTTCCCTGTGCTATACAGAATGACCTTGTTGTGAAAACCTTTTAGAAATATCTGCTAATAGAAGCAACCAAAGTAGGAAAGAATGTCTCAATTTTTACCAAGAAATTCAATGGCTTATCATTTTGATGATCTGTGCTATCTTTCAGAAATTCCATTTCTCTACTCTTCTATGGTGTGCATATTTGTATTTCTGAATAGTACACTACCTTTCCTCCAAGCAAAGCCTGCATATCCCCTAGAGTATTTTCTCTGAGAACACTGGCATTTTTGGAGTATTTTTATTAATTAAAACTTGTTGGATTTAGATTAACTTAGATTTTGGGGGTACTAGTAGGTTTAGTCTACATGTGTAACCTACAATAACATTTATTCCCACTTTCCTAACTTTATTTCAGATACATGTAAAATATTTTCAACTCAGCTCACCTTACTACTTAATCATCAACTAGGAATACAACCTTTTAAGTCAAAACTTGTTGGAAGATTAAGTGTACTACTGAAATGACATCCTGTGTACAAGAAAATGCCACATCATGGTGGTACTTCCTGCCAAGTAACAAAACAAGTTAATGCTTGATTTCTGTTGTTTAGTATAGTCAGCAAACAGGAAAATTAGTAACAAAAGGAAAAATTTTCATATACGTATTTTCCAAAACAAAATCTCTTTTGGAAGCAGTATCAGAGCAAAAAACTTGAAACTGCATAATTGGTCTCAGTGTACTCTTCTGCTATCTCTACAAAAGTTTAACACCTTCATTATATTTATGTATGTGATATGGGAAAAGGTTCTCAGTATCAATTATGAAACCTACAGTAAAGAGTAGACTCAAGATCCCAAGGCTTGTGAAACTTGAGTGCATCAAGGGGACCCATACTTAACTCACTTCAACAGAGGGAATGGACAGACATTACTTTTAAAGGGATCAGATAACCATCTAATTGGAAACATAATAAGCACTGGCTCCTCTTGGGCAGGGAGGGTAAGCAAAAACTCACATATGACCAAATTTTATTTCTCTGTAAATTAAAACAGAATCTTTCTTGTATCCTCTTTGTTATCCTTTTAATGGGATAGAAAAAAACATTTATCTAAGGATGAAAGAAAGGACCTCAAAACATATTCAATGATTTGGATCAATCATTACACATAACTACCAGGTCTTAGGTATACCAGTGAGCAAATTCTCAAATTAGTGGAATGTACTTGAGGAAATAGAACATTATTTTAACCCAATCACATTTAAACTTTGTTTTAAACTTCTTCCCAACCTTTTCTCATAAAGAATAAAATAACATGGAAATTTTAAAAGAAAGTTCCATATGTCTTTAGGATTAGATATTAGAGTCAATTGCTTCAAATCTTTTGCTGAATGAGGTAGAGCAGGAGTTGGTAGATTTTTCTCTATAGGGCTAGATAGTGAATAATTTTTGTGTTGCAGGCCATCCATAAACAAATAAGTGTGGGTGTGTTCCGATGAAACCTGATTTACTAAAACAGGTGGCAGGACAGATTTGTCTGCTAAGCCATAGTTTGCTGACCCCAGAGGTAGAGCCATATATAAATTTTTTTAATAAATATTCAAACAACCAGAATCCACTAACTGACCAGCACCACTCACCACAAGGAGGAACTCCTCAACAATTCAACAAGAAAGCAGCTAATAGAATTAACAAAGATTTTGATTAAAATTAAATTTCCTAACATTTTACTTTTTAAAGTATATTAATTTCCAACTATCTACAAGACCAGTTTGATGCTAAAAGGGCTACTATCTTGTTCATGGTAGTAAATAATGCCAAATTTCATTTACTACTAGTTAATTCCAGTAAGTAAATAGCTGATGTAATTATAACACTTCAATAGAGGACTGTGGACCCAAGGGGCTGAGACTCAGTTTCAGGATTTATAAACTGGAGCTCTCAGGGCCTACCTTACAAGGTGAATAATAAATTAGAGGAGTAAATGCTGGACACCCAGTGTGTGCTCAAGAAGTGGTAGCTTTTATCACTACTGTTGTTATTATATAGATGATACATAGAGACATAGTGGCCTGCCAAGGAATAAATGTCAAAACCAGGTTCAAATCTCACTAAGGCTATTTCTCCACCACTATTTAGCATTCTAAATCATTATGAAAATACTTGTCTCAATTTACATCAATTTCTAACATATTACATCAAGAAATTAAATAATCCAAATATTTTGCATCCTCCCCAAGATCCTCCCATCAAGTTGGGAAAAAGGGACCTAATTAAAAAATATCTGTTGTTAAGAGCTGCTTATATAATGAGAACCTGTTACTGCTACCCCTTGGGGATTTTAAATTTTGAAAATTCGTGAACATTTTGGTTGATTGTTGGCATTTGTGACTTAAATCTTGATCACATTATGAAAATCAAAGAGTGTAAACCACACATGAGGTGTGTTAAGATGCTTTACTTCCCAAGAAGCACAATAAAGTTCAAACATACGATGGAACATAGCCCACGTAACTTGGTAAGTAGAAGAGGTACAAGAATATAACTAACATTAACACTCAGAAGAAGAGAAACTAACCTACCACAAGAATAGTTTCTCTTATGACCAAGCAGATAAATTTCTTTCAAAAAAACAGATTTCCCAAAACACTGTAATCAGACACTCAATTTTAAAAAACTCATAAAATTTGAGCATGAGATAAAAGGTAAAGGTTGGAACTTCCCTGGTGGCACAGTGGTTAAGAATCTGCCTGCCAACGCAGAGGACACAAGTTCAATCCCTGGTCCGGGAAGATCCCACATGCCGCAGAGCAACTAAGCCCATGCGCCACAACTACTGAGCCTGTGCTCTAGAGCCTGGGAGCCACAACTACTGAGCTGGCGCGCCACAACTACTGAAGCCTGTGCGCCCTAGAGCCTGCGCACTGCAACTACTGAAGCCCACGCGCCTAGAGCCTGTGCTCTGCAACGAGAAGCCACCACAATGAGAAGCCCACGCTCACCGCAACTAGAGAAAGACCGCATGCAGCAACGAAGACCCAACGCAGCCAAAAATAAATAAATAAATAAATAAAAAAGGTAAAGGTTGATACTGGTAAAGGTTTTGGGTTTTTTTGTTTCTTGAAGATTATTAAATAATTTTAATTGTTTTAAAATATATTCAATTTTTTCCTCAACATTGTCAGCCAAGGTAGTTTAACACATGCAATAGCCTTAAAGTCAGTAAAGTGAAATATTATTTAAACTTCGATTTATTCTACTGTACATATGCAAATTATCATCTAACACTACTATTCATAGTTTCCAACAAAGCAAATAGTAAATTTTTACTAAAGAGCCAGTGCTGCACTCTAAATTAATGTGAGGGTAACAAAATAAGTACACACACACTTAGCATATTAAATATTTAGCTGAGGTTACAACAGTAACTAAATAGCAAACTAAATAAAATAATATTCACTCCAGTTACTTGAATTTCAAATGCCTTCAACTTCAAAGTCAAAGAGGAAAAATAGTCATCAGTTCTCCCTTGTATTTGGAATTAGGAAACTGGTGATTGAGCCATGTCTGTCAATTCAAACACATATCAAATTCTAAACCTGCAAACAGCAGCATATCCGGCCATTAAACATTTTAAGAACAGGGGGCTCTGATAAATGCAGGGTTGAAAGGCAAATGCTTTTCCAGACAGGTACCAGACTCCCTTTTTTATTTTCTCTACCGTTTCCAGCGCTACGAAGCCAAAGGAGAAGGTGTGCTACTTGCAGACAAGCACACTTGGGCTCAGACGAGTTCCTACCTGTTAAAACTATTCTAAGAAGGTAAACTAGCCAGAAGCAGCACTGTTGATCTCCAAATAGTCTGACAGGTGAGTATACAGCTGAACTAGGGGTACTCCCACACAAATTCTCATTTATCTCCCTATTACTTTTTGCTATTCACCAAAAAATCCAGTTGGCAACACTATTTCTTGCACCTTTTTTTTTTTTTGCGGTACGCGGGCCTCTCACTGTTGTGGCTTCTCCCGTTGCAAAGCACAGGCTCCGGACGCGCAGGCTCAGCGGCCACGGCTCACGGGCCTAGCCGCTCCGCGGCATGTGGGATCTTCCCTGACCGGGGGACGAACCTGTGTCTCCGGCATTGGCAGGCGGACTCTCAACCGCTGCGCCACCAGGAAAGCCCTCTTGCACCTTTGAAGACCATTTTCTAAGAAGTGCATTTCTGAGATTATTCAGTAACAGCTAACATTTATTGAGCACTAGTTATGTGCAAGACACTGCACTAAGCACCTTTAATATGCACAATTTCATTTTATCTTCACAATGAGAGTTTTGAAGTAAGTACTATTATTATTCTCTAAATCTCAGGTTCAGAGAAGTGGCTAATGCAAGTCAGTGCTGAAAGCTGGATCTAAATCTAGCAGTGTGACTCCAGAGCCTTGATTTTTAGGTACTATACTATAATCAGGGTCAACTTATGCAGTAGGCACAGGGCCTAGGGTCCACAGTAATTTTAGGGGTTCATGAAAACGTTTTAATAGTTACTATTAACATACTCAACCTTATACCAAGTTATAAAATAGAATTTTAAATATATTTTATGGGGAAGGGGCTCACAAAAGTCTTATGTGGTCTTAGCTATACTACTCTCCAAAGGTACACTGGCTTTTATAGGATTTCTCTATCTTTCCCAATTTTCTCATTTCTCATATATTTGTTTTCCTATCAGGGTCCTTTTTACCTGAATCCCTCTATATTTTATTTTTTTCAACCCATACAGTGTTTCTGGAAAAGCAAAAACGATTACCCAATGTTTTAATTCATCAATGAGGGCAAAGCACTATGCATGAATTCACTTATACTCATTCCCAGTTCTGTCCTATCTCCATGTCTGGGTTAGGAGGAAGAAAACCCTTTCATTTTATACACTGGTGCAAATAAAGTCATATTATCTAATGCGGAGCTTCTCAACTGACGTGGCTCGGTTACAAACAGGTTACAGGTCTTCCAAAAATCCTGAAAGCTATATATGGATATTTGGTGTTCCCTCTTGTGACAGTTAATTTTATGCATCAACTTGACAGGGCCAAGGGGTGCCCAGACATTTGGTCAAACATTATTTTAGATATGTCTGTGAGGTTGTTGCTGGATGAGATTAATATTTGAATTCAGTAGACTAAGTAAAACAGATTGTCTTCCTTAGTATGCATGGACCTCATTCAATCAATTGAAGACAGTTTGCGGACTACAGATCTTAGGACTTAGTGATCATCTCCATAATTGCATGAGCCAATTCCTTATAATACATCAGTCAGTCTGTCTGTCTCTCCATGCATGCATGCATGCATGCATGGTTCTACTTCTCTGGAGAACCATGATTAATACACCTCTATTTTGTAAATGACTACAGTAGAATATAAAAAGATTGTGTATTGAAATTCTCATTCAGTTTTCCAAAGGAGTGTATAAGACCAGCACTGAGGATCCTAGACTGGTTCTGAGGCCACTCAAAGGCATATCCCCTTTAAAGTATCTTGATTTTAGGGTAATTTCTAAAATTCCTTCAACATATTTCTAGTTAGTTTTCCTTTCTCCCTTATAAACAGTAGTTGATTAATGTCAATAGTTTTAATATTGATAGAATTAGGTCTTGTTCTTAAGTGGAAGTTTAGAAGAAACATAAAATCCACTGGGCAATTTAATCTTCCATTTAAGAGGATACCTTATGCCTTACCACCATTAAATATTAAGTAAGATATCAAGTACAGTCTACAACTGTATACTTATCAATCCCCAGTTTCAAGCTATGTAAGAAGAGTAACCAATTGTAGTACTCACTATGCTCTAAAAAGATAGTTTGCCCCTTCTGCACAGTTTCTGGATAAACCTAATAAAGTATTTCTATCTATTTTGGAATTAAAGACAGAATTTCAAATTTTCTGAGGGAAAAATAACAAAAGGAATTGCTGTCCAAATACTTCAAGCAAGCAAAGAGCTATACGGCCAAAATCTCCATTTCTTTCTTTCTTTTTTAAATTGAGATATAATTGACATATCAGTTTCATACGTACAATGTAAGGGTTCAATATATGTATATATTGCAAAATGGTCACCATAGTTACAAATTTTTCTTTTCTCGTATGAGAACTTTTAAGAACTACTCTCTTAGCAACTTTCAAATACACAATGCAGTATTATTAACAATAGTCACCATGCTGTACATTGTACCTCCAGGGACTTATTTATTTTATGACTGGAAGGTTGTACCTTTTGACCACTTAATTTATTTATTTTGTTGCTTACTTATGTTTTCAGTCATAAGTTCAGGTGTTCACCCACATTAAGGAAAACCTGCACAAATCTTAGGCAGGTGATTAAATAAATGAAGGTGAAAATGTAGTTACACTCAGTTTGAGAATGCTGACTTTCTGGTGAACAATAACTTAATCTCAAAATAACATAGGCCAAAGTATTAGTGATTCTCTTCTTTTTCCTTTTTGTGATACTCAATTTTTAAAGCTCTCAAGATAAATCTTCTAATAACATTTTCCCAGTAGCATTATCAACTAGATGGCTAATAAAAGAAAATGACTCATAGCTTCCTTTTCTATAGCCAATTAATATAAGGAGATTACTTACCAATTACCTAAATTCTCAAATAACACCCAGAGCAATATTTTGAAAATTTTACAAAAGCTCAGAGTTTAATTCAGTGCTCATGACATTATCTCCTTTACCTTATACCAAAGAAAAGGCATCTTGGCTATTTCAATCAAGGTTCCTTTCTGGAACATTAACAGGTTAAAAAAAAACAAAAAACAAAAAAACTGTTAAAACAATACATATAATTGTCTTTTGGAAAAAGAACTGCTTTCAAAGTAAGGAGATTTTTGTTTTTTGTTACTGTCATTTTATTTTGTTTTAAATCTCAGCCCCAAAAGTGAAGAATAATTTTGACCTTTTTCCAATTTCTACAGTAGAGATACCACTAACTTGCTTTTCTCTACAATTTATAAGAATGTTAACAGGAGAATGAAATAAACTGAACTCTGCATTCTCAGAAAAAAATATTCACTGAAGGGGAAGACTATTTCTCAATAAATGGTCATTATGGCTTTTACATCAAGGCCTGAACCCTCTGAGGCTTGCTGGACTCACCATCTGAGAACTGGCTTAACTGAAAACATTTTATAAGTTTCAAAGATTTCTTCTTGGTTGACTTTTCCCTAAGTAACCAATTATAGCAATAAAGTTACAATAATTGATTGTCTCTTGACCCAGGGAACATATATTTTATTAAAATGTTAAGATATCCTTCTGGTAGCCTGAAAAAAGGAAAGTACTAAAAAAACAGGGACCTGGACAATGTCACATACATAGCAAAAAAGTCAAAGAAATTTGAAATGACAACTATACCATTTGTCTGACTTCACAAAGAATTGTTCCCCATGTTTGCTTAATTGCATTAACTGAGCTCTGAATTCTAAAAGACTCTCACAACATTCTGTCAAAACAATTTGCAGGCACTCTGTTCAAGACAGAATTGTTGTATCCAGGTAAGATTCAACAGGGATAAATCATTTTATGATTAAAAAGATCTAACTTTTAGTGTCATTAATATGTGAGGATTTCTGTGCTGTCCCCAAAATGGTAGCAACTAGGAGAAACATTTTAAGAAAAATGTTAATAAATCTAATCCTCTCCTAGAGAACTAGATTAATGTGCATTTCCAGCAGATTCTGGAAAAGGAAGAAACTACAGGTCACAACCCTCCTTTACAACAGAAGGATAAGAATGGAAGTCACTTTCCAGCTCAGTCACTTTCCATTTCCCCACCTCAATTTCCTTCCAAACTTCTCTTCTAGCCCCCTTCCAGCAGTTTCTCCTTTCCAACATGCATCTCCAAGTTCTGCTCATTTTGCATAGCCATTCAGCAAAAAGAAAAGCCTGAGGACTGAACCAGACATATCTCAGGAAGTCAAAGCATCTTGACACAATCCATATAGTTTTTGTTTTATTTTTACAAAACAGAATCATACTACAAGATTCTTATTTTTCAATAGATTTTTTTCACTCGTTTTAACATTTACTGTCATTTTATCTTCACAAAAGTCCTTTGCAACAGATATTACCTCCTTTTTACAGACAACTGAGTTCAGAAGTAACTTGTCCAAAATTATAACGCTTATATGACTCTGAGTCAAGATTCAAACTCAGATCTGTAAGATTCCATAAAGCCCTTGTACTTTATTTCCTCCTATATCCAGTTATCAGATTACACATAAATAACTTCAATCATATGATGCAAAAAATTCCTTTTTGAAGTGGTCATACTTTAAAAAATACATTATATGATGATGTTAAAAGTTCTAAGGCTATAAATTAATGATTATCCTAGTGTCACCCTATACTCTAATAAGATGAAACTAAACAGGGAAATGATTAGCTCAAAAACCAACAGTCTTCACTTTGCATTATATAATTAATTCATTCCTTGTTTAAAATTGTAAACTTCTGCCTCAATAATGAATTACTCAACAGGAATAATACACATTAGCCAAACCATGTAATAACTGAATTAGCAAATTAAGCTATTCAGACACTCAATGTCAAATGAAAAGTGATTAGCTGTGCACTCCAACTGGTGGTACCACAATTTCTACAATACCTTAATGTATCAGCAATATCAAAGCAATGATGTATAACCATTTTAATTAACAGACTCTGGAAATATTTCCAATTGAAAATGGTTTGCCTAGCAAAAGATAATTGGAGAAGCAAAGTTTATAGATTCTGATTTTATTCTCAGTATTTTTAAAATAGGCCTGTGGACCAAGTGTTACATATATCAATAAAAAGCAGTTATATTCAAGGGAGTGCTTTCTTCCATACCCCTGGTTAAATTTAGCACAAGGTACAACTCAGGACTGGGGAACAATCTGGATCTCAAACTGCACCTCTAGGGGCTACTTTAGGTCAAAATAAATCTTAATGAATCTTCTCTGAAAGAATCTGGACCAGAAAAGGATAAAGTACAAGGGCTAAGGGGTAAAAATATTCCTGACAATCCTACTTCCTAAGAGTAAACATAAATATATATTTGCAAGAAATTATAAACAAATAAATGGTCACAGTATGGCTAAGTCAACTATGGCTGTTGCATGTTCTAGCTCTAACCCTTAATCCATCTGACACCCTCACCTCAGGCCTTTTATTAGCTGTTAAATTATGAGGCCCATATCCGCTTTTTTCAAATTCTTTTTCTATCCTTCAAGTCCCTATAGCCTTCAGCACAGATTGAGGTTTCAAACTCTGCTTGCTCTTTTTTGTAATCAAAACTAGGTCTTTGATAGACAAAATTAAGAGACATTATTTTCTGAAGCTTAAAAAAATCTTTGAAATCTCAGTTTAACCTTTTAAAATCACTATAAAGGTAAAAACTGTAGGATTTGCTGGAATAGTTCACTAATTAATGAATTTTTACATAAGTGGTATTTATATTTATCAAAAAACCAAGTTGATGATTATGATTATTTAATATTTCTGTAAATATTAAAGAAACCTACTGAGATAAAGAAAAATCTTACCAAGCATTATTATAAGAATGTCTCTTTAACGTTAACCAAATGATTGTGAAACATGTAACTAATCTACCAAATCTGGCAAGCATTGTGTATCATAAAGAGATGCCTTTAACAGGTACCCAATTAAAAAATACTTTTTGAAAAGCTGAATTAGAAACCTCCATAGCAATTAATATGTCATACAAAATAGAGAAAATGAGTAAATACCTGAGCTGAAGTGGCTGTTTCCTGTAAATGACCACCAGCAACTGCTCCTTTGGAGGCTGCTAAAGGGACACTGTGCGTTTTGGGGGTTCCTGGAGTATCAATCTTCTCATCTGTCCTATGTGACTGCCAGGCTTCCTTTCGATGATGAGATTCAGTAGCTTGCTGGTCTCCAAAAGCAGCCCAAGAGCAGCTATCTTTCTGCCCATCCTCAAAAGCATTCCAGTCTACAACCTGGCTAGGACCAGCTGAACTGAAGTCCGCAAAATCATCAGAGTCCTGAAAATCACTGCAGTCATCTTGAATATTTGGCACAGAATCAAAATCTCCAAACTCACCTTCTTGCCCAATTTTCAGTTCTGAAACAGGTTCAGTGCCTGTCCCAGTAGATTTTCTTGACAAATTGCATCCCTCTGATAAACTATCAGAAGTTTGTTTTAGAACTGACTCAGTAAATATAATTTCCTCTGGGCAAGAGACAGCATTTGATTCCCCAAATTCTCCAAAGTCATCACCTGGTTCACTAAAATGTGGAAAGTGCTCTGAGGACTCTTCAAAAGTGACATCACTCATTGAATCTTGTGTACCAGTAACAAAAGGTGGAGTCGTGCCACTGGCTGTGCCAAAGTCACCAAAATCATCCTCATTGGTATCGTTGCAAGTCACAAAGTCATTACTACTATCATCGTTTTTTACACTCATAGAATCATCCAAAACATTTTCTTCTGTAGGATCAATGCTGAGGCTTTGGGAATCAGTAAACTTTCTACTTTCTTCTTTGGAAGAACCAACTTCATCATCAGCATCATAAGTTTTAGTAGAATCCATGCACAGGTCAGCACGTTTAGAAGTAAATAAATCAAGTTTTTCCTCAGTTTTACATTGTTCTCTCCTACTGGCTTCTGAATTTTCAGCTGAGTCTACCAAACTCCAAGCCTTTGATTGAACACTTGAATTTAAAAATTCATCCTGTTGCAATGTTGGAAGGCTTTGTTTTTCACTGGTGAAAGCTCCATTACTCACCATGCTTATTTCTGAAAGACAAACTTGATCCTCTCCAGCACTGTCTCCTTTATCACCAATGCTTCTATCCAAGGACACTTCTTTTACAGAATTCAGTTCATTGACTCTATTAATTTTATTGTTTTCCTGAATGGTAAGTGCTTCTCTATCATTTAAAACTGCACATCCTATTTCTTCTAGTTGTATCCTTTCTTTTTTGGAAAATGTGGCAAAATCTGCAAATTCCTCCGCAGGACTAGGTGCAGAGTCTAAATTATACTCAGTACTGTGAGTGCTAAGAGGCTTTCGTCCTTTTGAATCAGCTACAGTGTCCAGATCATCTGTTCCCTGAGGATTTACAGTTTCCAATACTGCAAACCCATTTGTTAGAATCTCCAGACAAGGAGGCTTTTCACCATTGCAGCTCTCTAACTGCTTGTTTTGATGAACAACATTCATATCAGTTCTAAAATCTCCTGGAGAGAAACTGTCAGGTGTTCCAACATTCTGTCTCTGCTCCACTACTTTATTTAAATCTCTTGGACTTTCTATGCCATCAATGGAAGTATCTAAAGTTTTAGATGAAATTATTTCTTTGCTGGTGGTAGAAAGTAAAATATCAGACTGTCCTTTCACAGAAGAAGAAAGTTCAGCAGTGATGTCCTTATCATTACCATTTTTGATGGACTTAAAGCTTGTAAGGCTATCTACATTTTCTGAGAAATCATGAATTGGCATAAAATGGTTTGAAGGTACAAACTCTTCCTTGGGATGAGTATAATCTGGTGTATCAAAATCAGCAAACCCTACACCAGAAGGGCTAACTTCGGAAAACCCACCAAATTCCCCAAATTCATCCTCATCCTCATCCTCAGCTCCATTGTCTAGTGGTGGTGGGGATGAAGAGTACATTCGAATGATGTCTGGCTCCATTGTTCAATTGCTTTCAAATAATTAATTTACACCTGAAAAAAAAAGATTTTTTTTTTTTAGGGAACTGATTACATAGAACAAAGTCTTTCAAAATTCTCTCAAAGAAACTTCAAAACTATGCAAATTTACAGTGCTCTGTTTTTTATCTTTTAAACTATTTTTATCTTAGGTGGGATTACACAGCTATAATATAATGGCAAAAAAAAAAAAAGAAGAAGAAAAACACTCTCTTCTAGTGTATGTTTCCATGGGCATTGGTAGTACGTTACTGAATCTGGGGATTCCAGAAAATTTCAAATAAACAGTTACAAAAGTATATGTACAAAAGTTTCTCTTGGGGCACTTGCTTGTTCTCTTAAGCTCTCTTTCCAGTTCATTGGGGACTCACGCCTTGCCTTATGGATTTGTATGAGTTCTTTATAAATAAAAGACATGAAAATTTTATCTCTAATAATGGCTATGAATATTGATATTTTCCTCACTTTACTTTTCAATGTTTATTTCTGACCCAAGTTAATTTTTTTCTTTTTTTTTTTTTTTTTTTTTTTTTTTTTGCGGTACGCGGGCCTCTCACTGTTGTGGCCCCTCCCGTCGCGGAGCACAGGCTCCGGACGCGCAGGCCCAGCGGCCATGGCTCACGGGCCCAGCCGCTCCGCGGCACGTGGGATCTTCCCGGATCGGGGCACGAACCCGTGTCCCCTGCATCGGCAGGCGGACTCCCAACCACTGCGCCACCAGGGAAGCCCAATTTTTTTCTTTTAATAGACTTTATTTTTTTAAATAAGTTTTAGGTTCACAGCAAAATTGAGCAGAAGGTACAGAGATTTCTCATATATCTCCTACCCCCATTCATGCATAGCTTCCTCTATTATGAACATCGTCCACCAGTGGTATATTTGTTACAACTGATGAACCTACATTGACACATCATTATTACCCAAAGTCCATAGTTCATATTAGGGTTCACTGTTGGTGCTGTACATTCTATGGGTTTGGACAAATGCATAAAGACGTGCCCACCATTACAGTATCACACAAAATAATTTTACTGCCCTAAAAATCCTGTGTTCCACCTATTCTATTCATCCCTCCCTCTCCCCTGCCCTGGCAACCACTGGTCTTCTTACTGTCTCCATAGTTTTACTTTTTCCAGAATGTCGTATAATTGGAATCACAGAGTATGTAGCCTGTACACACTGTATGATTGGCTTCTTTCACTGAGCACTATGTATTTAAGGTTCTTCCTCCATATCTTTTCATGGCTCAATAGGTCTTTTTTCTTTTTAGGTACTGAATAATGTTCCACTGTCTGGATGTACCATAGTTTATTTAATTTTTTATAACTTTCCATTTTGAAATTGCTTAGGACTCACAAGAAGTTGCAAAAATAGTACAGAGAGTTCCCATGTATACTCCCACCCAGTTTCCCTCAATAATACAGTAAACAACAATAGTACATGATCAAACCCTGAAACTGACATCAGTACAACCTATTAACTCAGCCACAGACCTTCTTTAGATTTCACCACTTTTTTTCTTTGTGTGTGTGTCTGTATAGCTTTATGAAATTGATCATATGTGCAGATTAGATTTCAGTAACTGTCACTACAATTGGGGATTAGAACTGTTGTAAAAATAGTTCAATAATACTCATCAATATAAAGAAAGTCCCTTGTGTTATCCCTTAACAGTCATGCCCTTCCCTAAACCCTAACTGCTGGCAATCACTGATCTATTCTCCACCATTATAATTTTGCTATGTCAAGAGTGTTATCTAAATGGAATCATATAATAGGTAATCCGTTGAAGCTGGCTTTTTCACTCAGCTTAATGCCCTCAAGATCCATCCATGTTGTTGCATGTGTCCACAGTTCATTCTTTTTTATTGCTAAGTAGTGTTCCATTATATAGATGTTGGATGTTATAGATGTTACCACAGTTTGTTTCTCCATTTACTCCATTCAAGTCATTTGGGTTATTTTCTGTATTTTACAATTACAAATAAAGCTGCTATGTACATTTGTGTACAGATTATCCTGTGAACATGAGCTCTCATTTCTTTAAGATGAATACCCAAGAGTGCAAATGCTGGGTCGCATGGTAAGTGTGTGGTTAACTTTATAAGCCAAACTGTTTTCCCAAGTTAATTTTTAAGGGGTCAAATTGGTTAATTTTCCATTAGTAATTTTCTTCATTATTTTGCTATCATATAAGCTTAAAACTGAATAAATATTCACTTATTTTCTTCTACTTAGAGGGGTTTTTTTACATTTAATTTTTAATACATCTACAATTTATTTTGGCATATGGTCTAAAGCAAGGAGGGTCTAAGTGAATTTTTTTCTGACTAGCAATTATCATAATCCCATTTATTGAATAATCCTTCCCATGTCCACCAGTTTGATACCTTCTTTTTCTATACATTTAATTCTTAAATGAAATCTATGTCTGGGTTATTTTGGTCCTCTCTATTAAACAGTCAAAAGTGTCACAAGACAAACTTAACATTAAAAGCAAAGGGTAGATTAACATCAAAGTCCTAGAACAAAAACAGCCCATAAACAATGAATTGATACTTACTGCAATTCACAGTTGTCCTTAGACACATAAGGAAAACGTTTACTACAAAATTCAACCAGTTTTGCAAGCTAACAACAACAAAACTTTCTTCCGACTCTCAGGATAAAATTTCATAAGATCTTCCAGTTTTACAGAGAAGGTACCTTAGAAACCACATAATTTAATTCAGAGATGAGGAAAATGAGGCCTACTGGTCAGCAACTTTACCAACAGTCAATACAGCTGGTTAATACAGTCAATACAGCTGGTTAATAGAGAATGGCTTCAGAATTTAGAAAAGATCTTTAGGTCAATGACTGGTCAGCTGCTGAGAGAAACAAGGGAGTCATGAGAAAAAAACATTCCATTGTAACATATCTACTTTAAATTGTTTACCTATAAAATCAGCATTATAAAGAAGGAAATAACTGCTTTAGTGCTAAGACACCTTCTTTTCTGCTGATTTAAAGAGAAAAAAAAACAAACAAACAGTAAAAGATACACATAAACCCTATTTTCTTCCCTTGTCTAGAGCAGGAATACCCCTTCTAATGCTGGCTGTACAGGGTCATTTGACCTCTGACAGTTTCCCTTTAATGATGAAGTTCCTAGTATTTAAAAATACTCTCCAATTGTTAATGAAAGTGTGGAGAAAGGGACACTTGTACACATATACTACTGGTGGGTGCATACATTGTTACAAGGCTTCCAGAAGGCAATCTGGCTATACTAAAAAATAAAAATAAAGTTTTTAAAGTAAAACAAAATGCTCCAAAGGGATTACTTAAGCAAATTATGCTACATAGGATACTATGTACTCATTAATATCATAATTCCTTTTTTTAAATTTAAAAGCATTCATAATGATGGGAGCATGTCAAAAGGACACAAAAACCAGCTTGAAGGGGTTACTGCTGTTTAAATCAGGGACAAATTGAGCATCAAAATAAAGATGATGATAGATTATAATTCACTGAATAAAATAATAAACTATCAGTCCTCACGGATATAAACATATAAGTGAAATAAACTGAAAGTTAGATGAGGAACAAGGTACTGCATAGTTTCAAAATATCCCTACAACATACTTAATTACAAAGGGAACAAGTGTTAACTTTACCGTGGTGAAGCCTGACACTTAAGTGATCAAAGTGAACATCACTAGTAATGGGAATATCGAAATCATGCATCACCTGACAAGATGCAATGAGGACACAGACTCACTTCTGGAATATTGCTGCCAAAAATACATAGCCTGAATAAATTCATGAGGAAACTTCAGACAAATTCAAATTGAGAGAGAGTCTACAAAACAACTGGCCTATAATCTTCAAAAGTATTGATCAATGTCATGAAAGTTATGAAGAAACTGGAAAACTGTTCCAGACTGAAGATGACTAAAGAGAAGTGACAAGTAAATATAACACTTGTTTCTCAACTGGCTCCCCTTTTTATAAAGGTCATTATTGGGATGACCCTGAACCTTGAAGAGCCCAAGAATTAGACAGCAGCAATACATTGATGCTAATTTCATGATTTTGATGGTAGTATTGTGGTTATATAAGAGAATGTCCTTGGTATACACTCTAAAATATTTGAAAGAGATGGGGCATCAGGTTGGCAACAGTCTCAAATTGTTCTGGAAAAAAATCTTATTTGTACCGAACCTGCAACTTATTTATAAGTTTGTGATCACTGCAAAATGAAAAAGATTAAAAGCATTCCAGGAGATTTATGTTTGCATTTAAAATATGCCTATTTTATAAAAAATGTGTTACTTATACAATAATAATGCTTTATTAAAAATTGTGGCAAGATAAGCATAACATAAAATTTACCATTTTAACCATGTAAGTGGAATCATACAGTATTTGTCCTTTTGTGACTGGCCTGTTTCACTTAGCATAATATCCTTAAGGTTCATACACGTTGTAGCATGAGTCAGAATTTCATCCTTTTTCAGGCTGAATATTATTCCATGGTATGTACATACTAACATCTGTCGACAGACGGATAGGTTGCTTCCACCTTTTGGCTATTGTGAATCACGCTGCCATGAATGTGAGTGTACAACATACCTTATTTTTAAAACTTTTTAGTTTGAAATAATAATAGATGAACAGAATTGCAAAAATAGTAAAGTCTGTACACCCTTCACCCAGTTCCTCCTAATGGTGACATCTCAAACAGCTCTAGTACAATAGCAAAACTGGAAATGTTGGTATTACTATCAACTAGACTACAGACCTTACTCAGTTTTCACCATTAAAAAAAACGCAAAACACTTGCATTCATCTGTGTTTGTGTATAGTTCAATTTTATCCCACGTACAGACCTATGAAACTACCACTATCAAGAAACAGAACTGCCCCGACTCCCCTACCTCATTCCTGTCCCTGGGCAACCACTAATCTGTTCTCCATATCCATAGTTTTATCATTTCAAGAATGTTATGTAAATGGAATCATACAGCATGTAACCTTTTCAGGTTGACTTTTTTCACTCACTACAATGCCCTTAAGGTCCAATGTATGGTTATTACGTGCATCAGTAGGCCAATTATTTTTATTGTTGAGTAGTATTCCACTGTACAGATATACCAGTTTGTTCAACCACTGACCAACAGAAGGACATATGGGTTATTTCCTATACTTTACTATTATAAATAGTATATATACTACATTAATAATATATACACTAATAGTATATTTAAATAGTATTTATAATAAAGATGCTAAGAGCACTTACGTACAAGTTTTTGTGTGAACATAAGTTCTTATTTCTCTGGGATAAATGCCCAAGAGTATAATCACTGGGTCCTCAGTTAGTGCATGTTTAGTTCTGTAAAAACTGCCAAACTATTTTCTAGAGTGCTGTATCATTTTATATTCTCATAATACTATATTTTTAAAGAACCATCTGTGATGTTTAAGTAGAATCTGTTCATGGTTAATCTATTGCTTTTTCTAAAACTTTTTATTGTTTGAAAAATAAAATATTTTATTATTTCAAGGCTTACTTCAAACTCAGATGCTAAGGCAAATATAAAGATCTGAAATCAGGAACTTTGTAACCAATCCAACAACACAAAGTATTTTTTCTTCCTGTCACACCCTGGCAAGGTACTCTCTTTCTCCTAGGTGCAACAGGCTCTATCAGCCCCCCAGACTATGAACATTTCCACATTCCTCAAATCTGTGTCACCTATCGATGGGAAGAACGTGGGCTGCACATTCCCCTTCAGCAGATCTTGGCTCTGGCCCAACTCACCCTTCAGAAACCTAAGAGAGTGCCACTGCTCACGAGTTTCAGCCAAGAATGCCAACCAGCCAGTGTGGAGGAGGCCTGAAATTTTTCAGAAAATTCTTCTGTGCCCAGGGCAATTCAGTAAAATTTGTTAACTGAAGTATATTTGTTCATTGTTAACTGAAGTATTATTTGTATAATGAATTTACATATTAAGTCTGACTTAGACAAATTTAACTTTTTTTTTTTTAACCACAGGAAAATATGGATTTTAAAGTAGCTATTTCTACTTAACAGAGAAAAGAAAAAGATAGATGAGCTACTTTAATACAGTGTCTGGCACACAACCACCTCAATAAATGTTTCTTCATCCTTAATGAACTACTTACACCACACACAAGGAGTCCTAATCAATCATCCAATTTCTTTACAACCTGAACAAGCACTTGTACGTGTGTGTGTGTGTGTGTGTGTGTGTCTGCAGGGAAGGGGGTGTGCTCAACCTGCCATTTTTTTGTCTTATTCCAAGACCTGTTAGAGGAGAGTAAACAAGTAATGGGGATATCCAGGAAAGATTCAAGTCATAGTATACACAAGGCTCTCATGACTGAGTAGTAATGGTAGTCCTAAAGGTAGTCAGAGCAGCCCTGTGCCAGAGTAGCAGCCAAGGTGACAGGGGATATAATGAGTGAAGGAGATTCAGTATTAATCTCTCACAAGAAGAGGAGCCACATTTGCTTAAGGAGTTCTAGCCTCAAGTCTGAAATAGTCTTAGAAGAAAAAGATGGTGAGTCTCTAGGCTGAAAGCTCTGGGGCTAAGTGGCAGAGTGGGCTTGACAAGGCAGAGGAATGAAGAGGGATTGGGCTATCATCTAAGACTATCTAAGCCATTTCAAAATAGTTTCTCAAGAAGGACAAAATTGGAGGATTTAACCTACCAGGTACCAAGCCTCAGTTTAAAGCTATATGGCCACATGATAACAAAGATGCCAATGCAGTGTGAGGGGGAAAGAACAGCCTTTACAACAAATGGTGCTAGATCAACTGGGGAAAAGGTCTTTGACTCTACCTAACATCTTACCCAAAAGCCAGCTCCATACAGACTGTAGGCCTTAATGTGAAAGGTAAAACAATCAACCTTCTAGGAGATAACTTAAGAGAATATTTGCATGACTTTAGGGAAGACAAGATGTTTTAAACAAGTAACAGAAAGCACTACTCATGTAAGAAAAAACTGATAAATTGGACGTAAGATTAAAAACTTCTGTCCATCAAAAGAACAACATTAAGAGAATGAAAAGGCAAGCCAATGCCTGGAAGAAGGTATCTGCAATACATATAATTGTCAAAGACCTCATATCCAGAATATGCAAAAAATTCCTACAAATCAATGTGAGACGACCTAAAAGAAAAATGGCCAAAATATTTAAACAAAAGAGTATTTCACAAAGGTGGATGTCCAAATGGTCAATAAGCATCTGAAAAGTCATCAGGGAAATGCACATTAAAACCACAACAAGAAGGACTTCCCTGGTGGCACAGTGGTTAAGAATCCACCTGCCAATGCAGGGGACACGGGTTTGAGCCCTGGTCTGGGAAGATCCCACATGCCGCGGAGCAACTAAGCCCATGTGCCACAACTACTGAGCCTGGACGCTACAGTCTATGAGCTGCAACTACTGAGCCCGCATGCCGCAACTCCTGAGCCTACACACTGCAACTACTGAAGCCTGTGCACCCTAGGGGCCATGTGTTGCAACTACTGAGGCTGCGGGCTGCAACTACTGAAGCCCGCACGCCTAGAGACCATGCTCTGCAATGAGAGAAGCCACCACAATGAGAAGGCTGTGCACCACAATGAAGAGTAACCCCCCACTCGCCACAACTAGAGAAAGCCTGCATGCAGCAATGAAGACCCAATGCAGCCAAAATAAAGAAACACACCACAAAACACAACTACACACCCACCAGAATGGCTAAAATTAGAACAATTTAAACTATAGCCACTGATGGCAAAGATGTGGAGCAACTGGGATTCTCTTTGGAAGTATCTACTAAAACTATACCAGGTTTATACCCCACATATATATATATGCACTAATAGACATGCACAAGACTCATGACAACTTAACTGAAAATAACCCAAATGTCCATCAACAGGTGAATGGTTAAGATAAACCATGGTATAGACAAACACGGCAATGAAAAGAACTATTACTATATGCAACAACATGGATAACTATCACAGACATAATGTATAAAAGAAACCAGATAAATACACACAAAATACACATTGTGTAAGTCCATTTCTATGAACTTCAAAACAGGCAAAACTAATCTATGGTGGTAATTCAGAAGAGTGGTTATTTATGGGGAGGGGGTAGAGTATTGACTGGAAGGGGGCATAAAAGAGCCTGTTGGATGCTAATAGAGATAATGTTATTATCTCTTGACCTGGGTAGTAGTTACACAGGTACATACTTTTGTAAAAATTCACCCCATTGTACATTTACTGTTTGTGCGCTTTGCTGTGTGTATGCTATACGTCAAAAAGTGTTTCTCAGAAAATCAACATACTTAGATTAACAGCAGCTATGTTACAAGTAATGAATATATGATCAGAGTTAAAAATATACCATTCTATAAAAAAAAAGTGCTTGTTTAACCTTGCCTTATTCTGGGATTTAAGGCTATATATGTATGCTTCAAGAGGTAGTATGGTATGGGGGAAAGATGTTGGATCTGGAGTTAGGCAGATCCTAGGTTCAGATTCTGGTTTCCCCGTTTACTATGTTTGTTAGTTTGCCCTCTCTGAGCTTCAGTTTCCTATCTATAAAAAGGGGCTAGCAGTCCCTACCTTTCAATACTGTTATGAGTATTAAAGATAACAGACCTTAAGTACCTGGCACATTCTGTGCACTAAGTTATAAACTATCATCACATTTGAACTTGCACCAAGTCTGTGGCTCAAATCATAGTCTACCATTAACAAAATCTAAGCCAATGTTTGCTTAGTTGGCACAAACATTCACATGACTCTGCATATACTTTTATAGGTCACTGAAAGAATAAATCATTAAAGAAAACTATTACTAACCACATTAAAGATACATGAAGTTGACTTTACTTCTAATTTCTATAACCAATCCCTAGAAAATAGGAAACAATGCCCAAGGATAAAGGACTGAGACCATATCCTCTGAACCAACTCAAGGGACCAATAGTAGTCTGTTAAAAGATGGAGGTTTTGAAGTGGAACAGGCCAAGGCAACCCAGAAGTTCTCACCAGTAGTACCCTGAATTATACGGCTGTGGATACTTTCAAGTTAGAGGAACGACCACAAGAAGAAAAGCTTCTAAGAAGGTGCCTGGTTGGATTAGGATTCCACATATTCCTCTAAGAGAGAGTTAATCCTCGACCAACCCTCTACCCTCCATCATCTACTCAAAGTGTTAACTACCCCAAAGATCCCTGGGCTCACATTTGGTGATAGTGGTGGGGTCTCTAAGAGGCCCTCTAGGAATCTCCCAGAATCAAACATTGAGAGTTCCTTCCAGAGAAGCTAAAAACCCACCAGAGAGAAATTCCCATCTTTTACAGGACATCAGCCCAGCTTTATCAATGTGTACATCAACTTTCAAGGCCAGATAGTACTTCTAGATGATACAATCCAGCTTTACTAAGGACCCTTCGCTCCAAACTTATTTTTATAGGGACTGGGACAGAAGTGGGTGGTGGTGGTGAAGAACACAAGCAGAAAGGTTAGTGGTAAGAAAAGGGAGAAGAAAGACAATTGTATCTGAAGTTATGCTACTGACTTAGGTAGAACAAACCACACTAACAAGCCTTATTTAATGAAACACACACACAGACACACACAATCTCAAAATCACTACCTTTTTACCACAATATGTTTGAGGTTTATAATTAATCATTTGTTAAATCATTTGGGTGAATGAAAAAAAATCTGTATTTTCTTTAGAAAAATGAGTGAAAATATTACATAAGCAAATAACAACATCAATTTGCATTACAAATGTTGCCTGCTACTGCAGTAGTTCAAATTATTCAAATCTTTACTGGAATATCCTCATGGGAGTTTTAAGATACTATCACTATCAAAATGCACTGTAAATGAATCCGCCCTGCCCATATTCCTGCTTAAGAGTCGTCTTGTCACAAAGAAACAAAATGGAAAGCCCTTCTTCTGAGCCATATGAAGATTTAAATTTAGTTAACTTTTTGGTTTTCAATACATCTAAAGATGACTGGAATATGATGTCACAAAAGTTTTCATGCCTCTAATATTTAGAATCTACGAAAGGATAATATTTTTTCTCTTTTTGAGTGCTTTGTCCTCAGCATATTGGCTCACTCACGGCTAACAAAAAAAAGAGAGCCCCTAAAAATAAAAGTTTTTAGTAAAGAATTGAGCAAGATGGTGTTGTTTGTTTTTAGGACTATCATCCTCCTGTCAACATAGGCTACAAACTTTAAGGCTACTTAATCACACTCCCACAATCTCAAAGCTGAGCATTTTTCAGATTTCAGAATTCCTTAGAACTTGCCAATTTAAAAACAAAAACCCAAGATACCACTGACATCAACTGTATCAATAATATGCAATATTATTTAAAATATCTTTTAAATAAATAGTATATTCCACATACTTTAATTCTCTGCTTCCATCAATAACAATATTAATATTTATTGGGCGCTAACTATGTGTCAATACTATGTGAAAAGCACTCGTGAATTATCTCATTTATTCCTCACACTATAGTATGAGGTAAGAATGATTATCTTCATTTTACAGATGAAGAAATAAAAGCTTAAAGAGGTTAAATAATTCCTCACAGTAGTATAACTAGTAAGTGGTGAGTCAGTCACAAGCTAATAAAAATATCTGAAGAATGTCCTATCGCAGAAATCACTGACATCAAATATTAGAATTACAAGAATCTTCCCTAAAAGTTTTCTGAAACTTCCATAACAATTTGGAAGGAGAAAAAAAGGTGCTTACGAGCTAAGATGAAGAAAGTATAATCAGGCTTCCCTGGTGGTGCAGTGGTTAAGAATCCTCCTGCAATGCAGAGGACACAGGTTTGAACCCGGGTCCGGGAAGATCCCACATGCTGCGGAGCAACAAAGCCCATGTGCCTGCACTCTAGAGCCCGCGAGCCACAACTGCTGAAGGCCGCGCCTAGAGCCCGTGCTCCGCAACAAGAGAAGCCACTGCAATGAGATGCCCGCACACCATAACGAAGAATAGCCCCTGCTCTCGGCAACAAAGACCCAATGCAGCCCCCACCTAAAAAAAAAAAGACAAAGTATAACCAACAAAAATGCCAAGAAGTGAATTTGTTTCAATATTAATGTACACAGTGGTAAAAACGTGGTAAACAATGAAAATAAACAGCAAAATATCTTTATACCTAAGTTGACCACCCTCAAAAGGCCAGACTGCCAAAAGTGACAACCAAATTATGTCTTCCCTGGTTTCAATATAAGGATGAGTCACAAAAGTACAAATATACTATATATAAGGTAAATGACAATGTGAGCAGCAGCACATATTCACTCTTCAATGAATGTTGCTAAACAGCAATAAAAGTTATTACTTTACAGAAGCTGGTTTTCAAAAATTCCTAAGAAAGAGCTTTTCTTTCATTGTATATTTTAACCTTCTATGCAAATCCATAAGGTATTTTACTTATTTGTACAGTTTCACAGTAAAACTTGAAGATAAATAAAAACATTAGAAACTGTTTTACTTTTAACTTGTAATATCAACTGACCATATTTGAGAGTTTACTAGCTATTTTTCCCAGAAGGTACTTCAACTTAAAATTGAATAAATGACACTGGATAACTGTTGATAAAAAGGCAATGAAACAGAAGCAGCAATGAGGACAGATGCATTAGCCCTCAGAAAACCATTTTTTCCCCTAGTACCCTCTGCTCTTACATAGCTGCAGAATAAATTAGCCACGCTAAATTTCCACCCTAATATCCCTGAAACTTTACATTGAAAATAGAATCTAAAAGCAGAAACTACTTCAATTTCATGCCCCTTCACTAAAACCTTGCTTACATCCACAGTATTGTCTACAGATAATCCCTGGACCTTCTGTTTTCTTTCTCAACTGCTTGCTCAGGGGCCTCTTTTGAATTTCTCTATTACTACTGATGCTTTCTCATCAGCCTGTCAATGTTCAAGAATCTTCCACCCTCAAACAAATCAGAGTAAATCAAAACAAATCCCTCCCTTCTGTGCCCTTTTAGCTCACCTCCTCCTCCTCACCACCAAGCTTCTTGAAAGGGCCCTGTCTATTCGCTACCTCTACTTCCTAACCTCCTATACTCACTCCTCAGCCCAGCACATCTGGCTTCACCCTACCACTCCACTGAAACTGCTCTTCCAAGAGGGACTCTACTTGAGCTCAAAAGACTAGAAAGGTTGTGCAGGCACAGGCCTCTTTTGTTGACCACTGCATCCTCAGGGCCTGGCTCACAGCAGGAACTGAATGCACTACTTTTGTTCTTGCTGGGGCATTTGGTCCACTGACCCTCTTGAGCTGCCACCTCCTCCATGCCCTCGCTGGATTTCTTATAATCCTAGCTCTGGTCTCCTCGTGCTCACCCAAAGAAGTGAGGAAATACCTGAAGTTAGGAAATACCTAAGTTCAATCAAGGTAAGTGTGATCTGAGAGAGGGTGGTCTGAAATACGACACATGTGAAAGAAAACAAATCCAATCATTTTGCTGCAACCTGTCTGAGGAAAGAATGTGTGGAGAGGAACAGTACTCACATGCAGCTATGGGAAAAAAACAGCCAAAGGACAAAAATTTGTTTGTGTGGTTTTTTGTTGTTGTTGTTGTTTTGCAGTACGCAGGCCTCTCACTGTTGTGGCCTCTCCCGTTGCGGAGCACAGGCTCCAGACGCGCAGGCTCAGCGGCCATGGCTCACGGCCCAGCTGCTCCGCGGCATGTGGGATCTTCCCAGACCGGGGCACGAACCCGCGTCCCCTGCATCGGCAGGCGGACTCTCAACCACTGCACCACCAGGGAAGCCCTGTTCGTGTGTTTTTAATAGACCAAATAATATAAATATCTGCTTCAATCTGAGGCCGTTTCTCTGCATAAGTGGAGGTGTCAACCAGTGTCACCAGAGCGTAATACTACTCTGGGCAGTCAACTAATTTCCCTTGCTCTTGTTCTCCGCTCCCAGCAACCTTCTTTAGTACTTCATGTAAATCTTCCCACAGATTTTGCAATCAGCTGACATGAACAGCTGACATACTTTGAAAGATATTTCTTGCTGTAAAGTTTTAAATTAGCATTCTGGTCAAGACTGGTAAGTTAAACCTCAAGAGCCCAGGGTATTCTGGGAAAAACAAACCAACCAACCCCCAAACCATACTTTGTGGGCTTTCAAAACTAAAGACATCATTTTAGTCTGTAACTAAAATCTGTACACCTTGTGAAGCTCTTGGCAGCTGCCCTTCTCCTGACAGTGTTACTCTCTGTATCACAACGCCTACCATGAGAGCAACTCACCTTTTGGAGGAAAAAGCATCTAGCTAAAGTTAAAAAACTGCAATGAAATGCAGTTAGAATTCAATTATCTGAGCTAATGAGAAAGAAAGCAATGTCCTAGATAATCTAAACTCACAAATTTGGCCTTAAACTATGACCTATGTAACAGAAGATTTACCTCACAAATGATGTCTTTCCCAAGTACTACTAGTTTTACTTTAATTTGTTCCCTGACCACCCATCAATTGAGAAGAAGATGACCTAGAGACACATGAGGTAACAGAAGGAAACCAGACAATAAACCAGGCTTAGAAATAGTCATAAATTATTCACAGACAATAACATAAATGGCATTCTTGGGGTAAATTATCATAAAACAAAAGCTTTGTATATCTGAAAAATCAGATGTAAACACATTCCAAAACAGTGCTCATGAGTATGTGTGTGTCTCGTGTGTGTGTGTGTGTGTGTGTGTGTGAGATATACAGGTACTACCACAAGTGGATCTACCTGTACTGATAACTTCATGGAAACTATGGAAGGAATTCCCATTACAAACAAATTTCTAGCTAGCTGACCTTTTAGTGGTGTTATTGCTTGGTTTAAAGTTTTACTTTCTCCTAAGAGGTAGAAAGACTAAAGGGTAAAAAGGAAAAAAAAACAAAAAACAGACAATATTATTTACAATGTACTATTATACCTTTGGTTACAAATGACTTGAGAATTAGCCTATTGTATAAAGCAGAATTTTTCAAAAATTTCCCCTCTGTAACTCACAGTAGAAATATATACATTAAAAAAAAAAGTTTCAGGGCTTCCCTGGTGGCGCAGTGGTTGAGAGTCCGCCTGCCGATGCAGGGGACACAGGTTCGTGCCCCGGTCCGGGAAGATCCCACATGCCGTGGAGCGGCTGGGCCCGTGAGCTGTGGCCGCTGAGCCTGCGCGTCCGGAGCCTGTGCTCCGCAACTGGAGAGGCCACAACAGTGAGAGGCCCGCGTACCGCAAAAAAAAAAAAAAAAAAGTTTCAGTATTTACTCTTACTGTGTACTCTTGACATTTTTAGTTCTATTGCATTTTTTCTTAAAAGCTGGTCATGATCCCCTATAGTGGATTTTACAAACCAGAAACAGGTCATAACTCAAAGTGCAAAAAAAAAAAAAAGTCTGACAAAAAGGATACTAAAGAGTTTAGAGAAAATGACCAAAATTAACCTCAATTTCCCCCTAATATTGCTCGCATCACTGAAGTTAGGAAAAGGCAGTGGGTAGTTCCATACTGGTACTATGAACAATGTAAGGTAATTAAACAAAATAAAAACAAGCTGTGAAATTTGTCCATAGTCTTTACCTTTAAATTATGTAAGCAGTACAATTTAGGGCAACTTAAAACTTCTGCAGTATTTCTGGGTATTTTCTAAGGCACTGACTCGCCTATGATCAGCTTTATAAGAATAACTCATTTTCCAGTCTTGGGGCCATTGCTTAAAGTCTATATAAGAAGAAAAAACAATCAAAATATTTCTGTCTAAAATCTTAGCACAGAATTTGTGTTGGTTATGTCATTATGTCTACAACAATGACAAGAACTGTTTGCATCCATTAACTCTGTTCAAGTTTAATTCACCTCACAATAATTTTATCATTCTCCTTCCTTCTGATCCACCTCCTCTAAATCCAATTATTGCTTCCAGCATATAAGAGGAAACAGAGCTTCTTTTAAAACAAAGAACTCCTTAATCTGGTGCATTCAAGGACAAAATGCATTCTTAAATTATGTTATTTGAATGAACCAAGTAATTTGATAAAATCAAAGTATTCCCTTTCTCTTTACAGAATTTTACATAAAAGTAATAAATAAAAAATATTATTTTTCAATTTCATACTACCCTCAATCTAGGAAGCAAGCCACTTTAAAGATAAAATTAAAGACACTACTGGTGGGAGTATATATTGGTTCATATATTCCAGGCAATTTATAATATATCAGAAATTTTACAATGCATATTCTTTTGACTAAGCAATTTCACCTGCAAGAATGCATTCAACAGATGCATTCATATAAGTATGCAAAGATATTTCCACAAAATGTTAATTCCTGCATTGTTTGTTTTTAAAGAAGCAACTGAAAACAACTTAAATATCTATCAATAAGGAATTAGGGTAAATAGAAACTGTAACCATTTTTTAAAAAGATAAAGCTATATTGCTAATAGGGAAAGGTGTGTAAAACACATTTTTAAGTGAAAAAGCCTTTCTGAAGAGGCATTCTCTCTTGATTCTGCTCCTACCTATCATATCCTTTCTTTCTCCTCCTTCAGTGGATGTGTTTCTTCTGCTTGCCTCATTAATGTCCATGTTCCCCAGGCCTTGGCTTCCTCATATTCTTATCCCTGAGAGATCTCTTCCCCATTTTGTTTGATATTATCTCTTCCCCATTTTGTTTGATAATTATATGTTCACTATGGCCAAACCTCTATCTATCTGCGGCTGCCCAACCTCTGCCTACCCAACTGCCTTTTTGAATCTCTCTACCTGGATGTCCCAAATACAACTCATATCCTCCAATTCCCAAACTGAAGTCAACCTCTACTCAAAGAACAAACAGAAACCACTTGTTCTTATAATATTCTGAATTCTAAGTCTGAAAATCTGAGTGTTACCTCTGACTGCTCCCTCTTTGCCATCTCCCTCCCTCAAATTAAATGAACCACAAATTAAGTCCTTAACAACTCTTACTGTATTTAATATCCCAAGACCAATATCGTATTTCAGGGCCTCATTATTTTTGGCCAGGATTCCTGTAGTCCACTTGAAACTCCTTATCTTAGCCATAGAGCTAAGACACTCCCTCTTTCCTCCAGCCAGACAACACTACCCCCCGGTTCTCCACTGGCACTACGTTACCTCTAGGTTGTCACATATGCCACTTCTTCTAATTTACTATTCCTATCTGTCCAGAAAACCCATTTACTAAGCCTTCAAAACCCTACTCAGGCATAGAGTTTTTCTGTGAAGTGATATCACCAATATTTATCAAGTTATTATGTGATAGGAACTGTGCAAGGTACTTATTCGTACACTATCCAATTTAATCTCAAACATCCATTTTTAGATAAAGGAACAGGCTCAGAGAGGTCAAAAAATCCGCTCAAGGTCCCACAAAGAGTTATGCAGCAGGACTCTAACATTAAAAAAATCAGTGTTCTTTTCATTATGTCAGGTTGCGTGTCTGAATTAATTCTTCTTTAGACCTATCTCTTTTATTACATTTAACAAAGTGAATCAAATTTATTTCCATGTTTTTCTCCTCTAGTAGGCTATAAACCAATGTGTCTCAATCTTAGCTTTGTATTAAGTATTTTTTTAATAGAATAGATGGGCCTGAATATCTGTATTCAAAAAAAAAGTTTCAAAGATAATTCTGATGGTTAGCTAAGGTTAAGAACCACTGTGTTACGCTTCCAGAGAATATAAATATTACTGGACTTTATAACTCTGGGGATAACATAAACATCTCTAAACTTCACTGCTGAACTCATTAATATAGGTAAATCAATGAAATAGTACTTTTTCTTACAAAAAGTTTTCCCTTACTTACAGTGATTTGATTGTACAAATATTTCTTAAAGTTCTGTCAGTACACACACGAGAATACCACTACAAAATTTAACTCTCTTAAGATTTCAAAAACAAGGAGTTCACGATAAATTAGTACTTTTCTTAAAAATGAATATTGGAAAAGTTCCTTAAAGGATCAAATTTAAATTACTGCACTAATCCTTGAAACATTTATAATTATCTATATAATTTAAATGTTATAGAATTCTTGGGGGAAAAAACCCCACATTTAAAAAATTAATCACAGTTTCACTTGCAGCTGAACACTAAGAAATGAATATGTGAACAGCAGCAACTACAGAAATTTTTCTCCACCTCCAGAAACCAAGCTCACTGGTTATCTGATTAAAATCCGTACATTTTATTCAGGTGTAACACTTGTACTGTGCTTCAAGTAAACTTCTGAAACTTAATGAGACAGAACGCTATCATCTGCTGGCTCATTATGATATAGAGGGAGGAGTCTGAAATATGCAAAGGAGTAAGAAGAAACCGTGATTTAACTACAAGTAAAAAGTAATGAATAGTCAAACATTCTGTTTGGCTTTAGCTAAGAGAAAATTTGAATTTGATACCTGAATCTCTTGTATAATTTTTTTTTAAGGAACAAAGATGCTATTAAAAATATTCAGTGTAAAAAGAGTTAGGGAGTTCCCTGGTGGCCTAGTAGTTAGGATTCCGGGCTTTCCGCTGCCATGACTCGGATTAGATCACTGGTGGGGGAACTGAGATTCCCACAAGCTGTGTCATATGGCCAAAAAAAAAAAAAAAAAAGAGAGTTAAATTATTTCTTAATGATAGGTTCATTACTTTTTATAAATAGCTACTAAAAATGAAAGCTTTAAGAGAGAAAATTAATCAATGCTTCAGATTTTGAGTGTTGCTATAGCAGACATGTTTTATCTGCAAATACTCCAGGTCAACATTTCTGCATGCACACAATAAACAATTATTATGCGAGATGATAAATCACAGCAAAACAGAAAATACTACAAAACATAAGCAATGACCAAGAAGAAAACAACAACAAAAATGTCCACTTGGGAGGGTGGGTGAGGCAGGAATGTTATTCACTTCATCCATTTAAAAAACTGTGGTCTCATTAAGATGTATACAAATATTAAAGATCCTACTCCTAGAAGTCTTACTTTGAAAAGTATCATTTAAAGTCAGCATTTAAAGAATAAGAAGATATGACTTAGAATGATTTCTATTACCTAAACACAGAATTGTTAATAAAACTGAAACAGCTATGTAGGGTTTTTACATTTATTATTAAGTTTATTGTTAAGGACTTTACCTTTTTTTTTTCTTCTGCTCATTTATCTTATTTTCTAACTGCTGAGTACTGTTTATAAAATTGAAAGCTCTTGTTACTTGTACAGTATACCATCACATCATAAGCAAATTGGGGTAGTTTGACCTTTTCCTTTCCAATTCGTATGTCTCTTTTTCCTTATTGATTGTGCTGGCTAATGCCTCCAATACCAGATTTAGTAGTAGTGGTGACAGCAGGAATCTAGTATTTCCCCTTAATTAGGATACTGAATTAAGGTACTGATTTTTGGTTTGAGGTATATATGTTTTATCATATTACAGAATTTTCTAATAATTCTTATTTTAAGTTGCTTTGTTTAAAAAAAATCAGAAGATGGGTTTTTAAGGTGACTTTTCAGTATTTATGGAGGTAATTACATAATTTTTCCTTAGATCTACTAATGTAGCAAAAATACCAATACTTATTCATAAATATTCCCAGCTTGTTTGATGTTAGGGAAGCCCAGTTTGTTTTCTATTGCAGGAAAAAGGTATGTTTCCAAATAATCAAATAAGAATTGTGTTAGATTATCTATTCAAATACATATAAGTCAAACAGAAGTATTTAACTTATTTGATCCAACTTACTCCTCACTTTCACTTTTACAAGGCTTCAAAACAAACTGATATTTTCTTATAAGTACTGAACATACTCAAATTAGTAGCATAAGTTCTTCCAGGTTTCATCTAGGCACTGTTCTTACTCAACTCTCCCTCAAACAATCTCATCCACCTAAGGTTTAATTAGTACATTCTAGGACTCCCAGATTTTTCCCTGCAGCCCAGCCTTCAAACCTGAAACCCAGTCCAGTCAAGCCAATTCTCTACAGTCCTCTCTATTTGAGGTCCTCAAAGACCTGGAACTGGGCTTAAGAAGAACAGAACCCAAGCTTTTCTTCCTCAAACTTGGTTCTCATCCAGGGCTCTCTAACCCTGGGCAGATGGCACCACCACCCACCCAGTCACTAAGCCAGAAACTTCAGAGCCATTCCTGACAAAGCTCCCCACCCTCCACTATCTCTAAAGAATTATTTTTATCTCATGAATCTCTCAACTTTGGAATACCTGTACCTCTTTCCAACTCTCCTGACTCCATTCTGGTAAGCCTCCATTATCTAAACTAGTCTCCCTGATTAGTATTCAATCATGCCCAACCCAAGTAATCTTTTAAAAAGTCAATTTGGGCTTCCCTGGTGGCTCAGTGGTTAGGAATCTGCCTTCCATTGCAGGGGACACGGGTTTGAGCCCTGGTCCGGGAAGATCCCACACGCCGTGGAGCAACTAAGCCCGTGTGCCACAACTACTGAGCCTGTGCTCTAGAGCCCGCAAGCCACAACTACTGAAGCCCGCGCGCCTAGAGCCCGTGCTCCACAACAAGAGAAGCCACTGCAATGAAGGGCCCGTGCACTGCAATGAAGAGTAGCCCCCAGGGCTCACTGCAACTAGAGAAAGCCCGAGTGCAGCAATGAAGACCCAATGCAGCCAAAAATAAATAAATTAAAAAATATATATATATATAAAAATATGTCATAAACAATCACAACAAATAAACTTAAAAAAAAAGTCAATCTGTTCACATCAATCCCCTGCTTATGATAAAGACTTTTAAAAAATCTTTAATAAAGTCTAAGCCATTCCCATCTCTCCAACACAGATTCCTTCTCCCCCCTACAGTTTTCAATGCTCTAAACTAGGCCTTCTTTCAGTTTTTGAGTCAGACAATTAACATTCTTTTGTGCCACAAGGCCTTTGCACCTACAATCCTATTGCATAAAACATGCCCACACATGCTTCAATTCCTAGAAGAGGTATCAATTCCTCAAGTAAGTTTCCTAACACCCTCCCCCAACCTACTACACATATTTCTTTCAGAGCATAAGAAATGCAATAAGTTATAGTCTGTAATAAAAAACATAATTTGAAAAATGTGCAAACTGAGTATACTGGAAAAAACACACTGACAGGCTTAAATGTAGGAAGTAACTTTAAGAACACTATTAACTACTTTCTAGAACAATGAAGTTATCTTGCATTTCTTTTCCATAGGTAAAAATGTCATACTCTAGAGTAGCACTGTCCAACCAAAATACAATAAAGCCACATATACAATTTAAAATTTCCCAGTAGCCAATTTAAAAAGAGGTGAAATTAATTTAATATATTTTACTTAACCCAAAGTATCCAAAATATTATTATTTTAACATGATATCAATGTAACATCTATATTTTACATTAGTTTTTGAAATCTGGTATTTTATACTTAATGCACATCTTACTTTGGACTAGCTTTATTTCAAGTGGCACATGTGGCCACTGGCTTCCATACTGCACAACATAGTTCTAGAAAATAATATCCTATTTCTTGTACTTAAATAGAATCAGAGCTATTTTTAAAAGAGCATGACATTAAACAATTTTAACCTCTATCAACAAGGATATGTCTCATGTTTAAACCCTTCAAAAATTTTTAAATTATGCAAACATTCCATGCTACTGAAAAGCCCAAATTCAAAATAAAAATTCAGGTAAACAATTTAAAAACTGCATATTTATTGACCATCTGAGCAGGTTACAGGAAGATGGGTGCTCTCGACTATTGCTAGTAGGAGTGATTTTATTACAACTTCTTAGAAAGCAATTGGTTTTCCCTTTGATTTAATAACTCCACTTCTAAGACTCAGTCCTATGGAAATAACCAAATTACCTACAAACCTGTTCACCGAGATACAATATGATTCATTCATACATGTATGTATGTATGACACTCGTATATCCACAGGGAAAAAACCAAAACTAAATGTAAACCAAAATGTTTACAGTTATCTTTTTGTAGTGTGATGACTGACATATTTTTCTATTATTCCTTTAAATATATATATTTATTGAGTGCTACTCTGTCCCAAGTGTTAAAACAGATGGATATTTGCCACTAAGAGGCATACCAGTTTTCTTTACACTTTCCACATTTTCCAAATTTTCTACAGTAAAAGTATATTACCCTTTCATAATTTTAATAACCAGAAGAATATGGAGTGAATGTTTTGGCCAAGTCAGCTGTAAATGGACATTTTTGAGTTAACTGGGGAAGAATCTGAATATGGTCTTGAATATTAGTTTAGATGAAAATTTCTTGAAGTGGTAAGGGAGTCTAACTGACTAAATCAAAACAACCTACATAACAGTCTGTATGATAAGATTTCATTCTGGTAAAAAAGTACACGTACATAAATATATGTGTGGAAAGATACGCACTGAACTGTTTACAGTGGGATTCCTGGGTAATGGGAGTGTAATTTTTTTTTTTGATTGACTATTTTCTACGATGCTTCTGTATGCTTCTGTAATGACTTTTAAAAAATTAAACTATACACACACACACACGCACCTTACTGAGCATCTGCTACATACGATAGGTTCTATAAGGGGTAGGACTGAGTAATGGAGCCACAACCTTAAAGAAACTTATAATTAATCATGAGGACCAATATAGGAAGACAGTAAAAGTAATTAATACAAGGCAGAATATAAACACCAAATAAAGTAAAATGTGGTTTTAAAGATTCTAAGAAAAAGATCTCACTTGACTGGAAAGAGTGGTGAAAATGAGAAAAAAAAACTTCATGAAAGAGAATTTGAAATGCAAAGGATTTTAATTAACAGAGGAAACGGCAGGCGCTAAAGATAAAGCATGGGGCAACTGTCAAAGAGCAGGAAGTCATATCATAGAGTTTGGCTGGAATGTAGGATATATGAAGCGAGTAGGCAGTATGCTGGGAAAGTAGGCTGTGTGGGCCTTGACTTTTCAGAAGGGAGTATGTACCTCTGAAGTTTTTTGAGTTTAGCAATGGGGAAAATCTTAAAGAGTTTAGCAATGAGTTTAGCAATGGGGAAAATCTTATAGAGGTTCCAATTGAGTTTTTTTGAGTTTAGCAATGGGGAAAATCTTAGAGGTTCCAATTCTAGTAACTGTCCTACCACTTCTCATCATCTCTATTGCTACCATCTTGGTTCAAGCCACTACTATCATTCATTCATTCATTTATTTATTTTGCGTTACATGGGCCTCTCACTGTTGGGGCCTCTCCTGTTGCGGAGCACAGGCTCCGGACGCGCAGGCTCAGCGGCCATGGCTCACGGGCCCAGCTGCTCCGCGGCATGTGGGATCTTCCCGGACCGGAGCACAAACCTGTGTCCCCTGCATCGGCAGGCTGACTCTCAACCACTGCGCCATCAGGGAAGCCCTCATCTATTTATTTTTAACTTTTGATGTATTATTTATTTATTGAAATGCAGTTTATGTACAATATTATGTTAGTTTCAGGGGTACTACATACAGATTTGACATTTGTATTCATTACAAAATGATCATTTAGCTGTATCAGTCACCAACTCCTAATGAAATCTTCTTGCTTCCACTCTTGCACTCCTATAATCTACTTACTGTACAGCAGACAGACAGATCCTTTTTTTTTTTTTTTTTTTTTGTGGTACGCGGGCCTCTGACTGTTGTGGCCTCTCCCGTTGCGGAGCACAGGCTCCGGATGCGCAGGCTCAGCGGCCATGGCTCACGGGCCTAGCCACTCCGCGGCATGTGGGATCTTCCCGGACTGGGGCACGAACCCGTGTCCCCTGCATTGGCAGGCGGACTCTCAACCACTGCGCCACCAGGGAAGCCCCGGGACAGATCCTTTTAAAAGACAGATTATGTCACATCTCTACTCAAAAACCCTGCAACAGCTTCCCATCTCACACAGTAAAAAACCAAAGACATTAGAATTTTTACAAAGCCCTACAACACTGCCCTCTCACACTCTAAATTTCTGATTCCAATACACAAACATGCATGTGCACACACACATATACAAATGCCAAGAAAGTGAAGTTCTAAAAGGGCTATTTTTTTTTTTTAATTTGATCATTTCAGTGACCCTAGCACCTAGAACAGGGCCTGACATATAGTGAGTGCTCAATAGGTATCTGCTGTATGAATGAAAGGAAGAAAACACCATGATGTTAGTAGATATTTAATTGAAATGGTTTGTGGCATATTGTAAATATTTACATAAATAGAACATGCAGTGAATTTATTCTAATTTACTACTTAATTTTCCTATGGAAACTACTCACCAAAATAGTGCTTGTAAATTAAGCTTTGAGCATACAGACAACCTTTAATTTATTAGCAATTTGTCTCTGCAAAGTTTACTTAAGTTAGTTATTTGGAATAGGGGTGGTGGTGACTGAGGAATGATAGGATGGAGTCTTAAATCTCCTATTTTCCCTCTTTTTTCACTTTTCCAAAACTCCTTACTTCCCTGCTTCTTCCCCACATATAGTGTCTTCCTTTTCTCTTTCCCAGGGAATACATCTAATCCAGACCTATAAGTCTTACCCTAGGCTAAGGGCAGAAATAGAAATTAGAAGTGTGATACAGGGCTGTTGAGATGGTTGGCAGCAATTAGAGAAGAGCCCAGGCAAGGGAAGTTACTGCAGAGGACCCCTGGGAGGGCAACAATTCTTAATTCAAATATTTTCAATTAAAAGCTCCTTATATAAAGGAAATCAACACAAAATAACACTAATTCCTTCCTGTCCTCTTTTTAAATATACACTGCTGAAGGATAGGAGTGATCCTTTTTTTTTGTGTGTGGTACGCGGGCCTCTCCCGTTGCGGAGCACAGGCTCCAGACGCGCAGGCTCAGCGTCCATGGCTCACGGGCCCAGTCGCTCCGCGACATGTGGGATCTTCCTGGACTGGGGCATGAACCAGTGTCCCCTGCATCAGCAGGCGGACTCTCAACCACTGCGCCGCCAGGGAAGCCCCCTGATCCTTGTTTTTAAATGAAAAACCTGAACTTTGTATTTTATTATGATTTCAAGCATACAACAAAGCTTAGAAAAATACACACAGTGAATGATCAAGTGCACACCACCTGGCTGTGTTAAATCTTAATCTTTACCAAATCTGCTTCAGATTTATTTTAAAGACAGTACAGTTAGGGCTGAAAAACCATGGACTCTTCCTAGATCCCTTATTCCTCTCCAGTTCTCCGGAGGTAACTTTTACTGATTTGGAATTTATCATTCCAATGCATGTTTTCATACTTTTGCTACACATTATACGATTCCCATAAAATATATCGCATTGGAATGTTTTAAAAACTATATAAAGAGTATATAAATATGAAAAACAAAACTATTATATCTTGGCTCTTACTTAACATCTCTGTGCCTAAGTTTCCTTTCTGAAAAGTGGGGATACCACCTCCTAGCTTACAGGGTTGTTGTGAGGACTAAATGAGTTAATATATTGCATATAAATCACTTAGAAAAGTATCTTGCTGGGAATTCCCTGGCGATGCAGTGGTTAGGACTCTGAGCTTTCAATGCCGAGGGCTTGGGTTCAGTCCTTGGTCAGGGAACTAAGGTCCTGCAAGCCGCATGGCACAGCCAAAAAAAAAAAAAAAGAAAAGTATCTTGCTCACAGGAAGTAGTGTATATCAGTGTTAGTAACTATCATATAAAGTTGCAAATGAATCTGTGATTGTGTGTGTATGTGTATGTAGGCATGTGTATATATACTGATCGAGAAAAGATTAATTATCAAAGTGAAATGTATATATACTCCATATAACACCAGATGTTTCCAAAATTGTGTAAAAACTAGAAATACTTATAAATTTCAGGCTGGAAAGGTTCACTAGCCTACTTAAAGAGGAACTGAAAGTGCTAAGCATAAGGAAAAGGGTATTTTTTTAACTTACAAATTGTAGGTAAAATTAAATCAGAATATCAACGTTTGATTTAAATAATGTATGATTGTTTAAAAATGCCTAAAAATTTAATGTCCTCCTTTTATGAGCTTTTGGGGGTAGGCTTGGGAGAGAAGGGGTAGGGTAATCCTTCAATGAGATGCTATTCAAAGACTTCTTAGACTGTTAAGGGAGGCACTTTAGAATTTCACACAAAATAAAACATTATTTGATAAATTTCACTATTTTTCTGAACAAGTTTTTAACTTCCTGTAAGTAGAAAAAAAGTAAAATTTAAAATGATGTTTTAAAATAGGATTCACCTGGATTACAAGATTTTCGTAGACAACTGGATTCTGCAAAATTTATCAATGCAATTGTGGATACATTTTCTTTGTTTTGATTATAGGATTATTTTTATAATAGTCTCTAGGTCAAAAGACCAGAAAACACTAAAATTTAATGTCCTACATATTATGTGAATATCTATGCTTTTAATAGATATCTAGAAAAGGGTGTCTATGCCTTGAAGATTAATAATATAATGATACATAAACAGAGGAATTTGATCTAATGAGCATTTAATAGGTAACATTTACTTGCCTAGATGTTTTACACAGGATATGCGTTTTAATACATGTGAAATATCATCGTGGACAAAATTTAGAAGACTACCTTAGATACTTTGTTTAAACACATCTACTTCTGCAAAGAATTAAAAATGAGTACTACAAAAGCCAATATTTAAGTTGGCAAAGCATATAAAATGTAGAGAAACTGTGTAGATTATGTCAACACAGTAGCGTTGAAACAGTTGTTTCCCTTAGAGTTCAGCATATGTCCACGTCTAAAAGGTTAACAGAAAGCAACAAATAAAGGTAACATCAAGGATTAAACTGTCTCCCCCTCCCATCCTACCAAAAAAACTAAAACGTAGCTGGTGAAAGGGAAGATTAAAGTTCAAAAGTAAAGTTTTACTTTTCTTCTCCTAAAGTGAGAACTTTGAAACGGAACTACTGATTTTGTTTCATTTGCTCCCTAGTAAAATATTTCCATGTATGGGTTAGTCCCTCCCTCGGCCCCAATAGAAGATTCAGTGGGAAACCAAGTTGTAACTTGAATTAACCGACAAGAGAAAAACCTAGTCATTCTCAGCACTTTCCTAATGGTGAAAGGATCCTACCACCGTTCACCCTATACTCCGTCCCCTGCCCAAGCAAGACGTAGCACGTGCCAAACAGGACACTTAAAAGAATAATGGTCCAACTTTTCGCACGCAGTCTGGGGAGGGGACGCAGACTATTTCTTGAGGAGTGCAAGAAGGAAGCAGAAAAGGTCCTCTCAGGAAGGGATGATGGACCTTTGGTGCCGTCTCCTCTGCCTGTTGGAGGACTCAAAATCCGCTTGCTTCAGAGACCCTAGGAAGCATCACATTCTGGTCGAGGCTGGCCTAGGGCCTGGGCGAAGCAGTCAGTGTTTACACCTGTCACGAGGGAGGGAGAGATAGAAAGAGGAAGCCGGAGCAAAGCCCCAAACTTCTCAACAAGCTCCAGGGAGGGAGCGGCCGGTACGGAGCTGTGGGCAGGTGGAAGCTGCGGGGTAGGGCGAGACGGTGGCGGCCGGGGACGTTGGAAAGGCTCTCACTTCCCCGGCCGGTGCCCGGGATGGCAAGGAGGGGCCGTGTGCTTCGGGCGCCGCCGCCGGCGTCCCCGCACCCGCCGTGGAAGAGGACAGAGCCCAGAGCGCGCAGGCCCGCAAAGCCGGCACCGTCCCCGCAGCCCCCAGCTCCGCGGCAGGTGCCCCCGGCCCGGGCGAGGATCCGACCGGTGAGTTGGGCCGGGTCCCCCATCCTCTTTCCCCCGCGCGGCTGGGGGAACGGAGCGGTGGCGCTTACCTGGCTCGTCCGGGGCGGCCTCGATGGGCATGGCTCAGGGGCCCGAGGAGGAACTGGCTCCCCGGAGAAGGACCGGTTATTCGGACGCGGAGCTGGTGAGAGCGGAAGGCAGGCTGCTCTCAGCCCTGTCAGCGAAGCAGCGCCATGGACGCCCACCCGGAGTTTCAGCGCTGCCGCGAGACCCCCATCCCATTACCCTCCGCCCTCTTCCGCCGCCGCCGCCACCGCCGCCTCCTCCACCTCCTCCTCCGCGGAGACCCCCCGCCCACTCCACACACTCTCCCATCATGCAGCGGGGGAACCGCTGCCGCCGACACGTCACTTCCGGGCGCAGGTGGCTAGGTCGGGGCCGGGCGCTGGTGAGTGCTGGGGGGTGGAGGGGAGGACACTCTGGGGGAATCAGTGTCACTGCACGCTTACCCCTGCGCAGGCGCCGTCGCTCAGAGCGCCGGCCGCCATTTTGGGTGCGGGCAAGCTGCCCTTTTTCTTGACTTCCTCGCGAGTCATCGAGCTGTGAGGGGGAAAGAAGTACTCTCGCCCTCCGCGGCTCCTGAAGCAGCGCTCCGGGAGAGGGACAGGTGCTCCTCAGCCGGCTAACATCAACGTTCAGCTCAGGACCGAGTTAAGTCTCTTGCTCTCTAAGTAAGAATTGCAAAGGTTTTGAAATACGGAGCCCTATCTTCTCCACCAAAAACCTACTGGAGAGCACTTATCAGCTTGCCCTTTTCGCCCCAAAAACGACTTTTTCGTTCACCGTCTAAGTCCCTTCCTCTTTCTAATTTAAGCTGACAGAAGAGGAAGCTGACATATTGAAATAACAAAGAAGAATTAAATCAAATTTAAAATGGAAAACAAGAGGGAAAGCAGCTGCCGAACTAACAAATCGTCTTCGAGACCAACAAAAAAAAATTGGGGATTTTGCTAACGTATTGAGACGGTGGTCATTTTTCATAGATGCTGCGGAAGACTATTCGATGAAACTAAAGAAATCAAATCAACTTCCGCGTTTCTTTAACAGCGGTCATAACATTTTTCTATCTTCAGTCTTGGTCATTTGCATTTTTACAACCTTTCCCCTTCCTTTGTAATGTAGAACACCGGCCACTGTAAAAACCAGACCGCCAGGCTGCAAGGATTATTGTTATCGTCCGGGATGATGAGCCCGGGGGTCCTCTCCTGCAATCCTGAGCCCTACCGCGTGCTCATTCTGCTCACTTTTGCCAAACCTGCACCGGCAATTTGAATGATTTAAAATCGTTCCGGAATAGCAAAGCTCATCAGCTACGCAAAGAAACAAGGTTGGAAAACACCCCCTCAGTCACAGGGAAGTGGCCACCTTTTGAGTGGAGGAATTATACAAATCAGGGGAAAGATAAGGACAAAAGCAGTTCATCAGGGTTGATCCCGCCTCTGCAATGTTCTAGACAACTTGGAGCGCTAAAATAGACACGCATTTGTCTCTTTACAACTCAGTCGCTGTAAGATATACGGAGACTGCATCACTTTAAATTGGAGTACCAATTGTTTTGTGGAGGTGCTGGATTTTTTGTTATTGCTCAGTCACTAAAGCAAGAAAAATCTATATAGTTTGTCAAATTTAATCCTATTGTATTTCGCCCCCTGCTGGTTTTGCTTGTGTGCAACCATATATATATATATATATATGCTATATACGCGATATATATGTCGCTATAAGTGTTTATTGACCAGGAAGGAAAGAAACAAAAATATTTGTGTGTGTGTGTATAGATACTGGAAATGAATTGATTTTAGATGAACACATGCTTGTTCTAATTTGATAGCTCAGCTAAACAGAAATATCAGAATAAGCATATGGCAAAATCCTAAAGCAGACCCTACATCAAGAAAATGTTTAAACGGAAATAATAAATTTAAACATCAAAATATTAAAAAGAAAACTGCGTTCAGAAAAATATCTTCCTAATTTCTTACATAACATATGATTACAAAATGATGGTTTTTGTCAAATAAATGCAGGAACCAATTCTATTAACTTAAGGACAACAATACAGAAATCAGTGTCCAACGTTGTATATAGAAACTGAGTCACTGTTTGGCCAGCTGACTTGTGAGCAATCAACCAACTTGTAATTGGTAATCTTACACATAATTCTGAAGACAGCATTCCAATGCTTATGAAATTGTATTACAAAAGGAAAATATCTCTGAATGTTTTGAAGATGATGAAAACATTAACATTCATTGTATTTGCATCCAATGATAGTATTGTTTTTATTTGCTTTTTAAAAGTTATGACCAGGGCTTCCCTGGTGGCGCAGTGGTTGAGAGTTCCCCTGCACCGGCAGCGATGTCTGGAGAAACTTTTGGTTGTCACAACTCGGGTGGAGGTGCCACTGGCATCTAGTGGGTAGAGACCAGGGATGCCATTCAACATCCTGCCATGCAGAAGGTGGCCTCCACAACAAAGAATTATTCAGTCCAAAATGTCAGTAGTTGCTAGGTTGAGAAATCCTGCTCCAGGCCACCCTGAAGCTGCCAGGTGCTACTGTACTGCTTTGGCTAATTCTGTCCACTGGGCCTGTTAGTCCTGGGCCCCTCAAGTGTCTGCTACTGCACCTAAAAACTTAAAAGCACTCCAGGAGCCAAATTTCTGCACCAGCTTTCCAGAGGATTCCTTACTGCCATTTTGGGCTTCTTCTGGTGTGTTAGAGCTGACAGAGACAATAATTTTGGTGTTCTGGCCTCTGGGCCCACTTAAGTACACCAGACCCTAAATTCTCACAACTCTGTAGCTCCCATGAAGTAAATGTTGCTGTACTGCTTTCCTTGTTAGAAAATCAGGCCAGACTTCTCCCAGGATGGGGCAAGAAAGACTTGTTCAGGGGCTATGCTGGGATCTTTCTCTTCTCTAAGCTAGAGAAGAGGACTTGTCTTCAGATCCCAGAGAGGGTCTTTTCCTCCCTTCATTAATACCATCAAGATGAGTGTCTCTCAGGTGAGCAAGTAAGCCTGAAGCTTAGGGCTCAGAAGCAGACAGTATCCCTGTGGGCTGGTTATCATTCCTCTCCACACCTTTAGTCCTGCCATGACCCTGTCTTAGACTATTTTGCCTCATGAAGCTGGCATATATTATTTTTGCTTTCCCCTCCCCAAACTAAAAGACAAAGACAATTGGCCACAATGAGCCTGCTGATATGATGCAATGTGAAGTACACAGATCACAGATGAAACATACAGATCACAGAAGTTCACAGTATTCTTGCCAAATATATTTAGCCTGAATCTAAATAAGCCTTTAAATCTATGTTCCATTTTACAGGAAATGCTGGAGGAACCAGTTGAACAGGACTACAAAGACACAGTCATACCAATCTAGTACCTGGATTATTGGACAAAACAAATAACTTGGTCTCTTCAAAAGGGATATTCTAGATTAAAAGAGACAAGGGAAATAATAACCAAATATAGTGCGTGGTTCTTAATAGGATCCTGATTTGAACAAAGCAGTTATAAAAGACATTTTGGGGGTAACTGAGGAAATCTGAATGTGGATGGCCATGAAATCCTCTTGAGAAATTATTATTAACTTTTTTAGATATAATAATGAAATTATGGACATGTATGAGAATTTCCCTACTTTTTGGAAGTGACTAAAATATAATAAGTATAATTTATTTTAAAATGGTTCAGAAAAAAAGACCATGTACATAGAGATAAGGAAAATATGGCAAAATGCTAGCAATTATTGAATTGAATCAAGGTGGTGGATATCTTGGTGTTTTTTGTACTATTCTTTCTACTTTTCTCTATTTTGAATACTTTCATAATGAAAAGTAAAAGAAAAGACTTAAAAATGCCTGAGCATATGAGGTTTGGATTTCCCTTACATTTATTTCCAAATTACTGCACACCCTAGTCAATCATTGTCAAACACATTTCTGATTCTGGAGCAGATCTTGTAAACAGTGATCTTGTAAAGTGTTTTAAAGATATAGAAAGGAGAAAACAAGCAAGGACTGCAACTCCCAAATCAATTGTAATTATTTTAAACCCTCTAATATGCACAAATATGGTAGAATTACAATTCTGTTCAACAAGGAGCAGTTCTAACGCAGCGTTAGCAAGAAAACAGCAAGAATTATGTTATCATGAGTACTGCACTATTTAAGTGGCAGTATCAACTGAAGTTCTCTCTCTGACTTTCCAATACTGTTCCCTCCGCATGGAATGCCCTTCTTTCTGCTTCTTACAGTGGTCAGTTAACTTTTTTTTTTTTTGAGAGCTCAGCATCTGAACCCCTTTTCATACGTTTGAGACAATTGCTAACTTATGAGACTAGGTGGGAGGCAAAGCCTTCCTCCAAGTATAAGAGCTGAAAGTGCCAGTATGGGGACTTAAAGACAGCTGCAGGGTTTTTGCCCCTCTTTGCATTTTGAGATGGAGTTTATCTTCCTTCTACTTGAGTGTGTGTTAGCTAGTGGCTTGATTTGACCAACACAAGTGGTGGAGACGGTGCTGTGTAACTTTTCAGGCTGAGCATTAAGAGATCTGAAGCTTCTGACTTTGCTGGTTGGAATGCTCCCACTTTGAAGGGAGACACCATGTGAAACGTACAACTTCTCTGAGAGCACCATGCTGTGGGAAAGCCCAATCTATGTGAAGAGGCTCATTGAGGAGAACTGACCTGCTACAGTTCCATCTCTTCCTCAGTCTTATTTTTTCCTCAATCAAGTAATGCTCGGCCAATCAAATTGGCTAATTAAGCAGAAAATAAATTTATTAAAATAATATTAGATGGCTGGCTGAGCTCCTAGCCAACAGCCAGCCATGTGAGTGAGCCATCTTGGATGAGCCTTCAGATGATTTTAGGCCCAGCAGACATTACTTGGAGCAGAACTGTCCGTCTGAGCCTAGTCAACCTACAGAATCTTGGGATGTATTGTAATAATTGTTGTTGATGTTTGAAGCCACTAAGTTTTGAGGTGGTTTGTTAGGCAGCAGTGGGTAAAGAAAACAGGAAGATGTTGACTTTCCTAGCTTCCTTTGCAGCTAGGTATAGCATGTGACCAAGGCTTTGCTGACCAGATGCCTCTCTCTAGACTTTCATTTAGGAGCTCATGACACACAGTAAAAAGAATGTGGAGAACTTTTGCTGATGGTGATGGTAGCAGTTGCAGCAAGACTGAACTTATGAGGCAGCAGGGGCTAGTTGCTGTTGAATGTCCAGGGCCAGTGGCACTGGCAATACCAGCTTCAGCTGCATCCTCACTGGACTAGATCTCTGGCATGATTTGGGGGGATGTTTCTGGCTGCATGGACTCTGAGCCTGGTTCTTGAGTCATTCAGGAAGTTCCGTGAGCTATCTACTATCATCTTAATACATTTCTTTTCTCCTTAATCAGCCAATGTCAATTTCGGTTGCTTGTGACTAATAACTCTGAATGATACAGCTTTTTTATTTTTTCTTTTGGCTGCACCGCACGGCATGTGGAACTTTCCTGACCAGGGATCGAACCTGTGCCCCCTGCAGAGGAAGCGTGGAGTGTTAACAACTGGACCACCAGGGAAGTCCTCCTTTTATTTATTTATTTAGTTAGTTAGTTAGTTAGTAGTAGTATTATTACGTATGATACTCCTTTTAAACCAGCTGGCTTCTCTTTTTCCCTTAAGATAAAATTCAAAGATCAAGAATTACTCCTCCTACTAACCTTTACTGATATCTTCTCTGTACTGGGCCCCCTACTCAAAGGTTTTGCTCCTCTTCTAAGCCCCTGCAGTGCCTCGTGTATACCCATGATATTGTTCTGATCATAAGCATTGTAATTTCCAATTTCTTAAACTATCTACCCCATTAAACTCACAACTTTAAAGGAAAGAACTGTATTTTTCATCTCTGTATCCCTAGTGCCTTGTGTAGTGTTCATCTAACAGCTATTGGATGGATGAGTAATTGAATGAATGAAATTGATGGTATGAAATTTAGTATGTTAAAACAGCTCTGGACACAAATAGGCATCATTTCAAAGTTTCTCTCTTTTTTTTTTTAACCATTTACATGCTTGTCATAATAGAACATTGATAAGGTTCTACTGACAATAAAAATAGAGCAAATTTTAAAGGATTGCTTTTATAAAATACCCCTATAAATTATTTAGATATTACTTATATCCATAATCTTAATGGATTCCTTTTCAACCTAGTAACTATTCCCTTTTTATGAAGTGCCAGAGAAATTTTCATTGTTATTCCAATGATTACTTTTATTCTTGTTGATATAAAAATGATGAAAGTGTAGGTCTAAAAAAAAATCCATTTAGGGATATTCCCTAGAGTACCTTAAGTTTTTGAGAGGAAGAGTTGTGTAAGAAAAATCATTTTAGAAGCAAAGAGCTGATAGATACACATCATGGAGCTTCTAACCTTATGATTTAGCAAAGCAAACATGTTCTCATTTGAGAAGAGCATAGGGTTAAAGGTGAGTGAAAATATTTGCATGGTCAAAAATTTAACTAGCGAATCAAAATTCTGCGTCAGTTTGTGTCAGTCGAAGTTCCACAGGTGATGGCAAAATGCACCAAAAGTTGAGAACTACTAAGACAAGGGACCATTTCTTTTCTTTTGGCTATTAACTTATTATTTAACCACTTAACAACATTAACTGGTATGTCCACTCTCTCAATTTGATCTGCATTGTCATCCATCCTTTGCTTTTTTCCTTCATTCTTTCTACATCTTTCCAGAGAAGCGACATTTTATTTTTACTAAACAGAGAAATATCAGTGGCAATTAAGGCAAAATGTTAATATCTGCATATTCTCAAAAATGAGTAGGCATCTGTGATGAGGAATCAGCGCTTCCATAATCACAGACCCTCATGTTACATGTTCTAAAAGTTAAAACAGAGTTCCTTATTGTCCTACTGACTCTTGTTCTTTGAACAAGTACTGTGACTCCCTTCATTTTCAAATGTATACTCTCAGTTTCTCCTCTCAAATAACTGTCTGAAGTTTTTTTAATAGGTGAGTCATGTGTCCCATGCTGTCCACCAATTCTGAGAATGGGTGGAGAAGGGGTCTCTGTTATCCCACTTCTATCCTTCAGGTTGGGCATTTGCCAGAGATGGATAGCCCATGTTTTCACAGCAGGTGCTTTGTTTGGACCCATATTCCAGGTGTCACAAGGCCTTTCCTGTGGTTCACAGAGCAGTTCCTAGAGTAGTGTGGGGACAGGTTGAATCTTGGGTGGTACTTGAGTATAAAAGAGAACCTATAAAATCAATGCACTAAGGAATTGGGGTTGGTGGTTCCCAGCCACTGGCTTGTAGCCCTCTCCTCCTTTCTTTTGGCAATGCAGTTCTTATAAATAGCAAAGGCTTGTGTTTAAATTGCGCCTGTCAAATTTTCTTGTCCCTACAATATATATTTGTAATTTTTGTACCTTTATGTACATAATTAAAAATTAAAAAATTATAAAAATGCAAAAAACATCCAGAAATATTTTTCATCAGATAATACATTATAATGGAAATACAGAAAAAGGGGAAGTGTCTCCTACTGTAATTCCACAATTCTCCCTCCTTAGTGATAACCAGTGTTAGCAGCTTGCTAATATATACACACCTGTGGGGGCGAGATAGGTAGTTATAGGTCTTTTGACCTATATAAACACAAACATTAAAAAAATAAAGGTAAGATAATATTATAAATACTATTTTATGATCTGTTTTTTTCCTATGGAATCATGTTGGGTACCTATTTCCATGCAAATATATAAAAACCTATCCTAGCCTCCGAAGCTTCCCCCCTCCGCCACCCGCAGTCTCCACCAGTGAAGGGGCTTCTAGTGTGTGGAAACTTTTCCTCCTTCACGGCTCCCTCCCACTGGTGCAGGTCCCGTCCCTATTCTTTTGTCTCTGTTCTTTCTTTTTTCTTTTGCCCTACCCAGGTATGTGGGGATTTTCTTGCGTTTTGGGAAGTCTGAGGTCTTCTGCCAGCGTTCAGTAGGTGTTCTGTAGGAGCTGCTCCACATGTAGATGTATTTTTGATGTATTTATGGGGAGGAAGATGATCTCCACATCTTACTCCTCTGCCATCTTGAAGGTCCAACCTTCGTGAATCAGTTTTTATTAAATGGAATCTATAAAAAAATCACTTCGATCTAAAATATTTTGTTTATTCAATGTTGTATTTAAATGCCCTGCTCTTTGCTGATAAGGAAGCTGAAGTGAAGACCCAATGAACTAAACCAAAAACCTTTGTTAGCTGACTTACAGGGATAGTGATGAAGGTCTCAAATTAGAATAAATGTGTCTGTGCACTGATATCCATCAAGGTACACATTTTCTCATTACTTATAAAGGGATAAAACTGCCATCGTTGTCAAATGGTTTTTCTAAAAATGTAAACCTGTTACATCTGTGTGGACACGAAGGCTTGTGATAAAGGCTTAGAGAGGCATGGAAGGTAATAAAACAATTGTAGGAGATGATGGTTTGTACATTGCCTATTATTAACACATGGAAATATAGACATGAACTTCCATTAAATTCAAAGCATTTTTCTCCTCCTTTCTCACTGTTCTCCAGGTTTTTCTTCTTTAACACCATACAGTGTGATTTCTGGTGTTTGAGGCAGCAAACACCAGCTCCGTTGTCTTCCTTCTGAGTGGTTTAAAAATGAGTAAATGAAAGTTCTTCTGACAATTTATAAACCTAAAACCCAGTGAGGAGTTTTGTTTTTCAATAGTGTGAAAAAAAAAGAAAAAAAATCTGAGCTGAGAAACTGACTCTAGAAAGTGGCAATCACACCACAGGCCTGATGACTTGCAGAGTAACTGTCAGGACATCCCTGAAGTAGTTCCTCTCCCTATGGCATGGTGTCTCTCTAGCCCTTTCTTTTCTCCTGCCCATCCTCCTCCCAAACCCACCTCCTCGTAACCTCTCAGAGGGAAAACTGACTCTGGTTCTCCACCACCTCCACCTCTAGATCCACTCAGTGTGTGTAACCCAACCCAGCAAGGTGAGTCTTGGGCTCTCGCCAAGCAGACCATCTGCTGTTCCTCAAGCTTACCCTTGGGGTCTCAAGACATCTATCTATACATTTTTTGTTTTGTTTTATTTATTTTACAAAGATGGAATCATCTGACTCCGGACATACTTTTGGGCAAATTTGCTTTTTTTTTTTATGATTTAAATAATATTTACTATTAAGAGTAAATTTTATATTTAAACAAACCACACTGGTTTTATTTAATCAAGGTACCTGTAGCAAATTCCAATAATAAATATTCAAAATTAAGATGTTAAATAAAGCCTTGACTTTCTTTTTTTTTAATAATTTTTTTCACACACACGCACTATATTTTATTTTTACAAGAGATAAACAGACTGACACCAAGCATTGTAAATGGATGACCACAACAAAAGCAACAATGATTGCAATTACCAGACACGAAACACACTCATACTATGTCATAATATTGACATTCAGTCCAGTAATCCTCCACTGTAACAGCTCCTTTACTTTGCAGTGAAAATTGATTTGTATATTTTTTGCCTCTGAGTCCTTGTGGGATTTTTTTTTATTATTATTCAAACAGAAAGTCACAAAAATTATAATCATCAGTTCATTCAGTCCCATGTAATTAATTTTTTTTCATCTTGATCTTTTGTTAGCACTTTTATGAATTGATCAGTTTTCCGTTAGAGTTCTGAAAACGCTTATTCATTCAGTTCAGCAGTATACCAGAAACCTGTACTTGTCAGAGTCTTTTCCATGAATTCCTTGAAGATGAAACCCTTTTATAGGAACATTTTTGCAAAAGCGTCAGAGTACATCCAGAACTGTCCGTAAATGACAAAAGACTTAAAAATGACCGCGGTTAAAGATTCGATGAAAGTTCATAATAATGCAATTGACAAGGAAATTTAGTTATTTCTGAGATATAAATTTTAAAGTAATAACTAGAATTATGACTTATAACATTATACTAGAGCATATAAGATTTTTAGAAATTTCATGTAAGCAAATTTGCTTTCTAAGAAAAAACTCAGCAATATATTATGGACATTTCCCCATCAATTTACACAGTGCTTTCCCCTTTCTATGCCGGTATGGTACTCCATAATATGCTGCTATAATTTTTTTAACCAATTCCCATGATGATTAGCATGAAGGTGTCTCTGCTGTGTTTTGCTGTGACAAATAATGCCATAATTTCTTGGTGGATTTGTCTGGGGAGTGGGGCAGAAAGTGGAAGGAAAGGGGGTAGTAATCTGGAGGATGTCGAAGAGCTGCAAGCCTAGTTTTGGATGTGATGGTAAGCACCTCCAGAGTGCAACTGGATGCCTTGGAAATGGGGTGAGAGTGAAGGAGGGAGGAAGTGGAGAGGGCAGCAGAGGAGGTGGGACAATGCCTGGACCCATGGGCAAGCTCACCCACCCACCCTCTCACTCAGTTTTAGGCAACCAGTAATTTCTATCAGTTACCAACATGGTATTAGAGAGGCCCATGTTAACTCATCTTTTCCCAACCTAATGCCCTACCAACTAGCTCTTCTATGCCTTAGTTTGGAAAGGTAGGCTAAGACCAATCCATGGAGGGCCTTTACTTCTGCACCAAGGGGTCTACAGCAATCGGGGGGCTGTAAGTGGACTTACAGTTCTTCAGTTCTCAGGTCAGAAGTTGACTTTGCAAATACCGAAGTGTTCTTAAGAGATAAACAGCACAATTAAAGAACAGCCAGCCTTGGGAAAGAACACAATATATGACCTGTCTGGTTGTGCTTCAACTCAGTTGTTTATCTCCCAGGGGTAGCCCCATTCTATTCATTTAATTCCACATTCTTTGTACTCTTTAACTGTCCATCAGTATGTCCCCATAGCAGCTTCCCTCCTTATAGCCCTGCTGGTTCCTTCTTTTTTTGTCTTCCTTTCTTCCTTCCTTCCTTTCTTTTTCTTTCTTTCTTTCTTTTTACCATCAGTGGATTCATAATAATTATAACACATATGATCTGTATATACTAAACTACACGTCTAACCGCAATCTAACACCAGTTCCCAAATAACAAAATGCTGCAAATTCTAAATTTTGTAGAGTATTACTGGAGCCTTTAATTTAATTAATTCAATCTTCTGTGCAGGAATGACCACATAGGAGGGCTTTCATTCCCCTTCCTTCTATTGTTGTTCACCTTTTGGTTAAAGCATGGCTCTGCTTCCCAAACCTCCTCCAACCTGCACTCTGTTCTTGGGTTCCCCCTTGGGCAACCTGCCATGAGGCTTCTGGTTGACCTGGGGTTTCGCAGGCTGTGTTACTCAGTCTTTGTTCTTAGGACCAAGTAAAGGCAACTCTCTTTGCTGTTTCACACAGGCTGCTATTTGCTGAAAAGCCTGAGCCCACGGAGAAGCCCTTTAAGGCTTGGAAGAAGGTGCTGTCATCATTCAGTACCTTGTTTCTGGCATCAGTCTCTTACGTCTCTCCCCCTGCCAACCTTTTCCAATGCCTCTCTGCAGACCTATCTCCCTCCCTGCCAGAGCTTTCAGCTTTCATTTCCCCAGGAAATGATTTTCTCAGTCTCTCCACAAAAGCCCAGGAGGAAAGGAACTGGCCTTTCGTTTATAATGGGCCACAGTGTGATGAAGGAGTAAAAGTTGTCTGGTGTTGATATAAATGCATCTTCCCACAAAAAACAGCCGCTGCTGTCACTGGAGCTGGGAGAAAGCTTACTTTGTTTGGAACAATCAATGATAGGGTTAGCAGAATGTCAGCACGTCAAGGAGTGACTTAGAGTATCTAACCAGATGAGGAAATGAAGATCCATTTATTTTAGTCATGGTGTGTATGAATGGGTATGTGTGCGTGTATGTGTGTGTGTGTGTGTGTGTGTGTGTGTGTGTGTGTGAGAGAGAGAGAGAGAGACAGAGACAGAGATTTCTTTCCTTTGTAAAGGAGCTAGTTTCTGAAATGGGGATGGCTGGTCTCCAAGGGAATAATTAGGATTTTAACAGCTTACTGTGAGTGGAGCATTTCATTTCTCTAAGTACTGAGAAGTGCAGGCTAATAGTTATCCCAGCCATTAGTTATTCTGCCAAAGATTTCTATCAGACTTAGACATTCAGCTAGATGTTCGAACCAGCACTACGGTCAGCAGAGACCTGTAAAGACTTTTCTGGAGGAAATCAATCTGTACCCAATGCATTATCCAGGCATGTTTGTTTTTCCAATTCATAAGTCATTTTGTTGTCAGAGTAGCCTTTTTATTCCTCTTAACTTTATATTGAATTCTTCAAGGCAGGTGTTCCAAATCCTTTTCATTTTTCTCAAAGAACTTCTGACCTCTCCCACCCCCATAGATGACCTCCACACCTAGTTTACTGAGGGGATCAAGGCTTCAGCTCTCCTCTCCACTCTCTCAATTTGATCTGCATTGTCATCCATCCTTTGCTTTTTTCCTTCATTCTTTCTACATATTTTCAGAGAAGCCACATCTTATTTTTGTTCCCAAAGCTAACCTTTTCTGGAGTTCTTGATTTTACCAGTAACTCCCCATCTCCACCTCCATCAACCATTATCTCCCTATTTCTGGCATCTTCAAGATCCTGTTCTCTTCTAGCTCATTGAAAACATACCCCGATGTCTTGACTGCAAAAACCTATAGCATGACTATGCTTCCCTATCAGAATCCAGGCTCTAGTCAATTTATCTGCAACCACAATTTCTATTAAAACTGGCCTATCGTAAGTCATCAATAGCACATCCAATGACCTCAGTCCTTGACACTCCTGACTATGAGCCATGCTTAGAAAAGGGGAACAGTGAAGATTTGAGAGTGAGAGGCACATAAATGAGATTCCGGAAGGGAAGGGCTGTTTTGCAAGCAGTCATTGAAGAGGTAAAGCTGAGTCGAACACACCAGGCCCTTGGGCTTTGTTCTTTTTGTGGGGTCAGAGGGGCCAGTGTTGGCTCCCAGGCCCTACTGTCAGAGCCAGACAGAAGGTCCTGTCCATCCTGGTGGGCTTGGGTTCAGCACTGCTTGGGCAGAGGAATGGCCATGTGGCTTTTGCTTTGGGGATTTGAACAGACATCCCAGAGCCCACAGGGAGGTTTCCCCTTACTTTATGGACTTAGGCATATTGCTCATGCTCACCCCAAGTGAGCTTTATCTAATCTAAAGAACCCAAGTTACTCCAAATCCAACACTATATCCAGGAGTGGAAGACAACTTAGATGTTCTCTCTTTCTTCGGATTCTTACCACGGTTTCCATAACACCATGCTCTTCATGCCTCTCGCCTTTCTCTCCCACTGGCTCATCAGTTGCATGTGCTGTAAAAGTCAAAACACTTTAGGCTCCCACAAGTTGAAACGGCAGAGCCACAAGATGGAACTAAGTTGGCCCCTGGAGTCACTTCACAAAGGATAGATGCCTGGAAGAATCACTCTACTCCTGTTGGATTTTGTGTGAACAAGAAATAAATCTTCTGTTATATTAAGCCACTGAGCTGTCGGGGTTTACCTATGACTGTAGCCTGGTCTACGTAGCTACAAGAGCTTAAATGCCTGCAGGGGCCTGACCAGGAGGCAACTGAAATGAATGAAGTAGCTGAGAGCCTAACAGAGAGCAGGGACTCGGGTGGGGAGGGGACTACCCTGACTCTGGGAGTAAGCTTGCCCCATTACAGGGGAAGAGCTGCTGCTCAGATCTAGCTCATTCTCTTATGGGATACTTTGGAGCCAGCATTGCCAGATCCTAACTGAATATTTTCTCAAGAAAAGCTGGGAATCTGGATGTTGATGTGAAATCTCCCAACTTTTTTTTTTTTTTTTTGCGGTACACGGGCCTCTCACTGTTGTGGCCTCTCCCGTTGCGGAGCACAGGCTCCGGACACGCAGGCTCTGTGGCCATGGCTCACGGGCCCAGCCGCTCCACGGCATGTGGGATCTTCCCGGACCAGGACACGAACCCGCGTCCCCTGCATCGGCAAGCGGACTCTCAACCACTGCGCCACCAGGGAAGCCCCAAAATCTCCCAACTTTTTAAATGCTGGCAGTTCATACGGATTAAAAAACCAAAACACAGACATCTTTGCTGTTTCCTAAATGTCTTAGGTATGTTTCTGCTTCAAGGTTTTTGCACTTGCTGGCCTTTCTGCCTGGAATGTTCTTCCTCTAGGCACCTGCAAGGCTTGTTTCTTCTTCTCCCACACCTTTGCCCAAATGTCACCCTCTCGGCTTTTCCCAACCACCCTCTTTAAGACCACAGCACACTCTCCCTCCCACCTTATACTGTCTCCTCCTTCCCTGTTTTTTTCTTCTCCATACTATTTACTACCTTCTAAATAGATAATTTAGAAAACTTATTGATTGATCTGCACATTTCTACCATTATGATCAAAGTATATGAAGGCAAGGATTTTTTTGTCTTGTTTTGTTCACTTTTGTATGTCAAGTGCCTAGAATAGTACCTGGGACATAGAAAATGCTCAACATTTATTTGTTAAGTAAATGAATTTTTAAAAACAGCCAGTATGTGGGTCAGATGATGCATAGCTGGAGATCTGATTTAGTTCATGGGTCATGAGTTTACAACTTCTGTTTTAGACCCTTACTGAGAAGTCCTTGGAGAAAAGTACCATTTAGAGCTGCAAGCAGTTTCCCACCTTCCACAAAGTAGATGTTTGATTTATTTTGTTCTGGGAAATAAAACACAAGGAGTTTCAGGAAAAGTCTTATAAATTCCAGGGAGTCCCATGCCTGCCTGTATTTTCACAGAATACTATTTCTCATCTTGTCTCTGCTCAAAATCCTAGAATTGTTCACAGCCAAATTTCTGTCTCAGTCCTGGTGTGGGGACGAGTCGTGGTTCCCATAGTTACACCAGCCAATACATTCCCTTTTGCTTATTGAATTGGTTTGAGTTGGGTTTCTGTCACCGTGAATGAGAGTCCTGACAAATTTAATGTGACTTTGGGCGAGCTGTTTCATGCTTCTGAGTCTCAGCTTCCTCACTTATAAAACGGATGGGGTCAGATTAGATAAGCAGTAGAGCCCTTTCCAGGATTTTAACATTTCAGAATTCTGACACATTTAAGGTCACTGATCTGTGGAGCCCAGACATTTTTGACTGTGGGCAAACTTGGTTCCCTGGAGCCACATGCCACTCTTGGCCCCCATTACCAGCAGCCCCTCTGACTGTCTATTGCTCCTACCTCCTTTGGGGGGGTTGGTTTTTCTGGTCACATGTTCAGGACTTGCTCCTGTTGGTAGAGTCACATGCATTGTCCTTCTAGTATCTCCAGATATGTCCTCCAACATGATCCTTGTGGACACATTTTTCTTCTTCCTGACCCCAGCTCTTATTTGTCTTTTCCCCTTTCTTGTCCCATGCCTCACTAAAGTCATGTTTACTTAATCTGCAACATTCAGACATTTTTAGATCTTTCATGCCCTATTGTGTGTCTAGACTGTTCTCCATTTTACTGCCTCCTTCCATGCTCCTCTGGGATGGGTAGGAAGCTTACTTTATCAACTCAGGTTAGAAAGCTACATTATTTTCTTTAAATCGTCATAGAGTCTGCCTCTGGGTCCCCATTTGGCAGGGCTGGAGAGAAATTCAGTCTTCATCATTATTAGGGATACCTCCCTTCATTCTAGAGTCAGGCAAAAGTTTTGGGGCTCTTATACAGAGCAAAACATTTGGAGGGGTCCCCCCAGTTCAGGGCAAGTTGGCTACTGTGGATATGCTCTTTTCCTAGCCCACATGGCAACCTGGTATCTGGTAGCTGCTGGACCACACTTGGGCATGAAAATGATAATAACAATAACAGCAACAACAATGTTTATGGAATGTTACTAAAGTGACAGGGACTCAGTAGTGCTTTACAAAAATAATTTCATATGAGCCAACTGCTCTTTGGCCTAGAACATACTTTTCCCAGATAACTCACAGTTCTCCCTCATCTGCTTTAAGTCTTTGCCAAATATTATGTTCTCAGTGAGGCCTATCCTGACCACCTGCCTCTGTGCCTCATCCCCTACACTCGCCATCCCTTTTCCCTGCTCTACTTTTGTTCCCATAGTACATTCTAGGCTATATGATTTACATACTAATAGTGTTTTCTGTCTGCCTCCCCCCAGTAGAATGTAAGCTCTAAGAGGGTAGGATCTTTATTTGTTTATTTCTATCTCTCAAGCCCCTAGAGCAGTACCTAGCATATAGTTCAATAAATGCTTTGGAATATGTGATTTTAATTTTCATGGATGAGGAAACTGAGGCACATAAAGGGAAGCAGCTATCCCATGGCACATAGCCAGCCAGTGGTAGAGCTTGAGTTTAAGCCCAGGCCACCTGATTTCTTTTAACCACTTTGTGTGAAATGGGTACCCCCAGACCCCCATCTAGCCTCCTGAGGTGCATCACTCCTCCCAGAGGCCCTGCTGTATCCCTGGGGCATTAAGAGAGTACAGTGTGGGTCCCAATCCTCAATGAACCCATGAATCTCCCTCCTCCTTCTGCTCACCCCCCATTCCCTTCCCTAAACACTGCCCACTTCCAGAGTAATAGAATATCCTCAAGGAGATTAAAGCTTTCATTTAGGCCAGGAAAAGAGTTGATCTTCTGGGAACACCACCTTTCCACTTAGCAAGTGCTCTTGAGGCTAAGAAATATAAGGATTGGCCACTTCCTTGGAATGAGGAGGTGGGGTATCCAGAAGACAAAGCAGAATTAGCTTTGAGTGTGAGTGTGTTTGTAATGAACGTGCCTTTTATACCCTGAGCTCCCTTTCCCACACCACTGCAAGATCGTCTCTTTTCTTCCTTTAATTCCAGTTCCCAAGTCCAGCCATGCTACAAATACCTGCTGAAGCCCCTCTGAATGGAACAGGCTTGCGCAAAGCCCACCTCCCAAGAGGGCTGGAGGGAGTGGAGCTCTCACGGCAAACGTGAAAAAGGATTGTCTTCCTATTACTGGAGGATTTCCCCCAGTGTTTCCTCAATAATTTCAGCTGCAGCATTCAATTAAAGCCTCCTGCAAAAATGACTCCTCCACATTTGGTGAGAAGGACAGCTTTTCCTTTTTATAAAGTCCCCTCCACTACCCACCCTGCGCACTGGGTAAGGGGTGGAAGAGTGTGTGTGGTGATGTTCTGAAACAGGAGCGTTGGACCTGTTGCAAAGGCCATAACAAGTGGAGAGGTATCAAGACACTCTGTGGCTGAGTGCAGCATTTAGAAAGGGGGCTGATTGTTTTTTCCAATCTTCGAGAGAAAGCTGTGTCTTCAAGGTATAATCTTCCCTTGGGGACCCAAGCCCTCTGATGATGTTAACAAACATACTCATATTAATACCGATGCTATTCTTTTCTCCTTTTTCCCTCCCCTCATCTCCCTTCTAGAAAACCAAGGCTTGTGAACATTGTGAGGAGAGACAGGCAGAGCACGCCCTTCATTCCAGCCCCCCAAAAAGACCCAGGCGCTCATCTACAGAGACATCTGTGCCCGAGGACCAGGCTTGAGGGGGACGCGTTTTCATCTTTGAATGTTTCCTGTCTTTCTAGTGACTTCCTCTCTCTCTCTGATTGACAAGTAGCTTTAGACGCTGGAGACTGACCAAAACCAAATCCTGTGGTGATCCTTTCACAGCTGGGCCCTTCCTGTTCCATCTCCGAGTGGCAAGCAGGACCAGTGTGATCAAAAAGGAGAAGGCTGGGCTTCGCTGGTGGCGCAGTGGTTGAGAGTCCGCCTGCTGATGCAGGGGACGCGGTTCGTGCCCTGGTCCGGGAAGATCCCACATGCCGCGGAGCGGCTGGGCACGTGAGCCATGGCTGCTGGGCCTGCGCGTCCGGAGCCTGTGCTCCGCAACGGGAGAGGCCACAACAGTGAGAGGCCTGCGTACCACAAAAGAAGACTGAATGGAACATGGCTCAAAGGAAGAAAAGGGAAGGGGAGGGGCTCTGTTCCAAGGGCCCAGAGATCCGAGTCCTCCAGGCACAGGCATGGGAGAGCCAGACCCGCAGGAGACGCTGGGCAGAGCCCCCAAACCCGGAGCAGGTAGGTCTGAGGAACCCCGGGAGGGTCACATTTACTGGCCTTCTTTTCCTCTCGTGTAATTTGGGAGGTTTGGGGAAGAATTCCCAGACAGGATTGCCTTGGGCAAACCACACCCTTGCACTTCATTGTTCTCATTTTAAGGGGAAGGGGTCTGCAGTAGGTACCTCTGAAATGCTGTGGTTCTGAGGCTGATATGAGGCAGGAGGTGCCGAGTCTCATGAAGCCAAGCCATAAAGTAGGGCCCCCAGAGGTGGCCACACCGCTATCTCCGGACCAGTGGTTCTCAAACTTGAGGTGCATCAGAATCCCCTGGAGGACTTGCTAAAGCAGACTGCTGGTCCCACTCCTGGAGTTGCCTTTTAGTAGGACTGGGGTGGGGCCTGAGAATTTACATTTCTAACGAGTTCCCAAGTGTGGCCTCTGCCGCTAGTCTGGGGATCACGTGTTGAGCATCACTGGGAGCATCGCCCAGTTGGGGGAGCCCTCCGAGATGAAGGTCACCTAGGTGGAGCACAGCCAGCCAGGGTTGCAGCCTTCAGGATGCGTACCTCTCCCTCCTACCAGCCAGCAGGGGGAGACTCTGCATTTGCTCCGTGGGCTTTTAGCCCTAAGCAAGCTATCCCCCAGTCCCTCTGCTCTTATTTTTTTAAAAACCCACTGTACTGAGAGATGCCTCAAACTTTTATTTAAAACAAAGGTTTTTTGTTTTTTTTTAGAAGCATCCTATATTTAACGTCAAAGAATTTGAATTCAAGTACAAAAATTAAACAACACGTGATTTCAACATTAAAAACCATAACACTTATTACTCAAAGAACTAGACAATGAATATCAAAAACACAAATGGAGCATACTTATAAAAACCTTAAATACATTAACAGGAAAATTATGATTATTTCTACAACAAACAATTATTAACTAAAATATTTATAGTTATTTTCAAGGACCACAATGGTAGATTGCTTTTTCTTTAGTACTGCATAAAATTTGCATCTTAATCTTTTTGCACTTCATTACTTCCTACATAATAATTAGATGCTTCCGTTTATATAATTGTTCTAATTGCTAATACAGATAGTGATCCTTGGTAATCAAATCTAGTGTAACCAGTGTCTGCAAGTGCTTTAATACTTGTGAAACTCTATTTAGCAAAGTTATAATGAAAAAATTTAATGTAAACTTCTGGGTTCTACTGACCACTCAGGAATCAGAAGTTATTTAAAATCCCAAAAGTTTAAAAAGAACAGCAGTTTGTTATACCTTTATCAAGAGAAATCACTGAGTAACTTTTAAAACTTAGCATTTTTACAAGTTTTACAACAGTAGGTTATTCTGAATTGTGATTGATATTTACTCTGTTGAAATAGATATATAATTATCATTTTAAAACCAAATGTACAAACCTGATTCTAAAATAAAACAGTATTTTAATTTGCATGCTTTACAAGGAAAGTTTCATACTCCTGTTTACAATATTTTCTTCAGAAGAATGAGGCCTGATTGGAGATATATAGCCGCTGTCCAACATGGCTGCCATTAACAAGTGATACTGTTGGTGACAAAGGATAGCTTGGATAAGAATAAAGCCTTGAAGTGTAAGGAAGCACACTGGGAGTCCCAGAAGAGAGGGTAGCACTAACAGGGGAAAGACTATTTACTGAACTGTGACAGAAATTGTAGTCTGTAAATAAATGCAAAACAATTATGCTTCACATCTTTATGGTTACAAATTTAATTCAAAGAGACAAAGCATTAAAACTATAATCACATAATGTTCTAACATTCAAAATCCTGATAATCTTATATTGCTGGTAAAGACTGTTTCAGCATTCACTGCATTGCAAATCCTGTTAGTTTCATCAGTCAGTATTAAGTAAATTTTCACTGACACAATGCTTCAGAGATCTTGCTAGAATGCATTCTTGGATATCTGTTTCTTGGATATCTGTTAATTGTTTTGTATCTTTATGATCACCAAAAAAGGGAATCTCTGATTTCTCTTGCTCTATCCACAATGAAGCTCCTTTTAAATTTGGTACTGACACTAAGGGGTCATCCATGAAGAAAAGATATAAGCAGTGAATTCATATTTGCTTCTTTTTTGAAACTGTATTAGGTATCAAGCCAGCAGAAACATTTACCCCTGGACTGCAAAAACTCTCAAATATTTCATTATTTAAATACTAATGTAAACATTTATACAATCCAATAAACCAATTTAACATTAGAATCCTACTGGTACCATAAAACAGTAAAATGAATCATCTTTATAAAATAAACTTCAAGAAACCATTATCAACTTACAGTACAGAAAAATCCAAAAATTAAACCAAATTATTTCTTTAAAAACCAACATTTGAAATATTACTGTTCCACAATAAACATTCATTTTACGTATCAATAATTTCTTGCTTCATTAGTTATAATGTTTATAGATGTGTGTGAGTACTAAAGACCAAATTTGTAAATCCTGTACTTTCCAAAAACTCAGCTATGTTCTTTGGTGTAGTGTAAGCCAAGGGTGTGAAAATGACTATGAAGTGATTACTTATAAAATGTACAGTGTTTCTAGGAACAGAAGAAATTAGGTCATCTAATGCTCAGGTAAAGTTTTTTCTATATTTTCCTGGTGCTATAAATGAGGGCTAAAAATGAATGTTAACTTAGTGTTGTCATGGGACTTAATATTAAGCCAACAGGAATGAGATCAACTGCAGGAGAATAAGCTCAAGCAACATCAGAAAGGACCTGTTTATTTTCTCCAAATTCTTCTACATAAGTCCAGGCTGAAGAGATTTTGTTCCCTGTCCAAATGAAGTAACGTAAACTGGGCTGCCAGTTCCTTTGCATCTTCCAACGTAGTACAGAGTTTGTCTGGCATGAAGTAACTCTGGGATCCATTTGCAATAGCAGGAATAACGATTTTATATGCCAAGAGTACTTTCCCATCTTGACTTGTTGTTGAATATAAATAATACTCTGGTGGTGCCCAATTATTTTTGTTGCAGTAATAATCCAAATGCATTACTTCAGAATTGAAATGATTGGATTTTAAAGAATACATACTAATTGAAGTAAGCTTTGTTCCAGGAAAAAATGGATAAGCGCATCTTTCAATTTCAGGGAGGCTTGGGCCATGCTGGCCATTGAGACAAGCTGGAAGAGTTGGTGCCATGCCTAGAGTTTTTGGGTGGCTCTCTTCTTTGTTAGCAAACACAATCAGGTTTTCTGAATTGGGGCTAATCTGACCATTAAGATGCTGTCTCCAAGTGTTTTCTTTATTTACAGGTTTTCCCAGTGTTACCTCAATACTTGCTCCATCAATGCATTTTCCATTCATAACAGACATAGCAGCCACTGCATCCTCTCGGTTGAAAAAGTGAACAAAAGCATAATCTCTAAGTTTCTTTACTCATTCAACTGCACCAGGTTTGAATTTATTGAATTCTGCTTTGTTTCCTCTGTAGTTGAGATCATTACATTTCACACATAGAGAACTTTAACTCTGCGTGGTTTCCTCATCAACCTCTTTCTCTGGGTCAGTCCAAACTACCTGAATGGTATGGCCCTACAGGTCGAAGGTTCCTGGAATTAGTTTTCTCCTAGCCATAGCAGTAGCTCTGTGAGATTCATACTCAACAAACGCAAAACTGCGATTTTTGGTCTTATCAGTGGCGCTTGGGTAAACAATGACATCTACAACTCCTTCTGTAACTTTCTTCATTTCATCCAAGATTTCTTCCTTCTTCTTTTCCTTCAGAATAACTCCAATAAATAATCTGCAATTATCCAAGCTTACACACACACCGATAAACTTCCCTGGTCAAATCTCATAATTATTAAGAATTCTGATGGCTAACTGGGCTTCTTCTTTTGTAGTACACATCACAAAAGCATAACCTCAATTTTCACCACTAAATTCCATCGTAAGTCGAAATTCGTATGTCTTCCCAGCTCTTTCAAATACAGGAACTAATTCATCTTCATACATATCACGAGGTATTTTTCCTACAAAACGTTCACAGCCTCTAGGTGGAGTTGGACCTTCCCAACCTGGGGGCGGACCACCAAACTTCCTTTCCCATTTTCTTGAACCATGTTGTATCCAGTCTTTTCCATCAAAGTAAGTAATGCTGCTTCATTCTGAGTGCCAGTTCAGACTTTACTGCATCCATTTGTTCCATCTGTATTTTCTTCATTCATAGTTGCAGTTCCCCTCGGGGCTTCAATTGTTGGTCCTAAATGCCTGGGACCAACGACCACAAACCGCCGCCACCGTTTCGGGGCCAGTCGGTGGGAGCGGGGGTCACCGCAGTGGGGAGGGGAGCCCACGTGGAGGAGCTCGCGAGGTCCTCGCGCCTAGCCTGGTCTCCCTTTAATTGATTTTATTTTTGGCTGCATTGGGTCTTCGTTGCTGCGCACCGGCTTTTCTCTAGTTGTGGTGAGCGGGGGCTATTCTTCCTTGTGTGCGCATGCTTCTCATTGCGGTGGCTTCTCTTGTTGTGGAGCACAGGCTCTAGGCGCACGGGCTTCAGTAGTTGTGGCATGTGTGGGCTCAGTAGTTGTGGCTCGCGGGCTCTAGAGCACAGTCTCAGTAGTTGCGGTGCATGGGCTTAGTTGCTCTGCGGCATGTGGGATCTTCCTAGATGAGGGCTCGAACCCGTGTCCCCTGCAATGGCAGGCAGATTCTTAACCACTGCGCCACGAGGGAAGCCCTCAAACTTTTATTTAAAACAAAGTGAGAATAAATAAGCAATACAAAACAAAACAAACAAAAAAACTTCCAAGCTGAACGAAAGCTTTCTATGTGTGCAGCAAAGAGACAGACAGCCTACCAAGTCCAGAGGTAGACTGCTCCAACAGATAACAACTCTCCCACTCAGGAAGCTGCCCGGCTAATAGACTTGCCCAGTATGG